>NC_059425.1:112525131-112837598 GCF_021028975.2 Sphaerodactylus townsendi | reverse complement strand
TAGACCTTTCCACAGCTGCAGGGTATGCGATAGACTCCTGCAGAAGTGAGTGGGTCTCTCTTGTCCAGTAGAATCTGCTGTATTTTCCTGGTAGGTTTGAAAATTGTAGGTTATGTTTTTTTTATCAGTTTCCCTATTTGATCTGTGATTCCCTTGATGTATGGTAGAAATATTTTTCCTCTGCGGGGCTGTTTCTCCTCAGTCCTCTGGGGCTCTCTTGGTCTTAAAGCTCTTCTGATTTCTGTTGTGGAGTAGCCATTAGCCTGTGGAGCCCAGTCTAGATGATTGATTTCATCAGGGGGAGGTGAGGTTCACAAATTTGTTTTGCATGATCTGTCAAAGTTTTGATTATACCCCTTTTTTTGTTGTTGTGGGTGGTGGTTGGAGTTTTTATCTAGGTACCGATCTGGGTGTGTAGGTTTTCTGTATGCTAGGTGGCCCAATTGATGGTTGGGTTTGCGAAAGACCAAGATCTAAAAAAGGCAGTTTTCCTTCTTTTTCAGTTTTTATGGTACCTATGAGGTGATAGTGAGTTTTACAGTGTCCCTCTCCATTCCTGCAATTCCCCCCAAACCTCAGAAAGATGGTTCCTGGGAGAATGGCATCCCATTTCACAGTCTCTGAATCATGTAGATATTTCTCTTCCACAACCTCAGGAATGCTTTTTTGGAAACTGGACGGAAGAGGGGAAGGCTGGAAAAATCAGCATTTCGCATATGCAGGGTAGGATATGGACCAATAACTTGGTCAAACCAGTGAGCTTTACAGCTGGGCAGTGGTCTCCCAAGTTCAACGGTATGTTACCAGGTGCCATTACCACATCCTGCTTCTGTGCAATCATCATACAGCCTTCCTTTGTCATTTCATAGAATAATAATGAAATTACTTTATTTTCATTAATTTAAATAATGTATTCAAAATATGTGTATGCCTACTTTTCTCTATGCAAGGTTGGTAACAATCATGTAAATTTTTTAAATAAAGCAACCATTAAAAAAACCCGATATGGAAACATTAAAACATTACACCTCCCACCAAAAGATGTTTCCCCTATGCCTAGGCTCAAACTGCTCTTACAGCTTCCCAGAGGCTTTTTCAGAGACAAGCAGCTGCTACTGAAAAGGCTTGAGCCTTCTTACAGATGTGACTAGAAAGGCCATATTTACAGACTTGTGACATTGGCATGGTTTGCTGTGCTCTTGCACAGCTCCCATTTGTTTCAATAGGGGCTGAAAGTTCCTGGTAGATCACGCTAGCAATGTTTTATTACTTAGCTGGCAGAGCACTCTCATTTGAATAATGCTTCAAATCAATTCCATATGTTGACCCTATGACCAGACCTTGCAGGCGAGTTAGAAAAAACATTGGAGTTTCTCATATGATTTCCAAGTAGGAGATTCACGTTGATATAAGTCAGCATACACGTCGGCACCTGCATAAATACAACATTGTTCTTTATTGAGAGCAAAAAGAAATGACAGTTTTACCCATGCATGAAAATAATTGCACAGAGAATGAATATATGATGGCACAGCCTTAATCAAGTTACACCTACAAACACAATCTTTGTTTTTTTTAAAAAAAATACCACTGTAAATTTATTTATAGATCCTGATTCTGCCTATATTTTGGAGGTAGCAATAACATATTTTCTTTCATTTGAGAGCATTATTGTATAACTTTGTTTCCCTATTCACTGATATGTTTTTTTTTTCCCATGAACAATTTCATACATGGGCAAGTTTACCTCCTTACGAAGCAAGGGATAGTTTGTGATGGAAAGAGCAGGCAGGCCTATAAAACATTTGGTCTTCATACACATGTCCAGGCACATGTGGACTTGACCCATGAGCTCCCCTGCCCACATCTCCATTGCTTCAGTATGACTAATTTTGTACACTGTTAGTATGATATACTGTGTACATTACAAAGAGGTCTTTTCTCTCAACGTTGTTAAATTTGACTCAGAATCCAAATCCTCTGGTAGTCTCAATGCTGTGACTTTATGAAGGCTATTAGCCCATCCAAATAACAAAATGTTTTTACAAAATGTATGGTTTCTACTTTCTGCTTCTCTTTTTCACCAGTTTTCAGCCAGTAAAAATTAAGATATATATTCGCTTAGACAGCACATGGCAAAGTAGGCTATTCTCCCCAGTATTATTTGTGATTTTCTTGGAAATGAAATTAAGGCAACAATTAATATGCCATAAATATGCCAAGTAGTATCATTGGACATACTAATATTGTTGCAAGTGATGCATTTTATATTTTTAAATAAGTTCAATACGTTTATTCAGGATAAGGGAGTACCGGTAAGTATAAGTTCCTGTCACATTTTCAAGTTCCTATCAAATTTTAATTTTCCACTTCCCATAGCTTCAAAATGTCCTCAATATTTACATCACTAGGTGAGAAGGAGTAGAGTGAAGCAAATATAAGATATGCATGAAGCAAGTGCACTAATGTGCTCACACACTAGAGCGGGGGGTGGGGGGCAGAACCAGGTGAGGGCAGAGCCTCTGTCTTCAGGTGAAGGCTGGTGGGGGGTGGAGCTGAGGGGGCGGGCCTTGGGGAGGGGTGGCCATGCCCACAAGGGTAGGTGGGGGTGGCCCCACCCCCTGAGCCCCACCCCCCCAAACCCACTCCATAAAAATGTATACCTACATCACTGGTCCCAGATAAAATAACTTACAATAAGTACAACAAACTGAAGGAAAATAGAGACAGTCAATTTATTGTGGAATGTATAAAACCATTTGGTAAGCCAGATATTGGCTTTCTCCTGTCAAGTGGAGAAAAACATCTTAGCACATTTCTGTGACAAATTATCAATTGGGGAAAGCAAGAAACTGATAAAATTGTTTTTCCCATATTAAAAGGCAGTACCAGTAAGCAATGGTAAATCTAGATTTGGTAGATGGTTATTTGTGTTCTGGGGCCAAACTAAATGCCACAATATCATTGTGGTCATCAAAAGGATGCTGCCACAATTTTAAAGACAGTTAATTATTCAAGGGCCTGATCCTGGAAGGGACTGCAGAGTAGTGTTCTCCACACACACACACACACCCTGAGCTTTTTCAACAGCTGAAAGAGCTGTAGAGGATGGACAAGGGCCCCATGCTGCAAGGGGCTCTTGCAGCATTTAATTTCTTTTTAACTTCAGTGGTATCCTTGTAGAGGTTTCTAGGATGCCATTCTGTTTAGTCTGCAAAATCAGGATGTACAGTTAAAACCTTTTTTCATTTTGGCCTATTCTGTACTGCACAAATAAAATGTCTTACAGACTGTTTTGGCTTTATATGTCTGCATAGCGTGGACAAAAAAAAAAGCATTTCCAGGGAAAGTGGTTCTTTTTCCAACCTCCCCTTCCTCACTAGCTCTCACTTCCATTTTCACCATAGCTTATGCCTGCCATTTTTGCCCACTTGTGATTTGTACTGCCCACCATTTGGTGATGGTTTCCCTTGGAGGTTTCCTTTGCTTGCAGCTCATTTGCCTGCCATTTCCATGTAAAAAGCACATGAATAAAGTTGGTTTTGTCTGCTGATTCAGTGCATGTGTCGCTTTTCCTTTTCTGGGGTGTTGTTTTGAGGGAGGTGTCTTCGAAGCTACGATGACTCAAAATACGTGCAATTGGCCAAGTCTCATATAGTGTTGTTGTAGGTTCGAAGACACTTACCCCAAAACAAAAAAAAACCCCAACACATTTGCCAAATTGGCAGTCAGAACACAATTAAAGATGACTAGTACCATTAAAGAAGGGTTAAGTGGTTAATAGCTGAGTTTAACCATCTAGCCAGCTTTTCATTTTGGTCCGTAGTCATCGACAGCAGCAACATATTGAGAGGAAACTTTGGAAGCTTTAGCTCTGGGTACTCATTCGCCTCTTCTTCAAGCTATGGTAAGGCTTACAACTGTGCCCAAAATGTAATATATTCTTACATCTAAAATGTAGATATTTTATTTAAGAAGCTAGAGTGTTGGATGCAGTGGGAAATTTCTGCAGAAAGAAGGGTAACTTTTTTCCTGAATTCTGCTGTTCCCACTGCAGGCATCCTTCTCTCCCTTCATGCTATCAATAGGTTCCCCCATCCCACCAAGGAGGGCCTTTGGGGGCTGCAGTAGTAAAGGGGAACTCCACTGACAAATCTCTGCCATCAGTGGAAATATCCAGTGGACAAGATACAACTCCAGTATCATAGTACAGAAATTATTTTGCTTAACTACCTAAATGTCCTTATATCAATGGTTTTATCAGTCCCTCCCCCTAATTTTAAATGTAGATTTGCTTTCTGGCCCTCTGAGGTTAAACCATCTTTTACAGTATTTGTAGTCATAGCTCAATATGTATACAACTTAAGTGAATTTCCACTGACTATGGAAATGTGGCGCTATGACATCTGTGGTCTAGAAACAACTTCATCCAACATATATTAAAGTCTTTTTTCATTTGGCAGGACTATAGAGTTAACAGCATTTTCTTGTTTAAGTTAAATACAATCACAGGAGCTCTAGGGAGCCCACCAAGCATTGCACATGCATGTCTTGCTTTTAAAAACAGACCGCACAAGTAACCTCCAAATTCCTCTAATGTTTTAGGATCTGGAATTCATGCCATTCATATCCCCTTACGCCACCAAAGTCAACATAACCATTTGGTCTAATTTCAACATTTCTATTTCATACTTGGAGAAACACAAAGGAGGATTGTGTATTTCTCTACTGATGCAATAGAACCGCATTGTTACCATTCCATGCTAGCACCCACTCACAGATTCTAGATCTATTTGATACAGAGTGTACAATCTGTTTCAGCTTTGGTTCCATAGCTATGATACTGTGGTTCATCTTAGGGTGCATCCATCTATAACACACATGTGCACATGTGTTATGGAAATCCAATACTGTGCTGGAATTGCCCTGTTCAGTATTTATCTTCACTAATCTACAGTACTGGAACATATCCGAGTGGAGGATATGAACTTCAGAAAACCTGCTTCCCTCTGCCTTACCATGCTGTCCTCCGCAGCAACTTTTCTCTTAGCCAGGTTCCAACATCAGGCCCAGATGAAAAAAAAATACTGAAATTAACCAAACACATTGTAGTAAGATGGCAGGGAATTTGGTTTAGCTCCTCCTGCCTTCCTAGTTAATTTTTTGTAAACCGATCCCTTCTTGAGAATTGAAATAAAATTATAATAATTGACAATTTGGGATATTTGAAATCCTTTCTATAAATAGTTCAGTCTCCAAGACTGGACTATCCCCAAGAGTTTTATCCAAATTCAGAAAGGAGGTAAGTGGCTCCTAAAAGTGACGCCTACCAAAAAAATAGGTAATTCTCCTAGCTTTAAATATACTGATATTCCAAAAGTTCCAACTCCAGTTTTTCAAACCACAGAAAGCCAAATCAGAATCTGATTTTATGCCCTCTCCTAACATTCTTCATAGTTTAACATGAATACTTGATTAAAATTGCCCATATGAATTGTAATTCAAATGGAATTTGCTAATTTCCTTGCCTGGATTATTTCTTTTTCTTGGAGGATTCTTCCTACCAGGCTGCCATAACAACTTCTGATACATGCTACCCAGAAATTATGATATTAAAGAAGCACATTTCTGCCTATAGCAGCCACCTCCTAGGTAGCAAGGAACCACCAACTAATGAAACGTTTTTGGAACACTTTGCTATAAGTCTGTTCGCATTTAGCCAGAACATTTCCTGCCTTTATTAATAATTCATTTTGGAGAGGATAAAGTAATAACTGCATTTTTAATCATTCCTTTTCCTTACTGTGGCAGACAAGCTACAGAAGAGCCAAAGTGGTTATTGGCCACTGTTGAACTTCTTATGAAATAATCCCCCTTTACCATTGATGGGGATTTTTGTTGTTGTTGTTTAACCTTTCCTATCTAAGAATAAAGGAGGGGGAACAGAATTTGTTGCCAAAAGTCTGATAAAATAGCACAATAAAAAACATATGGGATTTATAATTAACCTTTTAATTAGCTTTGCAATTTTCAAACTCGTGGTTCTAAAGCCCAGTACTTTATCACTTTTGATATTATTTCTACATGGACAGTGCAATTCTAAACAGAATCACAAAGACTTTGAAACCCATTGACTTTAAAGGGGGGCAAAAGGACTTGGCATGGGCTTGCAGCAATGTGGGTGCCCACCTTACCACAAGTGGCAAATGCCATGGCAGAGGGGGCAAAGAGGGTGATGGGGGGTGCCACACAACTCAGCAGCACCTAACCTGGAAGTGAGCTGAAGCCTCAAAACTGCACTGGCCTAAACCTGGTCATCAGCACAGCTGGGGTGTGCCAGGGGCATTCCCAGGGGAGGGGCTGGCCATAGTTAACTTCCACCGGGCTTTCCACCCCAGTGTAGGTCTTGGACCTACGCCACCCAAGAAGGTGATACAATTCTGTTTTGGACTATGGGCACTTTTGAGGTGGCTGGGGTTTTCAAGATTCTCATTGCCTTGTCAATCCACCTGGAAGTCCTCAGGAGGCGGCACGGCTGCAGCATCATTCCTGGCTTCCTGATCCTATGGATTGGGCTGCAAGTGTACAATTAATTTAATTCCATACTATTAAAAGAGGGCGGGGGAGTTCTTGAGAACTTGTTCATTAACATAGCTGAACATACATTGATATAGTTGCAAACAAGAATTGTTGCCTCCAAAAAAAAGCAGGGGTGTATCTACATAAAATGGAACTTGGGGCAAGCTCTCAAACTCCTCCCCTCCCCCCACCAGCCTCTCACAGTCTGGATGCTATGCCAAGATTGCATCAGCCTTTTTTGTCACTGGATAACACTGACTGCTCACATTTAACTTATGGTCTACCAGTTCTCACATACTACTATTCAATAGTGTATCCTGCATCCAAAGAGAACGAGGGGAGAGAGAGAAAAGGGGAAAGAGTGAGAAAGGCCGAATTCACCCTGAAAATTTAATCTTGATACAACTAAGTTTCAAAAAAATCGGCACCTTTTCATTCAGGTTCTAACATCTTCACTGCAACATGTTTCTAATGAAGACATCTAGGCCTGCCCCTTGGCAGGGTGCCTGCTGTCAGGGGTGCAATTGTTAAGCTAGCAGCACCAAACATTTCAGAGTATCTTTAGGAGACCCTCATGATGAAATCACCCAGGTTTAGTGAAGTTTGGTTCATGGGGGCCAAAGTTACGGACCCTCAAATGTGTAGCCCCCATCTCCTATTAGCTCCCATTGGAGTGTTTTTTCCAAAAAAGGTGCATATACAAGCAGGTCCAGGAAAATCCCGTGATAAGGGGAGGGAGGAGCGCCAGAAAAGGGACTGATCTGTGTTCCGCAGTTCGGCTGTGAGGAAATCTCGAGGGAAACTGGATATTTCGGGTGACTAGCCCAGGATTAATCGCCAGTGAGGAAATCACCAAAGAGGGAAGAGAGAAAAATGAGGAAGGAGAAAGTTTTGGCAGCAGCCACAGCAGGCAAGGTCACCCACTCCTCCCTCCTACTGCCTCAAAAAGAATGCCTATGGTTGCTTTAAAATTAACTTATTTTCAAGCAATCAGAGGCATTTTTGTGGCAACATGGGCCATTTTCTCTCCACCCCCCACCCCCCACAGCTACTACAAAAGCCTTTGCTTTAAAATAAAGATTAAGTTACTTCCAGGGAGCAAGGCAGGGCTAGATCCATCAGTGTAGGTAGGGGCTCTTCCTGCCCCCGCCCAAGGAGCACCTGCTCCCCCTCCCAGTTAGGCATCTGTGGAAAGAGTATCAGAATTCTTGTCCACTGAACCATTTCCAGAATCTCAGTTCATTGCTAGCTTTATCCTACGAACACCTAACAAGGGGGGAAAGTAATATGTTAAAACCTGTTTTCTCAGCACTGTAGCACTGATCCATCTCTCTTGCTCACAGGTGTATCTAGTGACAATATCCAGTTCAAGAGCATTCGTGGATTTACTTGAGGTGGAATTTTATTTGGATACCAAAATGGGCATGTAAAGTTCTGTGACTTTTTCACTTCTAGTTTAATATAGATTTCACAAAAGTTGTCCATTAAGTATTTAAACTGCAAGAGAGAATAGTGTATGAAGGTCAGGCTGACCAATGCTTCCCCATGTCACCACCACTCTGGAGGCTGAGCCAATCTGCTTCTCCTACCTCTAACACTCAGCTAGGCATTCAGAAAGGGGTCCACAACTCATGCCTCCACAAAAGCTACATCTAGTAGTTTGTGGTGAGTGCCAAGACAAGTGAGTCACACTCTACCATCAAGGTGAGGGATGGACAGGGCAGTAGCAGCCTCAAGCCCTCAGGAAGGAGAGTTTGGATTTATACCCCACCTTTCTTTCCTGTAGGATCTTACAAACTCCTTTCCTTAACAAATTCTTTCTCTTCCTCTCCCCACAACAGACACCTTGTGAGGTAGGTATGGCTAAGAGAGTTTGGAAGAACTGTGACTAGTCCAAGGTCACCCAACAGGAATGTAGGAGTGGGGAAACAATACTAGTTCACCAAATAAGAGTCTCCCACTTATGTGGAGGAGTGGGGAATCAAATCCAGTTTTCCATATTAGAGTCCTCTTGCTCTTAACTGGAGAGCAGTTAAGTCTTGCTCTTATTCTACACTGGAGAGCACTATTATGGGCCAAGATGAGAAGAGAGCATTGGGCAGCAATATGAACAGCTGGAAAGAGGGAGGAGCCAAGGAAGAGAGGCCTGGGCTGCTTAATTCCAAGGATTAATTGGGAGGATTAATTGGGAGAGGTTCTCTACTGTGTCAGCAACCCAGAGACAGGAACAACAGCCAGCCAGTCCTCCTAGGAGAGGGGGACTATTTGGCCCTTGTATTCTGAGGCCTACAGGGGAGATGGGGCTCTCCTCTGCCAACCTTTGGCTGTAGAGAGTGGAGGTGTGTGTGCCAACCAGTAAGTCCAGACCTCTGCCTCATCTTTCTCACATACACTACTTATTTAGTCAAATAAAATGTTTGGTTTACTTTTTATTTATTTTTGTTTTATAAATGTGAGGTATGGGTCAGTCGTGAGCAGGACATTGTAGTGGATGGAAAGACTTGAACTAAAGAATCCTGAATTGAATTCCTCAGTCAGCCTTGAAGCCTCATTGGGTGGCCTTGGTCACATAAACATCATTTAGCCTAACCTACTCCTCAAGGATGTTATGAACATAAAATAGGGTCACCTCATGTATGCTTCTCTTGAGCTTCTCAGAAGAATAACTAATAAAACTGTCTCCAAAAAGTTTAATTGTATACATCTGCATTGACATGGCTCAAATTTATGTTTCTTATGTAAACATTATCTGAGAATCACTCTTTTACATAATGTGGGATTGCAGTGAAACTGACTCTGCTTTTAACACACACAAAAAATACTTACAGAGGCTTACTATAGAGTTTGAATAGTCAAAGGTATGGAGTGGATGACAGCTTTTAACACCCGCTATAGTCAGTTTAAGTACAAAGTTATGCCCTTTGGATTAAGTGGGGCCCCAGGGGTATTTATGAACCCTAATCCTTCCACTATGTTTGGGTGGATTAAACGTTTTGAGCACCCAGAGTCTATGAGAGCCTGAACTAAGATGCAGGTGTTAGCTGCTCAATTCATCAGATTCAGGGGAAGGATTAGGGGTCCAATTTCACCACTTACCTGAGATTTTGTGCCCTTGGTAGGGACCTGGCTGAGGGCGCTGTCTAGGCCAGGTCACTGCTGTTTCTAGCCTACTAGTTACTGGAATTGCTGTCAGCCACTTCTTCAGAGGTAGAATTGCTGCCAGCCACCTCTAGGTTCAAGCTCACTCTCCCAGTTACTTTCTTGAGTCCCGGTTTCTTCAGGATGGGTTTACAGGGAGCCCCGCAGCTGGTGCTCACCAAGGGAGGCTTCAGTCCCTCTTTCTCTGGGCAGTTGGCAACCAGATAGTGGCCTCCCTGAAATGTAGGCACAGCCTGAGACGGCGGCACCAGGCATACTGCTACTGTTCTGGCTTGTGGCATGGGCGGCTGCTGGACAGTCCTCTGCTTGGTGTTCTATGGGTTGGGGGAGACCGTTGTCTGGGACTGAATTTTCTTTTGAACTTTTGAACAGCATGTAACCGGGATTCAGCCTCCCCTGCCAATACAATCCAATACAATCCAGCCCATTAAGTTGTTTGGGTCACCAGCCACTAAAGCCCTCTGTTCCACCTCAGGATTCAGGCCCTCCTTGAATGAATGTATCAGGACACACTTGGGCGAATCTGTTGGGCGAACCCAGCTGGCAAGCTGCTGAAATTCAGCTGCATATTTGGCCGCTAGACAGTTGCCCTGCTTCAGGCATTGGATCTGCCGTTTGGCTTTTCTCCCATGAAGGGATATTCAAACCTGAGCCTAAGTGCTATCATGAATTGGTGGAATAATTGTAGATCAGGATCATAGCCCCAGAACAAGCAATGTACCATACCACCGCCTCTCCCTCCAGCAGCACCCACACGTCGTGGATCTGGTTGGTCTCTCTTTCGTAGAAGAAGAAGAAGAGTTTGGATTTATATCCCCCCTTTCTCTCCTGTAGGAGACTCAAAGGGGTTTACAATCTCCTTGCCCTTCCCCCCTCACAACAAACACCCTGTGAGGTGGGTGGGGCTGAGAGAGCTCTGAAAAGCTGTGACTAGCCCAAGGTCACCCAGCTGGCATGTATGGGAGTGCACAGGCTAATCTGAATTCCCCAGATAAGCCTCCACAGCGCAAGCAGCAGAGCTGGGAATCAAACCTGGTTCCTCCAGATCAGAGTGCATTTGCTTTTAGCCACTGCTCTTAGCCAAAGGGGCAGATTTGGCAATGAGCACAGCTTTGCCCCAGACCTCTTTCCTCTGCCCAGAATCAGTCTGCCTAGTTCTCACCCCCACTGCTGGACACCACCTGTTATATTTGTAACTGGTGACTTGAAATGCGGTATTTTAATGGGGTTAGTATTTTAATATTATAGAGCATATATTTATTTATTTATGGTTGTTTAATTACCTTATACTGTGCTCTATCTATTATATTCATGTTGTGCACCGCCCTGAGCCATCCGGGGGAGGGCGGTATATATGATTGGGCAATGATTGGGTGGGCATTTTTAAAACTACGGCTCATTCCGCACATGGCTTATTCCGCACATGGCTCATTCCGCACATGCAGAATAATGCACAGTGTTGTAAAGAAACCACATAACCCTAAGTCTATCTCTGAAGCTATCTGGAGAAATGTCTTGTCATCCTGCCAGCAACTGAGTTACATCTTGTAAGAAAAATGGGCAAGGCAGTAGATCTTGCCAGATGTCATCTTGTTTTGACACTCTGAGGGACATCTGGCCTGTGAGGTCACCCATGTGACTTGTCAGTGAGACATTGCCACTCTCCCCTTTGCAGGTTTCCACCACTTCTTTCTACTGGCAGAAGAATACCTGTTCCTACTCAAGGTATGCATTAGATCATCATCTTGGAGCGACCTTAAGCAGAAACAGGTATTTTCTGCTGGTAGAAAGATTGGTCTAGATTAGTGTTAGGGTGCCTAACAGCTAATTTGAATGTAAAATCTCCAAATCTGAGTGGGATTACTCCACCTTTTGAGAATCATGAGATGTGTTGAAGTATGAAAGGGGCTTGAGCTGTCTTCTCATGCAGAAGGTTGACTTAAGATGAAATTATGGGTCAGGTGATCATGTAAGGGAGATGGACAGATGTAACTGCATAAAATGAGAAGTCTGAGACTTCAAACTCTGCTTCTGCTTGTACAGGCTGTCCGGCTATTTCTGCTTCAGCTTTAATAAATTCATCTGTTACCTCTGGAGCTTCTGATTGATTTTTGAGTCTTCAGGGACATGATTCTGATCATAGTCAACTTATGGAGATCCAAGCAGGAGCTTTTCAAGGCAAGTGAAAAGCAGAGATGGTTTGCAATTGCCTTCCTCTGCAGAGTCTTCTTGGGTGGTCTCCCTTCCAGCCTTGCTTATCTTCTGAGATCTTATAGACCAGGCTCTACCATGCTGCCTTTCTTCCCATAACTAACATAAACCCTGCAAAATAAACCATTTAATAAAAGTAAGATCAATCAACATTCAATACATGCTTATCAAATGTATTTTAAACAGTAGGTCTTCAGTAATAAAAGTTTGTAGCAAATATACATCAACGGAGTTTAAAATATCAACATTCAACTTTCTGAAAAATAAAAAGATAATTTCAATTAAATAAGCAAGTAAGCAACATTCCAACATTCACCATCAAAGATATGAGCACAATATCATGATGCAAACTAATGAAGGCTCTTTTAAGAAGGAAACACAGGTCCTTGTCCAGAAAACACCAGTGATCTTGCAGCCAGCCTTGGCACAAGTAGATAATGCCAGAACTAATAACTTGTAAAGTTTAAGAAAAATTCTGCTAAAAAACTAAGGGATAATGGTGGATGTGGTAATGTTTTTAATGTGACAGAATTCCTCTGCTTTTGAAGAGTGGCTTAGCTTGCATTTATTTGACCTGTCATTACATCATGCTACATAAGGTCTACCATGCAATTACGAAGGTAATGGTTACCATGCTACACTGACCGAGGCATGCTGACTCTGGAATTCATTTCCTCAGGTTGTATATGACAAGTGCAGAGGCCATTTTAAGAAGCCAGTACAAGCATGTGAGATATTAGCAGAAACATTAATTGTAAAATACCATATCACTTACGACATCCAGCCTACAACAGCATATTGTTCCCTTGGTGCTTTTGTTCCAATTTGCAGTTGTTGGTTTAAACCAACTATGGACTCCAATTGAATCCTGTGTAACAGTAGTTTTCAATTGTCATTGGGACTAGGTCGTTTTTTATGTTCCCAAAATACAGGCAGTTTAAATTGTACAATTTAAACTGTATTTTGGGAACATAAAAATTGTACAATTTAAACTGCTCTGCCCTATATTCCATTTATGTGTAGAGATCAGATCCTTATAGTGCAGTGACTGGGCTGTGTACTAAGACAAGATTGCCAAGTGTAGGTCAGAATGCATTTACAGTTTCTTACTGGAGGATTGTGATGAGTAAAGGTTGTGGCTAAATCCCCTGTATCCAGCTGGAAAAAGATGAAGTAATAAGTGCTATTAAAAATCTCTGCTTCAGATCCTGGAGATCCATGTTAGACTACACTGATGGAGCAGTGGTCTGATTCAATATAAGGTAGCTTCACAGGCACTTATAATTAAGGATAGAAGATGATCCCACCTTTCACCAAATTGAGACAGGACAGATAACAAAGAATTAGAGGGATAACTTGAAAAAACTGGCCACGACTTCCTTATTATATGTATGTTACATCTTTTCAAGACTGAGTGTATGCCAATTGACACCCAAATGAGTTATCTTTGACACTCATTCCTCCTCCATTTGTACGGCATATAACACTTTATTTTTATTTGTACCCTGTAGCATATTTCCTAATTTCGATGCATACGTTACAGGTATGAGTACACTCTAGCATGTAATAGAAACTCTGCATGCTAAAACCTGCATATCTATATTTATTCCAAACTATATAAGTAAATAAAAGTGTTTCCTGTATGTATGCAGAAATATTTTAAAACTAATGGAAATGTTCATGAAATTAAAGTAGGCATGAACATTGGATGGACAGCAATGAAATATTGTTAAGTGACAGCCCTAGAAAGTTAGCCCTAGCTTGTTCTACTTTCAAGTTTTGAGTACATAATTGATATGCACACCATAAGTACAATGACTTATGTCCTCTTATTAATGAATTTTTTTATAAACATCTTTCAGACAAAGGCACCTTCCACAAATGTAGAATAATGCACTTTCAACCCACTTTAACAATTGTTTGCAAGTGGATTTTGCTATTCCACACAGCTGCAAAGTGCACTGAAAATGGATGGAAAGTGCATTATTCTGCATGTGCGGAAGGGGCCATAGTGGGAAGATAAAATCTGTAACAATTCTGTTGCGATAACCAACATTATTTTGAAGAATGAAACAACACAGGTACTTAATTTTGAGCGGGGAAATAGTCATCTAGGTTTCCAAGCACTGGTCCATTCTGCACAGCACAAAAAAGATTTCTGTGGGATGTCTTAAAAGGAGGCAGCTACCTCTTTTCACTTTGCACACCCAAAATAAGACTTCCAGGGGACATCTTAAAAAGAGGTGGCTTCCGGGTGCTTTCCAGACAGCAAAGGTGTCAGAGGAAAAGAGAGTCTGTTTCCCACCTGATTGTTTTGGTCAATTTCACCCTCAACTTGTGCCTGACACTTTGTTTGCAGCTGAAAGGATTCTCCTGGTTGTCATTTGCTAAAGGTAGCCTCAGGAACATAGGAAAAATATATATTGCCAGGTGCCCAGAACCAGAGCCTGCAGAGCAAAATTCAGCAAATGGCAGCAGGGAGAACCCCTTCAGCTGCACATAAAATGTCAGGTGCAAGCTGAGGGTGAAACTGATCAGAAAACAAAATGGTCGGTGAGAAACATAAGATGCCTCCAGCGCTCTGCATTCCACACAGCCAGGCAGGATATGTCTTGCAGGTGCTTAGGGGGAAAGGTGCACTTTGAAGCTTTTTTTTTAAAGATGTCTTAAGCAGAAATCCTAAGGATGTCTTGGGGAAAAGGCTGTGCAAAGTGCCTTCCTAGGACATTTTTTTTTGCATCCTTAGGACATCTTATTTCAGCTGCGTGGAACGGGTCATTGTTTAATTTTTCATCAAGTTTCACATTGACAGTGTGCGTTCAGTGCTAACTAGTTACCAGTGTGAATACAGAAGAAAAATGTATGTTTTTGAAATATTAATGACCTCGAATTAGAACAAATAAGTGGGAATCCACAAGGACTTATATTCCTTCCCCCATTATTTCCTCTGTTACTTCCTCTGTTACTTGTGTGTTCCCACATTGCAGGTGGTTGGACTCGATGGCCCTTGGGGTCTCGTCCAACTCAATGATTCGATGATTCTCTAAAAATCCCCAAAGCCTCCCTGCATTTCCTACTTCCTTTGCTCCTTCCCAGTAACCAACTAATTTATCTTTATCTACCTCCCCATCCTCAGATTTTCATTCTTCCCTTTCCCTGGCAGCTTTTCCCCTATTTTAAATATGTACTCAGTTACTATTTTAAATATGTACTCAGTTGGAAGAATATGTTTGAATGGTCCTGCTAATGTAAGAAACAAAAATGAATATACCGTAAGTTCAGATACTGTGTACTTGCATCTACTCTATATTTTCAGTGCTGAAGCTACTGTCTTTAAAATAAATATGATTAAATATCAAATTAGTTACGTTTGAACAGATCTTTTTCTCCTGAGACAAGTTGGCAGCCAAGGATCACTATTCAAATCAGATGTAATTTTTGATAGTTTTGTATCTGTGCTTTGGCAGCATTCACTCGGAAGATATGTGTTCTGGAGCCATGGGCAGGTCATGCTTCAACTAAATCAGCTACATTTTAACTTACGGTATATGTTAAGGTAACTTTTGTGCCTGTGCAACAGTCAGAACTTCCAAGGAAGGCATGTATTATCCAAGATCATAGCTAGACCATTTCAAGCAGAGGTAAAATAACACTTTCTCTTTGTACCTTTGCAGTTAGTGTCCATTGTTTAAGGAGCCTACATTTAATGTATGTGCTGCTTTTTGCACACTCATGTTGGCGCATTCTCTGAAGTGATTGCCTTCTAATGTATTTGCATGACCCGCTATTAATGGCAGGCCATGCAAATTTCTTCAAAGCACTCTCCAGATCAAACCCTACTAAATAATTTTAAACACTCACTTTCTAAATCCCTGCATTTTTTTCAATTGCAACCAGAAATGTGGAGACTCGGAATATATACAGAACAGTGAACAATTTGTCATGGTACACAAGGTCTTTGGCCATGAAGGAACTACAGTTCCTAGGAGGCAATGCATGGATGTGTGTGTGCAAATTATTGCTGTTCTGAATATCTCACCTACCTCACCCATTAACAATCACTGATTAAAGCATAAAATAGGCCAAGAAAACAGACATTAAGAAAACCATACAGCCAAAACAGTCTTAGGTCATGAACCTTTGTAAACAGATGGTGGATGAAGTTATAGGAAGGAGAGCCATGGGAACGATGTAGTGAGAATGTGCATGTGCAAAACATCATTTGCTCTCCAGTACATTTGAGAATGTTTAAATAAAATAAGCAACTATAGAGATTGCTGGCTGAAATTTGTGTTTGAATGGTAGTCCCAGCATTGGGTGACTGAACATCTTCAGGCATTTTCTTGCCACCTCCCTGGTGGATGAATTATAACACCAACTTTGCCATTCCATGAAATACATAGGTGAGCTTACTAGGATACCAAACCATGCCCCAATATTTCCAAATGGGCCAGAGACTATTGTCAATTAGGATCTTTAATTGCATGAGAAACAGTGTGGCTTAGAGGTTAAAATCAGTGGACTCTAATCTTGAGAACCAGGTTTGATTCCCCACTCTCCCTCCACATGAGTGACAGAGTGGTGGAGTCTTATCAGGTGAACTGGATTTGTTTCCTCACTCCTCCACAAGAAGCCTGTTAGGTGACCTCAGGCCAGTCACAGTTCTCTCAGAGGTCTCTCAGTCCCACCTACCTCACAAGGTGTCTGTTGTGGGGAGAGGAAGGCATGCAGTTTGTACAGGAAAGAATGGCAAGGTATAAATCCAAACTTCTCTTCTTTATCCCCATCTGGTGACCTCTAATGAGTCAGGCAGCCCAATCCAGAGGAGAGGAATCCCCTCTGGAGCTGACACACCCCTGCACCAGCATGGGTGCTCACTCCACCAGCAAAAGAGGCAAATGCCTTGGCAGAGGGGCAACTTCCTGGGCAGCCAAGCACCCCAGACTCAGAAACTGCTGCTTGTCCCCAGGCCTGCCAGTGAAAAGAGCTGTCCTGGCATTGCTGGGGGTGAGGTGGGGGTAGAGCTGACCTTAGTTGGCTTCCACTTAGCCTTTGCCCACTGGAACACTGGCATGGGGGGTTTGAACTTACTTCACACTTTTGGAAAGCTCTTCAGCAGTGGGGAGACCTTTTTTGTTTTCTGCCTCCCCGTGTTGCCTGAGAAGCCTTCCTGAAGGCAGCAGGGCAGTGCTGAAGCAACGCTGCAGCCTGATGCTGGGGCTTTTGGATGGGGTTGAGAGCATTTCCAACTATCTTAGTACACAGCTGACGCCTGGACATTCAATGCCAATGATTTACATTGATGTTGATAATTAAGCACTAGAGGTATTTTTCTAATCTTTTTCCATTTATGGTTTCTTTAGACAAGCACATTACCTGGGAGTAATCAAGCTGTATTATAGTCCTGCACAAAGCCAAAAATTATGGCATCACCCCAGTACAACCCCCTCCTTGCCAGTTTTTGTCTGATTCTGAAATCTCTATATAACTATGCTTTAGTTTTATCTAATTTCTCAAATTTAGGAAAAGAGCAAAATGATGGCCAAGTAATTTCATTTACTTTTGTGTTTCATTGCCTGAGCTTTTAAAATACTTTTCCCTCAAGCTAAAATTATGATCAAATATTTTCTAAGCATTTGGGACAGTTTTATGAATGAAATAATAGAATGGGTTATTAATATTTTTGCATGCCTGTAAGTGAACGGCTAGGCACTGTGCTGCTTTCCCCCTTTTAGCTGCACTTAAGATTGGATACAAATTGGCTGTGCCTCTGACTGTTGAGAGCTATTTGCCTGAATTATTTCTGCAGTAAATCTCTAGAAATGTCCACTTAAGCAGAAAGGGTCATAAATATCTCCTGTTAGTCATAGAACACAACAGAATTTTGGAAGTCATAATTTTAATGGATATAACTGTGCTATAAAAGAGAGACCTGTGGGACTTGGGCTAAAATAAAATTTATCCAAGTGAACTATGATGCTAATCCATCTGCAAGTGATAAATTATCTCTGTCCCTGGTGTGACATATTATCCAAAGGGTGCATAGTGATTAAGGACACGAAGGTATAGATATGGCTGATGCCCAAGTAACCCAAGCAATTAGTGCAGACTGGAAATTGTCAACAGTCCCCCTAAATGGTTGATCATTTCCTATGTGTTCAGGTTTGCCAAGGCACACATTCAGGAGTATCTATGGTCAATCTCAGATGTGAGCACAGATCTCAGTGACAGGGGCCCATAAAGGAAACAAAATAGCAATTAGTTGGATTCAGACTGGTTAAAATCTTCTGTTACACAAGGAACTGATCCCTCTAAAGCCAATGGCAATACTCTTCTTGCTTTGTCTGGAGAAATGTGTGAAAAGAAGGAAATTAGATTGTGTGTATGAGGTATGGCTGACGGGGAGTGGGGGAGCAAGGGGGGGAAGAGCAGCATTCTCTGTTGGTGAGTTTTAAAATGAAGCATGGTTTTGCTGTCTTGCCAACCCCTATGAAGTTAGACAACGTCATAGCCAGAGAAAGCCAAAGGTGGTCTATGCTGGTATGTCTCCTCTTTGGTCAAATTGCCAAATAAGCCTGATCTAGAGACAGTTAGGAGGTGAGGGAGAATATCATCACTGTGAACAGAGTGGCAAGATCTCAGCCACCCCCCACCCCCCAAATGGTCCCCTCATAACCACCCAGGTACAAACCAAACATCATATGAAAATAAATTGTATGATTTGCCCAGATATTTATAGAGACAGAGAGCAATTGCAACACACATTAAATGCTTTCTGCCACAAGGCTATCTTCTGCGATGAACTAATATGCACTGTACGTTTAACAGAAACTTCTTGAACCTATTGCCAAGCCTAAGTGCCTATGAACTTAGTGTTTATAAACTGTTAATGTCAAAAAAATGCAAGTTTTCAATATGGAAGTTTTTATACATTCATAACAAACAACTTCCTTGTAGAAATGGGAATGTTCTTGTAATTTCCCTCTTTAAGCCATGCTCATTCACAATATACGATAGGATTGCCTGACAGTTCTAGAGTTCCATGATAGATGTGTGTGTGCGGGGGAAGTGCCAGCACAGCAACATAATTCCCAGTAAGAAATCCATGCAGTGGGGGTGGGGGGAAATGGTGCCTCAGAAAGTGTAGTTCCACCAGGCTACTTTTTCAGCCAGCTTCTTTTTGCAGCTGGCTAAACTCAGGTAAGTGCGGGGAGCAGAGGGCATGTGGTGGTGGGTACTGTGGAGGGACGCTGCAGAGGGTCCCAAGGCCCAGCCACTTCAGGGAAGGAGAAGGGGCGTGGCTGGGCCTCGGCATGATGTGTGCACGCCGCCCAGGCACACATTGCGCCAAGGCCCAGCCATGCCCCTATTCCTTTCCGAAAATGTGAGAAGCGATTTTTCCACCCCCACGTGACTCCCACGGGGGCTCCCGAGGTGTTTGTCCCAGATGTCCCCATGGCAGCTACACCACTGACTCCATGTGAGTGACATCTTAAGAACATAAGAACATAAGAACATAAGAACAAGCCAGCTGGATCAGACCAAAGTCCATCTAGTCCAGCTCTCTGCTACTCGCAGTGGCCCACCAGGTGCCTTTGGGAGCTCACATGTAGGATGTGAACGCAATGGCCTTCTGCGGCTGTTGCTCCCGATCACCTGGTCTGTTAAGGCATTTGCAATCTCAGATCAAAGAGGATCAAGATTGGTAGCCATAAATCAACTTCTCCTCCATAAATCTGTCCAAGCCCCTTTTAAAGCTATCCAGGTTACATTACATTTTGCTACATTGAACTGCATTTGCCATTTCTGAGCCCACTCATCTAATTTATCAAGGTCCGCTTGGAGCTCTTCGCAATCCTTTGTGGTTCTCACCACCCTACATAATTTGGTATCATCTGCAAACTTGGCCACCACGCTACCCACCCCTACTTCCGGGTCATTTATGAATAGGTTAAAGAGCACTGGTCCCAAAACGGATCCTTGGGGGACACCACTCCCGACATCTCTCCATTGTAGAGAACTTCCCATTTACACCTTAATTCCACTCTTTGTTTCCTGTTTCTCAAATCCACAGTTTGTAAATCCATGGGAGGACTTCCCCTCTTATTCCTTCTTCATTGCTGAAAGGTTTTCTCAACAGTCTCTGGTGAGGAACTTTGTCAAAAGCCTTTTTGGAAATCCAAGTAGACAATGTCCACCGGTTCACCCTCTGTCCACATGCCTGTCATTTTACACCCTCAAAGAACCTCTAGTAAGTTTGTAAGACAGGATTTGCCTCTGCAAAAGCCATGCTTGACTCTTTTCTCAGCAGGTCTTGCTTTTCAAGCGTATGTTTTATAATTTTTATCTTTAATGATAGATTCTACTAATTTACTCAGGAAACAGATGTCAAACTGACTGGCCTGTAATTTCCCTGGTCCCCCTCTAGGATCCTTTTCTTAAAGATTGGTGTGACATTTGGCCATCTTCCAGTCTTCGGGGATGGAGCCTGATTTCAGGGATAAGTTACATATTAATAAAGTGAGAAGATCAGCAATTTCGGCCTTGAGCTCTTTAAGAACTCTTGGGTAGCAGAATTCTAATCTGGGCCAGGGGATTTTGGTAACATTTAGTTTATCAATGGCTGCTAGAACCTTTCTTCCTTGTCTACCACTATCTTCGCTAGTTCCTCGGATTCACCTCCTAAGAAGCTTGGATTTCAGGTGCAGTGAATGTTCCTCACCTCACTCTTGGGTGAAGACAGATGCAAAGAATTCATTCAGCTTCTCTGCAATCTCCCTGCACATCTCTTAGCACACCCTTTGTTCCTTTGTTTTCATCCTAACTGGGCCTACTTAGCTTCCCTTGCTGGTCTTTCCCTCTGCTTTTGGATGTACTTGAAGAAACTCTGCTTTGTTGTTGCCATTGGTCTTGATGTTCATAGCCATCGGGTTACTCCATAATCCTTTTTTGCCTCCCTTACAGCTAACTTGCATTTCTCTTTTTGCCACCATTTGTGTTCCTCTCATATTCTTCTATCAGCCAAACTGGGACTTCCATTTTCTAAAGACATTTTTCTTTTTCTCTGATAATTTCCTCTAACCCCTCTTGTTACTAAATCTCATGGTGGCTTCTCTTTGGACTGGGTGCTGCCTTTTCTAACCTGTGGAACACATTCCAGCTTGAGATTTTATTACTGTTTTTTGTCCCTCTCATATTCTTCATCAGCCAAACTGGACTTCCATTTTCTAAAAGACATTTTCTTTTTTCTGATAATTTCCTCAACCTCTCTTGTTAACCATGGTGGCTTTTCTTTTTTGGACTGGGTGCTGCCACTACAACTGGCAGACACATTTCCAGCTGAGATTTTTATTACTGTGTTTTAAATAACCTCCAAGCATCCTGGACAGTTTTGACTCTCTCTTTGATTTTCCCTTTCAGCTTCCCTCGCACCTATCCCTCCTCATCTTTGGAGAAATTTCCCTTTCTGAAAGCCGAATGTAACTACATTAGTAGTTGCCACCATGTCTGCATATGCTACAAGAGCATAACTGAATCTACAACAGGCATTGTGGCTCTGCTGTTCCCCTGTCGGCTCAACAACTTGCTCACTTCCTGCACCCAGATCCTGGGTCCCACATATAGAATTAGGATCTAGGATCACCTCTCCCCTGGCTTGGTTCCACAACCATCTGTCTTTCTAAGCTTGTTTCACAGTCATTTAGCATATCCTAGGGAATGTCTTCTCTCCTTATGAGCCTGAACATGCATTTTTTCCAGTTTTATATGGGGATAGTTAAAATCACCCATTACCACCAAGACATTTTTGTTTCTTGTTGGCCTCTCTAATTTCTTTCTTTCCATTCTACAGAATCCTCTTGTGCACTTTTGGTCAGGGGGACGATACACATATATTCCTAATATTAAACTGTCAGCTTTCTGCCACTCTGGTATTGATATCCACAGTGATTCTGTAGGGGAACCAAAATAGCCCCTGTATTGTCTATTTTATGTGATACACTATGCTCTCTCTTTGGATGTAAAGGGCAACTCCACCCTAATCGCTTCCCTGCATTGCCTGCTCTTATGATACTACATGCTTTTGACGCAACTCCCCACCCTATCCTTCCTATAGAGGCCTGTATAGCTCTGAGTATAACAGCATCCCCAACTGGTTTCTCCCTCTATTCCTACCTTCATGTCTCCTTTGCTGCCATGCCCAATATAAAAAAGTCCTCCTTTCCCACAAACTCTGTAACTCTAGCTCCCCCATTTTAGGGCTCGAATGCTTCTACTATTAGTAGCATAGAGACACCTGTATACCTCTGCTCTCTGTGTGTAATATCCTTAACCTGGGATTTATGTGGCTTTACCCCTCAAGTCTTTTTGTAGACACTTCATTCCCTTGTCACATGCACATTGCTATGTTTCTCAAGCTTGTGGCTGTAGTTGATTTAGGAAAAACCTCCCTCTCTGTCTTGCATCCCGTATCTCATATGGGATACTGTATTCGAACCGAAGTCACCTCAGCTCCTGTCGGCTTTCCCCCAGTGATCAGTTTAAAAGCTGTTCTGCCACCTTTTTTTGAACATTGTTGATTTGAGCCAGCAGCCTGGTTCCTCTTTGGATTTAAGATGAAGCCCGTCCCACGCTTGTGTAGCCAGGGCCACTCCTACCTTGTCCCAAAAGGTTCCCCAGTTCCTGACAAATCTGAAACCCTCTGCCTTACACCACCTTCTCATCCACGCATTGAGACCCTGTATTTATTTATTTATTTTATTTATTTATGTTTCAAATTTCTATCCCGCCCCGTCCCCGAAGTATCTCCGCTTGCCTAGCTTGCCCTGCGCGTGGAACAGGTAGCATTTCTGAGAATGCCACCTTGGAGGTCCTGGACTTCAACCTGTTTCCTAGCAGCCTAAATTTAGCTTCCAGAACCTCCCGGCTACATTTCCCAATGTCGTTGGTGCCAATGTGGACCACAACTGCTGACTCCACCCCAGCACTGCTCCGGGTAAAAGCCTATTTATCTTATAGATGAAGCGCGCTGACATCCTAAGCTAACCTTCGGGCAGATCCGTAGGCAGGGTAAGTCACACCATCGCGTGTCATTATCACGCCTCTCACAAAACCGGTAACTCTCTACATTTCTGTAATGATCGAATCACTCCACTACAAAGCGAGTTTTCTCCCCCCCACCTCCCTCGGATCCATCATCTCTCATGTTAGTACATGGTATACTCTAAGATTCATGTGAAGTTCCTTGATGACATTTGTAAAGTTCATGCTGGAAGTGACATTGTGTCATTGTGTGATACCAGTTTCCCTCCTAATTTTGTTCCCACTTTTCCATGTAGCGGCAGCAGGAACCCTGGATCCACTAACACCCAAAGGGTAATTTTCAGGTTCACTTAAACATAGGTCCTTTCTGCACGGGCTAGCAAGCAGGAGTGAACTGACATAGTTGCAGTCAATGCACCCCCCATGGCCGTTCACACACTGCTCTGCAAATGGCCCCGGTGTCCCAGCGGCCTGCGAGGCCACCTTCACACAGAGCCCACTTTTTCCCTGTTCTTACCTCCTCTCAGCTGCCATCGCTGTAGAGAGGCCAGGGGACAGGCCCCCGTAGCCATGGCAACCCCTCCAGGGACAGAGGCCAGGAGGTGAGTTCCCTGGCTTCTCTACAGTGACTGCAGCCGAGAGAAGGTAAAAGCAGAAAAAAAGTGGCGTGGGGAAAACACCCCCTTTCACCCAATGCTGTTTGCTCGGCATCAGGTGGAAGATGCTGCTTTTCAAAAAAACTTGCTCATTGAGTGAGTTTTGAAAGCAGCGTTTTCACGCCACTTGGGGGGGGCAAGCATGGTGCAGCTGTGCGAACAGTGCCCCAGGGACAGTGTTTTTACCGTCCCTAGGGCGCAGTTTTCTGCCCACGCAGAAACAGCCATAGTGAAGGCGTCACAAGAGAGTGCCATTTGAAAATCCACTAATGTAAATCTTGGATGGGCAGAATTGGATAGATCATATGGCTGAAGCTTGGAACACTGCCAATCTTTCAGGGCAACAGCCAGTTGGATGTTTTCCTATTGCAAACACAAACTCTGCAATTATAACAGAAACTATAATATATTTTAATCTACAGGGAAACCTGCAAGTAACATAGTTATGCAAGGAGTGTGTGTGTCTTTTTTCTAAAATTCACTTGTTTTGATACAACCACTGGTTCCTTTCATTCTCCTTTCTCTTTTAATTTCTCTTTGATTTCTGTTTGAAAGGGAATCAATGAACTCTTCTGTAACTTCATCTTTTCCAGCTATTTTATGTTACACAACACAGGGGGCTGCTCTCATAAGAGGACAGGAAGGTTTTGAGGAGACATTGCAAGTCTCAGAGCATATGAAGACTGAAATTCTGGCCAATTGTGCACAGTGAAATTCTCCTCTGTTGGCACGGGGAATGCCCCGATGCAATCAGGAGTTCTGCACTGCCCCTGCTGCTGTAGCGTGTCTGCCACGTTTTTGCCTTGGCACTGATCGGCGGCATTGGCTTTGCTCTGCAAATTTCCAGAACTGCAAACATTGAGTTTCTTTTGAAATGCCCCTTTGTTGCTCCGGTGGCTTCTGCAAAACTCCTTGGTGGCAGAACCAGTGCCATTTTTCCTGCCTTGCCACTCTGGCCCGCCCCAGCAATGGACAGGAGCTGAGAATCGGCGCACCCTTCCCCCCTGCAGTGGGGAAAAAAACAGAGGGAGAAACCTTGGTTTTTAGAAAGGAGGGAGAAACCTTGGACTGAAAAGTGGTGTGTGCAGGCGCCACAAACGGGAGGGCAGCAGTTTTCTCTCACACACAAGGATTTTAGATTTAGATTTTAGACTGGGAGTGTGGGATGGCGATTCCATCGCACACACAAGGATTTTAGATGGGGGGCGCAGACCAAGGGCACCGATCCTCAGTGCCTGTTTTGTGTTCAGAGTCATTTAAAACTAGAATAGTGAAAGTGAGTGTGGGGGGGAATGGGGGGAGATTCGGCCAATCAGAATGCAGGAAATGGAGGTTGTCCGTGCATGCGTGGAAGACATTGCGGAAGAGCTTGTGGTGCAAATGGAGAAGCACCGGGCTCATGAAGAAACATTTGGGGTATAACGCGCTGGCCCTGCCATGAATCCCACAAAGAACTGGGGAACAGTGCAGAGTCGGCAGCAGGGCTAAAAGCACTGTGGCAGGCATGGTCTCGGATCTACCATGGGGCATTTTGACTGTGAAAAATCAGCCTCTGAAATGTTTGCAGAACCTCCCTTTCTGCCCCTCCTCTCTTGGATTTTTTCTGATCATAATAGAACTGATTAGAAACAGACTCCCCATTCCTAAAAAGGGGGGGGGAGCAGATTGTTGTGTTTTATGGAAAAATTGGGTAAAGAGGAACGAAGAGAATTTCTCTTAATAATGGCACCTAAGAAGAGTCAGTGAATTTGCTGCCCTCATCTTGCTGTGGCTCTGAGACAGACCTGATTCTTATTATCTGGTGGGCTGGGCCTTTCAAGAGTCATGCTGCCTAAATATGTAAGAATGTACATATTTCTGGCTTTTTGGAGCAAGGTCAGTTTGCTATATCAGGTTCAGGTAATTGATCCTAATTTAGTGATGCAGAAGAAAATGTATGTTATATGGCTGATTTCTGCAACTAACCCAACACTTCTGAATTTATTTCCTGTCTTAACATAAATAATTATCCAAAGGTTATTAAAAAACACCATCAATTAATTTCCCTTGTGTTTGGTATGCAATAAATCATTTTACTTCATCCTATGTGCTTTGACATCCTCATTAGCATTTCCACTGACTCCAGATGGATAATCAGGCTTTGAGACAGCATTCACATTGGAGCAGTCATTAAAGTTGCATCAATATAAGACAGCTGCTCTTGTCATGTTTTGCATTGACTCCCTTATCAAGCTAGTCACTACAGAATTCCTTGGTTGTGCCTTGCGACTAGCTAAGAAGTTTTACAAATGGTTGCATCTCAGCCTGAGTAATAAAAATTCATCACATGCACACAGGGGCGAAGGTATAAATTTTTATGGGGGGGTTCGGGGGGGCCACACCCCCACCTGCCCCTAGGGCATGGCCACTCCTCCCCAAGCCCTGCCCCCAACCTAGCACTTATAAAAGCAGCTCTCCAAAGCCGGGGACGGCAGACTCCCCCGCCCTTCCCTCCCCTGCCCCCCACCAACTGGGCTCCCAGCCGGCAGCTGGCAGTTCCTTCTGCCCTCCCCTCTGGGCAGAAGCATAGAGGGAAAATGGAGCCCAGTGTAAAATCTGAGTTTTGCGTCCCGTTCCCTCCCCCCCCACCCCCCCGGGCAGCCGCTTTGATGCTGGAATCCACCCACAAACAGCATCACTTTAAATGGTGTTTAAACTAGAGAGCCCAAATTCTCCTTTTAAATCCACCTTAAAGGGAGAATGTGGGGTTCCCAGTTTGAATAACATTGAAAGTGATGCTGTTTCTCCCAATTGAGGGGACTGGATACAACACCATAAAAAGTTTTCATAGCAGTAATAAAACATTTTGAAAGCATTTTGAAAATGTTTTCAAAAAATTTCTGCTGTGTGGCATGGCCTATTGCTGTGTTCAGATTTGTGAGCTGGGGCATGTTCTATAATGTGATGGTGACTTTGAAACGACCTAGTGGAAAAAATCATTGCTTGGTCACGGTGGGGGAGAGCGGCTGCCCATGGGGGGTGCCAAACTCCAGTTTGCCTAGATACACCACTGGGCGTAGCTACAAGGGAGCCAGGGGGTGCGTGTTGCACTAGGCACATGCCGGGGGGGGGGGGGATGAAACTCAGGTTTTGCCCAGAGCTCCAGTTCGCCTAGTTATGCCACTGGGTACATGTTTCTTTTTTAGATGTTATAACACAGTTTTCAGAACAGACTTATTCACCCACAGATGCCTCTAGAGGGAAAACTTTCCACCCGCAGTCAAGTACCATCCTAGTGCACCCGTCGTTTATCACCAAAAGGGAATGGTCACTGACTTTAGGAGGGCCCCCACGTGAAGTTTCCCTATTCCAGAGATCCAGGCTATCTAGCCTATAACAAACACTGTTTCTCCCTGACAGTCTGAGATTAGAGGAATCTGGCTACCTAGCCTTCCTCTTCCTGTCTCTCCCGGCCTCACTGTCACTAGACACAATCTCCAGACTGAAGGAACTGTGAGCTGACACAATCTGTGTCTGACTCCTCAATCTGCGTGTCTCTCCACTCAGACTCAATTCCCACCAAGTAACACAGACAGGCTTCTTCCTGCTTTTATAGCAGACAGTGCACCCTATCTGTGGCTACTAGCTATAGCATTACAGCTTAGCCAATCAGGTTGCGCTCTGTCTGTTACTGTGGTGTTTTGCTCTGGCTAACTGCACCTTTGCAAATTAACCCCATAAGAGCCTTATCCATCACAGAAACTCTGTAGATTTCTGTAGCTTCCTAAGACTATCCTATAGTATAACATCTGATAAGGCATATAGAGAAAGAGGGACAGAGAAACTGCATTTGTCAATTCTTTTGAATCCCTTGCTTCATCTGGTGCTGTGCTGAAAGTATGCTTATAAACATTTTCTTTTTAATACTTTTTAAAATTTTGGATGCTAATAGTGGTTTTCTATACCACATAAATCTCCACTATCTTGAACCTGCTATTTTTAAAAGGGGGTGCCAGGAAGAAGGAAGGCTGGTAGTTGGCAAGTGACTATTCCTCTAACGATGCACCAGGCAAGAAATTGTACCCATGGTGCCCAGAAGTGGAGAAGTGGGAGACACCAAGGCAAGACCCCAGAGTTTGGAAGGGAAGTTTGGAGATCCTTACCGTCCCCAGTGGGCAATTTCTACAATGGCCAGGTGGTGACAGTGGCTACCCCAGAGAGGGAGAGAGAGACGGAGAGAGAGAGAGACAGAGAGAGAAAGAAAGACAGACAGAGACAGACAGAGAGACAGAGAGACAGAGAGACAGAGAGACAGAGGGGGGGGGGTTAGGGTGAAATAGGGTGTAAGGTCAGAGCAGGAAAAGTTGGGAACCCCAGAGAGGGTAGAGTGAAATAGGATGTAAGGTCAGTGCAGGCTCATTCCATCACACTTTCCTTGTATGTTCCTGCCTTTCAAGATAAGACTGTCAGCACTGATGTTCAATAATGGTGCATTCCACACATTCATAACAAGTGTAACTCAGTATTAATGAACCCCTTTTCTCCCTCTCCCCCTTCACACATGAGAAGCTTACCCATTCAGGTAGAAGCAGCAAAGACTTCAGCTCCTTCACACAGGAAGGTTTTTTTCTTCTTCCCAGGATGCACAGAGTACCCAGCCAATAAAAGGAAAAAAGGAAAAAAGGATCTTTCCCCCCACTCCCTCTGTGCTTGGGACCTTTGAATGGTGGGCAGCAAGAGATTTTCCCCACAACCAAGAATCCCCCCCCCCACAACTGAGAATTTCCCCCCATCTGAACATGATGGCCACCATTTCAGACGGATTTTGCACATTCTAAATGCTCTGTGCCATAGCTGGGGAGTGTACCTGCTGCATGGCTTCTCACCCTGCTTGTAGTTCCCCACTGCTGCCTGGCTCAGTCCTTTGTGCGAGTCAGTGCCGGTGATGGAAGCCCCAAATGGCTCTCCCACAAGCCTGGGGCTTTCCCATAAGCACTACTAGAGCACCGCAAGCTCTTCCATAGTCTCTTTCATGCATGCGTGGGCAGCCTCCATTTCCTGCGTTCGGATTGGCTGAATCTTGCCCCATTCCCCCCACTCACTTTCACTATAGTTTTACATGACTCTGAACACAAATCTGGTGCTGAGAATCACTGCCCTCCCCCCCCCCAGTCTAAACCCCTTCCATGTGTGACAGGATCGCCATCCTCCACCTCCCCTTCATCTAAAATGTAAATCTAAAATCTTTGCGTGTGCGAGAGAATTGCTACCTTCCCATTTGCAGTGCCCGCACATGCAGCTTCTCTGTCCAAGGTTTCTCCCTCCGTTTTTTTCCCACTACAAGGGGAAAGCGCCTTCTCTGTCCAAGGTTTCTCCCTCCTTTCTAAAAATCAATGTTTCTCCTTCCATTTTTTTCCCACTGCAAGAGCCTGTCCATTGATGGGGTGGGTCAGAGAAGCGAGGCAGGAAAACTGGTCCTGTTTCTGCTATGGAGGAGTTTTGCAAAGTGGTGGAAGCCTCCAAAGCAACAAAGGGGCATTTCAAAAGCACCTCAACTTTTGCAGTTCAGGAAATTTGTGGAGCAAAGCCATTGCTGCGGGGTCGCTCAGGGGCAGAAATGTGGCAGCCATGCTGCAGCTCGGGGGACTTTGCAAAACTCCCGATTGCATGATTGCATTGGGGCATTCCCGTACCAACAGAGGGGCAAATTCAGCATGCAAAATCAGCCTGACTGTCTAGACTGAGAATCGACTCAAAAGGTAAATGGAAGGGGATGAACTTGGACACTTCCTGCTGCCATAGTTTGCACAGGCAAGCAGAAAGCACTTGAAACCTGGGATTTTGCAAAAAGATCGCTAGTTTAGTGATTTTTGTGAAACCCAGGTGAAATAAATATAAAAGGTTGAGTCTGTTTTGGGGAAGAGACCTGTGTGAAGTTCTTCCCCCAAAGTAGGATATTTTCCTTCCTCAGCCCGCTATATTTGTGCTGTGCGAAATCCTCCAATGTTTGCAGCCTGGGTTCATTGAAATTATCCTCCTTCCACCTTCAGTCTTTCCCTCACTATGGACCCTTGTGTTTTGTCATTAAAATATCACTTCAGGGAGTATCATTCAGTGGCTAAATGTGCTTTTATTCATAATCTGAAAAGGCCTTTGGTGTTTGAGAATGGATAAAGACAACCTATGAATTTTAAAAGGCAGCAATAAAATCTAAGGGACAGGCGGGGGGGGGGGGCAATAAGGTTGTTATGTATAATGAAGATTTAGTACCTTGGCAATAAATTGAGCTTTACAATAAAGTGCAACAGTGTACAAGGAATTACCCTAGAGGTCCCTAGCAGAAAACTTTTTTTCCAATCCTTATTCATTTTATCTTGCTTACTTGAATGGAGGTAACCTGTGCTCTGGGATTATATATTATGGCCAGCACACAAATTACCTCTTTAACCTCCCCCCATCCTCACAACTACATTTTATGCAAATTGGTAATGCAACCTCTCCAATTTAGGAATCAATAACTTAAGTGAAACTGAACAGCCGGCAGCAGGCTAGCCTTAGGTTTTAACATTTGTAGTTAACATACAAACAAACATAAGGGGTTTAAATACGGCAGTCGTGGTTCTGTAAATTTTCTTTCATTCTCCCTTTATGGAACATATTGAAATTGTCTTCAGTCAAAACATAAGTGATGTGGCAGCCAGGAAAGCCAATGAGATTCTGGGCTGTGTTAATAGGAGTCTGATGTCTAGATCAAGGGATGTAATTGTACCTCTGTATTCTGCACTGGTTAGACCTCACCTGGAATACTGTGTACAGTTCTGGGCACCGCAATTCAAGAAGGATATTGACAAACTGGAACAAGTCCAGAAGAGGGCAACCAAAATGGTAAAATGTCTGGAATCCATGCCCTACGAGGAGAGACTTAGGGAGCTGTGTATGGTGAAGAGAAGGTTAAGAGGTGACATAATAGCCATGTTTAGATATTTGAAGGGATGTCATGTTGGTGAGGGAGCAAGCTTGTTTTCTGCTGCTCCAGAGACTAGCACCAGGAGTAATGGATTCAACGTGAAGCAAAAGAGATTCCACCTAAACATCAAGAAAAACTTACTGACAATAAGGGCTGTTCAACAGTGGAATGCACTACCTTGAAGTGTGGTGGAGTCTCCTTCTTTGGAGGTTTTTAAAGAGAGACTGGATGGCCATCTGTCAGGAGTGCTTTGATTATGTGTTCCTGCATTGCAGGAGGTTGGACTTGATGGCCCTTGGAGTCTCTTCCAACTCTATGATTCTAAGTAATGCCTGTATATGCTGAACCTATTTATGAGTCATGTTTTTCCCACCAAGGAATCCAGGACAGTGTACTTGATTCTCTCTTCACCCATTAACAACACTAAACAGAACTGCAGAACTGCAGATCTGGCAGCATGGCTTAGAACAGGTCTCCAACTTTTTCAGTACAAGGGCCATGAATACAAATATTAATGGACTGAAAAAAGTCAGTTTTATAAAATAAGTCAATGAATAAAATTTAAATGAATTAGTAAGTTCTACTTGGATCTTTATGAAATTAGCATATGACTCGGAACAAAAGAGGCATGTGACAATTACAATTAAAACTAAGCATCTTTCTTTTCCAGTGAAATAGAAATAAATACATTACAATTGTAAGAAAGAGCCAATGCAGATTAACTGTACAAATGAAACTAAGGACCAGCATCTGGAAAAATGTAAAGTTTCAATCATATCTTCAGCTGTATATGCATTCATGGAACATGAGGATTACTTAACACATCTTACTATATAACTGAGCATCATGTTCCCAACCATGAACCAGAAAAAGTAAAGGACTCTAGGCAGTGGTGGGATCCAAAAATTTTAATAACAGGTTCCGATGGTGGTGGGATTCAAACAGAGGAGCTGCCGCACACATGCACCTCCAGTCTTTATTGGGCAGGGAGGTTGCTTTAGTAACCCCTTCTCGGCACTCTGAAAAAATTAGTAACCGCTTCTAGAGAAGTGGTGAGAACTGGTTGGATCCCACCTCTGGCTCAAGGAGATGTAATCGTGGGTGCCATTTCTCATGTACAGAGGAACTGACAGGACTACAACTCCCAAACTTCTTCTCACTCAGACAGTAACACTTCTGAAAGCTCTGGGGTCCTCATAGGACTGTCCTTACCTGAGCCAACCCTTGCGTAAGTCAGCAGCAAGCCTGCCACCTACACCAGGACTAAACAGACCACCCCACCCCAGCCTGTTTGGTGGAGAAGGGGAAGGCCTCAATGCACCTGGAACGGCTCCAGCTAAGGCAGTGAGAGCAGGGCTGTGGGGGGTGGGAGAGATGCCTCTGCACACCCACCCAGAGCACTCCAGGCAAGCTACTAAGAATTGGGCTGAGGAGGAAAAGAGAAAGAGAGAGTTGGAGTAGGGTGAGAATGAGTGCTGGAAAGAGGCGGAAAGAGAATGATAGAGTTAGGGGAGGTGGCCAGAAAGAGAGAACAAAAACTGAGGTAGTGTGTCAGAAATATAGAGAATAGAGAGTTGGAGTAGGAAGAGAGAGAGTAATAAGTGGGCAGACAGAAAGAGATGGGGTAGGGGAGCAGAAAGAGAGTTGAGGTAGCAGGGTGGAAAGAGAAAGAGAGAGCTAGGGTAGCACATCAGGAAGTTTAAAACAGAGCTAGGATAGTAGGACAGAAAGAGAGAGCTGGGGTAGGGGGCCACAAAGAGACTGGGGGTAGTAGGGCAAAAATAAAGAAGATTAAGAGAAGGGATTTGGAGAGTGCAGTTTGGGGAGTGAGAGGCACAGAAGGAGTGGGAGGACAGAAGAGAAATGATTTGGTAATGTCCTCTTGAGCCTCCAGTTGTGGATTCCCATTTGCTAGAAGCCATTTTATGTTTTCACACAAGGGGTTCCCCATCTTCACAGTCATCCTGCTGGTTCCCCCCCCCCCTTTGCAAAGCTGGAGACAAGCTTTGCAAATAAGGCAGTGCCTATGGAGATGGGGAGAACACTCCCCATCTTCACAAGCTGATTCCCCACGGTCAATTAATAGCGTGATATTCACGCGAAATATCAAGGAATCAGGAAGAATTCCCCACTGCCTGATCAATGAACAAGGATTCATCCTGGTTCTGGCGCTCATTCTCCCACTTATCCCTCGTCTTTGCCGAACCTGCTTGAAAGTACTACTTTTTCAAAAAACATATCTTTGATCCAGTTTGGAGGGGAGGATCTTGGTTCAAATCTTGGTTCAAATTTCCCACCATGGAGCTTGGCGCAAATGCCTTACAACCAATCAGTGCATGCAGTGCTGTTCTCACGACAGCACGAGAGAATGATAATTAGCCAGAAACTTGGGTGAGGGAGACGTGCTGACATGCTGATGTCATAACATGAGCACGTTTTTGCGGGAGTAAAAAAAGGTCCCACCCCAACACGGCAAGACAGCCAATCAGGAGAGATCCGCCAAGCTGATCGCGTGGTAGTGGGGATTGTTACATTCCTTGAATCCGAGATAGGCCTAGATGTCTTCACCGGAAACATGTTGCAGTGGAGAGGTTAAAACCTCGATGAAAAGGTGCAGTTTATTTTCAAGCTTGGTTTGATCTACATTTCCCGGTGGGGATTCGGCCACAGTTACCCTGCTGGTTTCCCCCTTGCCTTGCAAAAAGGATCCAACTTTACAAAAAAGGGGATGCCTATGGAGATGGGGAGAATTCTCTTCATCTTCACAGGCACCCTGCTAGATCCTCCCTTCCATTGCAAAGCCAAGATCCAGCTTTGCAAATGGAGAGATGCCTATGGAGATGGGGAGAACTCTAGTTTCCCCGCTTTGCAAGGCTAGGATCCAGCTTTGCAAACAGGAAGGGTGTCTATGAAGAAGAAGAGAACTCTCCCCATCTTCACACGCACACTGCTGCCCCTCCTTGGCAAGGTTGGAATGTTTGGGAGGGGTGCAATTTCAGTGTTTGTGCTGGGAGCCATTTCCTGTAGATATGCCCCATCCATGTCTCTTGCCCTGGGGGGATTACAGCCCCATCCAAACCTGGAATGAAGCACTGCCCCACGACCTCCAATCAGGCTTTCTGGCAGCTTAGAGAGATTGGAAAAGCCCCCAAACTCCCCCAACTCCAGAAAGCCCATATAGTTCAAGGAGACACCAACAAAACAGAGCCAGTATGATGCAGTGAATAAGAGCACGTTGATTCTAATCTGGAGAACTGCATTTGATTCCCCACTCCACCTGAGTGGCGGACAGTTATCTGGTGAACCAGATGTCTTTCCACACTCCTACATTCCTGCTGGGTGACCTTGGGCTAGTCACCATTCTTCGGAAGTCTCTCAGCCCCACCTACCTCACAAGGTGTCTGTTGTGGGGAGAGGAAAGTCCTTCCACACCCTACCCTATTTTCCTGCTGATTCTAAGGAGTTAGGGGGCTGACAGGCCCATAAGCGTGTGAGGATCCTACGTCTTCAGTAGGAAACTGCATCAGCTTGTTTGTTAAGAAATTGAGCTATGACGAGAAAGATAGGAGGGTGGTCAGTGGCGTAGTGCCAACGGGACAGGGGGCGACGCCCCAGGCGTGTCCACGATGGAGGCGGGGCATGTAAACAAATAATGGTGAAAAAGCTGTGATTTTTTCTACCAGAAAGAGTGGGAGGGGTCTTGTTCTATACTACAGCCACATCTGTTCCAATCCCTGTGACAGAGGTTCTCCGCTGCAGGATCTGCAACACACATTTATGGAATTGCAATACACAAACAATGTAGTGCAGAAACAGATCAACAAACCCAGAATGATACCGATGGCTAACTTGCTCCCTTCATTAACTTCTCACCCGCAATAATGCACTTCCTAACATGAACACAGACTCTGGAACCAAGGCCTGTGATAACCCAAGATGCCAATTCTGTCTTATATTCATTTTGACAACATAATCACTGGCTCAACAACACCAGCAATACTCTTTCAGGTTTGTTGACTTGGCTCATTTTCCAATGTTATATATTCCATCAAGTGTCAATAATGCCTTTCCACTTTCTACATTGACCAAACAGGTCAGTCCCCATGGAAAAAAGAAATGGTAAATTGAACATCTAAAATCACAATGTTCAAAAAACAGTGGGAGTCTTCCAGGACATTCCATTGCTGACCTAAGAGTGGCAGTCCTCAAACAGAAAAGCTTCAAGGGAAGATTACAACATGAGATTGCTGAACTTGAGTTTGTTTAGACATTCAGAACAATAGGGTTGAACAGGGACATATGATTTTCTGCTCCAAAGCATTTATTCCCAGTTTTAACAAAGCAAATTACTTTTTGAACTGCACCTCTATATCCTGACACCTTTTTTTGCAACCTCCACCCCTTCCACTGGGATATAAAGACTCACGGATCTACATTCCTACAATATCTGATGAAGGGAATATTAACTCTTGGAAGATCATACTCCCAAATTTTATCGGTCTCTAAGGTGCTACTGGATTCAAATCTAGCTGTTCTACTGCAGAACAACATGGCTATCATCTGAAATTTTACCAGGGACTGATTTAGAACTACACTGTACACTTGTGTTTTCTTTGTTTGTGCCTATTTATTTGTTAGTTCATTAGTCTTGGTAGTCATTTTTCTGATTTTTTAAAATTTTGTTTTTCTGTATGTGTTGCTGTGAAATGCATCTGACATGGTTTACAGTTTGCTTGTAGTATGTTATGCAACAGTACCTTTCAATAATCTGTTTGATTTGTATCAGTAACACTTTGGCATTGGAGTGTTCCTACTTGAGTTGACAGCTCTGGATCAAGAAGTACATGGAAATTTGGGAAGAAGGTCCTGGTAAGGGTGGGGTTTGGAAGGAAGAAGAAGAAGAGTAGAAGAAGAGTTTGGATTTATATCCCCCCTTTCTCTCCTGCAGGAGACTCAAAGGGGCTTACAATCTCCTTGCCCTTCCCCCTTCACAACAAACACCCTGTGAGGTGGATGGGGCTGAGAGAGCTCCGAGAAGCTGTGACTAGCCCAAGGGCACCCAGCTGGCGTGTGTGAGAGTGCACAGGCTAATCTGAATTCCCCAGATCAGCCTCCACAGCTCAGGCAGCAGAGCTGGGAATCAAACCCAGTTCCTCCAGATTAGATACATGAGCTCTTAACCTCCTATGCCACTGCTGCTCCTCAGTAGAGTATGATGCCATAAAGTCCACCTTCTAAAGCAGCCATTTTCCTCAGGGGAATTGATCTCTATAATCTGGAGACCAGTTGTAATTCTGAGAGATCTCCAGCCACTACCTGGGGATTGGAAACCCTAGTTTCTACTGACAGTCACATACCTACAGGGGCAATAAGAACCCATAGAAATAGAGACTTTCTGCTTAAGACAACCAAATTAACACTCCTCACCACTAGGCTAGGTTTCTTCACTTTACAAGACATTTCTTTAAAGCAACCTGTCAAACATTAGTGGCTAAATTAGGCTACATCCTCTGCTTGTGCATTTTAACTGAGACTCACTGAGTTCTGTAGAGCTGAATCTTTGGTGTACTCTTTGGTCCATATAACTCTTTGCATGTTTTCTAATGGATAAACATGACAGGGTAAGTTGAGTGAGACCTTAGCTTACACTTGGCTTGTGTTTAATTTTATATAGCATAGGATGGCTTGTGGATGGCTAATTTTATATAGCACGGGATTGCTCATGCATTGTATTCTGTTTTTGGCACAGAAAATGCTGGTGTTAGGCTGTACAAGTTTGTGGCTTGCTTGCTTTACACATACTTTGGGGGTTGGCATGTTCTCGTAATTCATTTTCGTGGTATAAAGTCATGTAACATGGATTAGGCAGTTGGATGGTGTTTTGGAGCACACTGTAGAAAAAAAAGAAAAGGCCAGATCATCATTTATAACAGGCTGGATGCATTTTCCATTATGCTGTCAAGTATCCTATGGAAGTGCTTTTCTTACTGAATTGCAACATGACTGTTAAATGGATGGCTAACAAAAGCATGAAGATTGTAATATCAACAACACTATTCAGTTTTTATGTAGTGCTTTTGAGTATTCAAAGCTTTTTCATATACTTTTTCACTATACAGGGGGCGTATCTGCAGAAAATGGTGCCCAGGGCAAGAACTGAAATTGTCCCCCCATCTTCCCATCCTGGCAAGCATCCAACACCCATCTTTTGAATAACTGCACAATAATATTAGCTCAAAAATACAAGTCAATTTCTTTACCTTTTTAAAATGCCAACTTCTTTGCTTCCATTGATGCAAATTGGTTTTCACATTCAGGCAGGCTCAGGTGCGTAGCACACAGAGTCTGGCTCAAAACGCAGCAATGAGGGGAATACTGTGTTTGGCAGAAGTTTGACACTAAATGCTCTTCTAGGAACACTTCCCCAGGCTACAATAGCTCCATTCGAAAAACAAACAAATGGAACAAGGTACTCACAGACACAGGCTCCACCCCCTTAAGGTCCACAGATGACTCTCATGCACCAACTGCAAGGTTGTCAAATATGAAAGTGTTAGTGTTAGCTTGCTGAATGAGCCTTTGGAGAACCACATGACATTACTTGCTCCAAAACACAAATCAAACCTTGTGTTACAGATGCCCCTTCCTTGCCTTCACTGATGCCTATTGGTCTATGATGTCACCAGAGTTGGTCTTTCCAGTTCCTTCTCTCTTCATAGGATCTACCTGGATCCATTCAGGCTATCAAGTATAAAAGCTATCAGTGCCTGCAGCCAGCAAGTCCACCCTGCACCCTCCAAGGCTCCAGTGCTGCTCTTAAATCATCCCACATCTAGAACAACCAAAAACAAAATCCTCAACATATTTTACACACAAGCCTTAGCTAAAAATAGGACCACCCTGCCTAAGGAAGACTAAGTGAAAAAACCCTGACCCCAAATTAAATCCACAACATACTTATGTACAAACCATAGACAAAAACGAAACCCTAAACCTCCCCACTCCTGGCACCAGACTCCAGTGTTGCTGTGCTCTGGCCTTTGCCTTAAAAGAGCTCCCTCCCCAAGGACCAGCCCAATAATTCAGGCCTGCAGCCAGCAAGCCCACCCTGTACTCCACTCCACTCCACAAACACACACACACACACACACACCACCCTCCAGTGCTGGTATCTTTAAGCACAAGCATGAATCAGGCATCCAAACTCAGCATGCAGGCCAGCGACCTCCCTTCTTCCCCCTAAGGGGCCAAATGGTGCCCCCTAGCCCTGAAGCAACCACTAAGGGCTCCTGATTTGACATCCACAGCAACAATTCCTGCAAGACTCCACCACAAAAAAATCTGAGAACTCCAGCTATCAGCACACTATCTGCACACACACTGTGCAGCAGCAACCCAGAAAGAGCACAGCACATAGCACAGCAGCACAGTGAGCTCAGGGTCAGCAGCAAGAATGAATGGACTGTGTGAGCATGGGCAGTTTTCAACAGCAGCAGCTGTTCAGAGCTGCTCCTCATTGGTGGGGAGGTATATCACGTAGATGCCCTCTTTGCTCTTGTTCCCACCCTAGTCTCTTCCTTGCCCCTGTCTCACACTACATTAAAGCAGCTGAGGGGAGGGGGCGAGAAGAAACGAGGAAACAAGCAAGGCTAACCCTAACCTCCACTCTCCTCTAGGCCTCTTGCTTGCATAGTTAAACATAATTCAACTTAAAGGAAATTTTTGGGCCATTTCTTAGGCGGGGGGGGGGGGGGATAGCCTATGTTTCTCTCTCCCCACCTCCCCAATGCTGCCACCTAAGAAACGTCCAAAATTTCCTTAAAGTTTAATTATGTTTAACTATGCATGTGAGTGGCCAAGAGGAGACTGGGGGCTGAAACAAGGCCTGGGAAGCGGTGCCTGTTCCTTGGCATTGTCTCCGCCCCCAGTCTTTTTGAAGCCACTTGCCTGTGTTGAGGACAACCACGGCAGTCTGCAGGCTAATGCAGCAGTCGGCTGCAGCAGGGGTGGGAGAAGGGGGCGGCCAGTGCACCCCCAGGCCACTGGTGCTCAGGATAAGAGCTCTGGCTTGTCCTACCCATGTTATGCCCCTCTCACTATAACCCTGTAAGATAGCCTCAACTGTCACCATATTGCAAGTGTTACATTGTAAAGGGTGTTTGGGGAACTGTCTTCATGAAGAAGCATTTGCAGGATCCACTTGTAGTCTGAACTGTCCATTCTACCACATTACAGTTTTATCTTTTCATTGCTTGTGTCTAGTAAGCTTTACCAGTTTTTAATTTCTAAAATGTGATGAGCAGGCTGCAAATCCATCCTGAAGCAATACTAGAGGAAGCTTTTCACAATGATTCCAGTGATCATATAATACAGTCTGTAGGCAATGCCTTCTCTCCTCCATTTCTCTAAGTTCCTGCTTGTTTGCCTCAAGAGCCTTTTGAACAGGCCTTCCCTGTTTCCTTGCTCTGTTCCAAGGTATTCTTGGAACTTCGGCAATTCAATCAAAATATAATGTGCAAATGAAGAACATTTCCACATATGCGTATTAATCATGTTAAACCCAGTTATGAAAAAGTTTTCTTTGGAAGAGAATTTTATTTGAGAGGAAAGGAAGCATCAGGCACATTCTTCTTTCCCTGTTTATTCTTCCAGGGAATATAGTAGTAATTTGCTTCTCTCAGATTATTTGGGCCATAACTTACAAGTTTATGCTTATGTTGGCTTCTGCTTCCAAGAGAATATTTATGCCCCCCCCCCCATTCATACTGTGTCTTTCTTAGCTGAACTTCTCAATAAGTGTTTAATATTTGAGAGACTTGTTGCTGTGCTGTCTAGTGCCCTGTGGCATTTATGTATCCAAAGACACCAGTTCTCAAATAGTATTCACCTATCCACAGCTCTGAAGTATAGTTTAAATGCAGCCAAGGCATTGTGGTGTCAAGGCTGAAATAGCAGTGCTTTGCCAGCTCATTAATTCCCAGACATATAAGGCCTGATGTAGGTCCCTTGTGAAGACAATAGGAATCTTTCATTGACTTCCAGGGAGCTTTGGATCATTCAGGCCACCAAAGAAATCTGCTTATGAAGCAAATGCGGTCAGATTACCCTAAAGTGTGCAATATATTTGGAAAGGGCTGAAAAGCCTCAAGAACACCCACATAATGTTAGCTAATTGTATGGTTGAACTGTAAACCACAATCAGAGATGTCCTATGGAAGAATGGCATCGTGTGCTCTGACAAGGATTTTCCAGACCTGCTTAGAAATCTCACACCAACCTAGAACCTTCCTAGTCCTTCTGAGTAGTAGGCAAAGGACAAATGTAAAAAGAACTAGAATCTGAATTTGAACTTGGCCATCTACCAACTTTTTTTATCTATGGTTTGTTAGGTAAGATTTCACATCTGAGTTTGGAATAACAGCAGCAACAACAATACTGTTAAGCATCCCCCACTTCCCTGGAACAGTGCTGGGTTGTTCTGGGGCAGTGCTACTTAGTTTAATTGGCTTTGGTTGAGAAAAAGTCCAGGAAAGTTATGGTGTCTTGGTAATATTTGTTTTATTTAGAAGTATAATGGAACAAATGCTAAAAACGTTTAGCTGGTAAGCGTGTATAGAGTCCACAAAAGGAGAAAATGTGTACGAGGATGCTTTAGCAGCAGCCAGTTCCCAGCTCTCTGATCTTTCCTCTCAATTCAGACTGCAAATTTGCTTCAGTCTGTTTCTCTGTCCCCCTGGCCCTGCCACTAACTGAAGGCTATCATTCTCCAAAAATTGGGGAGAGAGATTCTGCAGGCATTGAACCATATTAACATTCTTTTGTTAAGTCCCAGACTACCAATTAAGGAAACAATTGACTGATCAACGCACTATCAGTTTAGCAAAGGATGGTCAGCCAGCATCCCTCAAGTACTTCATATACATAATCCTAGAAAACAGCTTTACAACAGCTCTGTAAAGTAGGTCAGTACAATTATCACCATATTTCAGATGGGGGTGGGGCAAGGTTAAGACAGAGAGACAGTCACATTCCTCAGGCAATCTAATAAATTTGTGGCTGAGAAGAAATCTGAAATATTCACAGCATACTGTCTGGTCCCATGCCTATTAACTTAGAAGGAACACTCAGTTTGTTCAACAGGCCTCAGCTGTTACATAAGCTTAGCTAGATTTGAAGGATGAACCTGAAATTTTCATGCATACATTTGTCTCTCTGTGCTGTTATTCTATCACTTTTTTTCTTTCATGTTTCCATTTCTGATTGTTTTCAGGTATGTGATCATTTGTAGGAAAGTAGTGCATGGGCACTGAATGAATATGTGCATCAGCAATTTGTACAACTGCAACTATATTTTTAAGAACTATCTGGTATATTCATGAACTATTTCCGTCCATGTAGTCACACATATAAGTGCATTAAATCATAGATGACATAACCAATTATAAATACTATACATCACAAACACTATTTTCTAATGTAAAAATACACATCAAAAATAAGCTAACAAGATACTATGTACCATAGGTAGGAACTAGTCTTATGATATATAATCATGTATGATTCGCCTGGATAGTCCAGGCTAGCCTGCTTTCATCAGATTTCAGGAGATCTGAAATATTCAGATATTCAGCTAAGCAGAGTCTGCCCTGGTTAGTATTTGGATGGGAAACCACCAACAATGTCCAGAGTTGCTATGTGGAGGATGACAATGGTAAACCACCTCTGATGTCACTTGCAGGGTCACCATAAGTGAACTGTGATTTAACAGCACATGGTTTGTCACAATAGACACGTTTCATCACCAAAAGTTCCATGGGGAAATGGTCGTTGAATGTGCACATTCATATAGCACATCATACCTCATTCCTGTGTCATCATATGTCTGTACTGTGCCATCAACTCACTTCTGACATGGTGACACTATGAATTAATTACCTCCAAGATGTCTTATTGTTAACAGCCTTGCTCACGTGCCTTCTTTTTTAAGTGAAGCTATCCTATGTTGGAACTTCCTGTTTTCCTACTGTTTTCAACTTCTCTTCACCTTAACGTCTTTTCCAGAGACTCTTGTCTTCTCATGATGTGACCAAAGTGTGTTGCCTCAGTTTAATCATTTTTGATATTTGTGATAATACTTTTAAGTTACTTCATGATAATCTAACAATGCTATGCTGTGGGTGGATAATGAGTACAACACTAGAACAATTTGAATGCATCATATTAATCTTGTTTTTGTATTTGGAGATAGTAACTGTATATAATTAAAACTTTGCTAGGGTCATGGCCTGTGCCTCTTTTTTTAAGTGGTTGCTTTCTTTGTTGCTCAAGGAACAACCCCGTTGTGAATGTATTGTCGAAGGCTTTCACGGCCGGAATCACTTGGGTGCTGTGTGGTTTCCGGGCTGTATGGCCGTGTTCTAGCAGCATTCTCTCCTGACGTTTCGCCTGCGTCTGTGGCTGGCATCTTCAGAGGATCTGATGTTGGGAAAGCAAGTGGAGTATATATCTGTTGGAGTGTCCAGGGTGGGTGGGGAAACCTTGTCTGTGAGTAACAAAGGCGGCAACCAGGTCAATAGTTGAGGGCATCTGAATAGAAGTATGAGTAACAATGAAGACTATAGCCTGGGAGTAACCCTGTAGATAGCAAGGTCACTGGTGGGAGCATCTGAATAGAAGTATCCTGGCCTTTGTTTCTTTTGTCCATGGTCATCCTGTGTTTGTGTGGAGCTGGTTTGACACAGTCTTGACCCTAGTATTTTTCAACACTGGCAGCCAAGTTCTGTTCATTTTCATAGTTTCTTCCTTCCTGTTAAAATTGTCCATGTGCTTATGGATTTCAATTGCTTCTCTGTGTAGTCTGACGTAGTGGCTTTCAGAGTGGTCCAGAATTTCTGTTTTTTCAAATAATATTCTATGTCCAGGTTGGTTTATCATGTGTTCTGCTATTGCTGATTTTTCTGGCTGAAATAGTCTGCAGTGCCTTTTGTGTTCTTTGATACGTGTCTGCGTGCTGCGTTTGGTGGTTCCTATGTAGACTTGTCCACAGCTGCATGGTATGCGATAGACTCCTGCAGTAGCTAAAGGATCCCTCTTATCCTTTGCTGAATGTAGCATCTGTTGAATTTTCTTAGTGGGTCTGTAGATTGTTTGTAGGTTGTGCTTCTTCATCAGTTTTCCTATGCGATCAGTGGTTCCCTTGATGTATGGTAAGAACACCTTCCCTCTAGATGGCTCTTTATCTTTGTTCATGTGGCTTGTTCTTGGTCTTGCAGCCCTTCTGATTTCTGTATTAGAGTAACCATTAGCCTGTAGAGCCCTGTTTAGGTGATTCAGTTCATCTTGTAGGAGGTGAGGTTCACAGATTCTGTTTGCGCGATGTACCAAAGTTTTTATGGTGCTCCTTTTTTGCCCTGGATGGTGATTGGAGTTTTTGTGTAGATATCTGTCTGTGTGAGTAGGTTTTCTGTATACTGTGTGTCCCAATTGCTGGTTTGGTTTGCGGATGACTAAAACATCTAAAAATGGCAGTTTTCCTTCATTTTCTTTCTCCATAGTAAATTGGATGTTTGGGTGGATCTTGTTGATATGGTCCAGGAACTTGTTTAGTTCTTCTTCTCCGTGGCTCCAAATGGTGAATGTGTCATCCACATAACGGAACCATATGGTGGGCTTCAAACAGCACCAAAAAACTGTGTCAAACCAGCTCCACACAAACACAGGATGACCATAGACAAAAGAAACAAAGGCCAGGATACTTCTATTCAGATGCTCCCACCAGTGACCTTGCTATCTACAGGGTTACTCCCAGGCTATAGTCTTCATTGTTACTCATACTTCTATTCAGATGCCCTCAACTATTGACCTGGTTGCCGCCTTTGTTACTCACAGACAAGGTTTCCCCACCCACCCTGGACACTCCAACAGATATATACTCCACTTGCTTTCCCAACATCAGATCCTCTGAAGATGCCAGCCACAGACGCAGGCGAAACGTCAGGAGAGAATGCTGCTAGAACACGGCCATACAGCCCGGAAACCACACAGCACCCGTTGTGAATCTTCACGTCCTCTTATTGTGGTATGTAACATAAAATGACTGCAAGCGCTGAAATCACAAAAGATAAATTAATTCCATTTTTAAAAAAGAAAAAATATTTTGGTCTTTTTTCTAAAATGAGCTACAATTCTAAATCTTCGATGGGTACATTAGAAATATAATGAGTATGGGACAAATTTTAACTATGGATGTTTTTCTCCCTTGCCATCAGATTATCTTCAATTTTTTTGCATTTTTCCAAGATTTTGATTTGTTGCAAATTGCAGTCGTTTTGTTTTTACTATACTTTTAAAGGCCACTTTAATTGTCTTCATGATCTGTTGTTTTGTGATATGCTCAGGAATGATCTGTTGAGAAGCAGCATAAAATAGTTCACATTTTAAAAATGAAACAGAACAATCCACAATGTCTCCATCTCCTTAATTTCCCCAAAAGTAACCCTTCATATCAAGCTCATGTCCTCTGATAGAAAATGTGGTTTGAGACTTTACTAAAATGTGTTGGGTGGCTCCTTGACTCTTCTGCCTTTCTTTTTAATGAAATGCAGACATGGGATGTCACCACTGTGATAGAGAAGAACAGAATAACTCTTAATCCTTGAATTGTTCAAAATAATTATCTAAGCTGTTTATCTCCCTATATGGGAAAAGGTATGTGGTTTCCATATTCTGTCCGCCTGCCCATGGAAACAGGCAATGAGAAAAGGCAGGAAGAAAATGGGTAATCACCCCTTCCCATTCTAATATTAGCCTTTCATGGCTGTTTTTCATTAAGGAGGAAAAAAGGTCAGGAGGAAGAATCCTTCAGTGTTTTCACATTTTTCCTTGTGTGAGCTTGGCCTGCTGACTTCTTGATGTTATCCCTAGCACCAGCAGCCATTCCAGAGGAGAAGCTAATACATGAGAGAACAGAAATCATGGGACAGTCAATATATTCCCTGAAATTCTTTTTTTGGATTCCATGTTTACAGAGTTTCAGCATGTTACATTGCGCTGAACATGAAAAACTGCTGGATGGTAGCCATAACACAATGAACAGAACTAACAAGTGTTAATGAAAGAAATTAGAAATCACCCCAATGAAATGCACCTCCCCAGAAGCAAACCTGCTGAAAACTGATAGCAACAATGTTTGTTGTAAAAGTAGCAGGAGATTGGTTTCAAAGGCTAGTAGCTAGTAGTACCCATTCTCCCCCTTCACCTCCCACCCTAAATAATGTGGAGAATGTTATGGAAGACCAAACTGCATGCTCCTGCCCTACAATGGCAGAAAAACAAGTGATAGCATTGAATTTCACTTGATAACCCCACGAACAGCTATTAAGAGCTAATCCAGTGTCATGTTTCTGCCTCGTGTTGGCAAGTGACCAGTCCAATTTGCTGGGGTGCTCTCTTGCTATGTTTCTCTTTTGTTTCAAGCCATGCAGAGACTTATCTTAATAGTGGGTCAATTCTCAGTCAAATGTGTTCCATTCACGGCCACCATGGGAGAATGGCAGGATATTGTCTTTCCAACAGCAAGTGAATTGCAGACAGCTTAAGGTGGTATCAATTTCACCATAATGCTGGTTTATGTTACAGCTCTTTTCAAACTTCTAATTGCCTTGTATGCCTGACATTTATAGACATATCCCTGTTTTAAATGAAAACACAATACTGAGGTCAGGTGGAGGTTTGGGGACAGCAGAGATCCCAGGTGAGGGGAAAGGAGGAAATTGCTTTAAAACTTCTAAATGCCAAGCATGTTTTTAAAGAGATAGGGAGGAGAGAGATGGGGAGTGTGGAAAAGCATTAATTAAAGCCCCAAAGGCATGAAGGAATATTAATGATGTTTCTACCCTAGAATTTCATGCTTTTCATATATTTATTCATCTGGCCTAGGGAATAAGCTTATGTCTCCATCAATAACAAGGAGGGTGTGTAGTATAGAGCATCCCTTTACACACTACATTTTCCCAGTAGCCTTTTTTTGAGAAGCTGCTCTCAAAGGAGCTCCAAGCTATTGGAATTTAAAAAGCAAATCAGGAGTTTGGCAGGGGGACAGATTTTACAGGGAAAACTGGAGTATAACCATATTCATGCAGTTTTTTCCCTCTAAATTGCTCTTGCACAAACAGCCCAAAGTAGGCATACTTGTTTTTGTTTTTGAATCTAATGGAGCACAGTAATTCTGCAAGAGCAGCTGCTGACAATGAAACTCTTTGGACAATTGGATAAGTCCAGAGATGTTGCATGCTCACCCACTCTTTTGTAACATGACTTTGGTGTGGTTATTAGACATTCAGTATTCACATCTCCAGCAGAGTTTAGCAACTAATCAAATGCAGGGGCAGGAGGGGGGGTATATATTTTGTAGCTTGACACTTTTTGTTATTTGCTGTAATCCAGCAGAAATAAATCATGTGTAGAAGCAGGCTGTAGTACATGAATCTCTTCATAAATTATAGACATTATGAGTAGTCAGTGCTGGTAAATATCTGCAATGTAATGCCTCACCCCACTGAACTTGATGGATGTATCCCTTGTGGTAGGTGGGTAGGTACCATCCCCACCTACAGTCAATGCTACAAGTATATTGTGTACATTACAACTAGAACTGAATTGAGGTTTGTGATTAATTTACAACACCCAAAATCCCTTTCCTCTATGGTCTTTGATGAGCTGGCTGCTGATATGGATATGCAGAGGCATATGGCCTATAGGGACATGGAGTCACCCATGGCCTTGGGTGCATGCCTTTTCATTATGCATGCCAAAATGGTGTGTGCCCCAGCTGCATGCCAGCTAGTCCCACCGGCCCTGCAGGGAGGTGGGGGCAGTGCCTGCCTGGGTCAACTGCTGCTGGCACCAAGCCCCACCTCCCCAGCCTCCATGCAGGCTGGCTTTTGCCCTCCCCAGGCCCTGGGAATGGCAGGAACTGGCCTGCAGAGAGGCGGGGGCGAGGTTCAGTCCAAGCCTCCCCACCCCCACCCCAAGCCCTGCCTCCAAGCGCAGGGGGCATGGGAGCACTCTGAGGTGGTGTTGCCCCCAGGCACCATTTTCCCTCGATACACTTCTGTGGATATGTATAGACAGCAATCACTGTGGTAATGGAGGCAGGGGACACTTGAAATCCTCCCACTGATGGCTCTCCTCCAATCAGGAGGATTGGAGGTTAATTTAGACCAATGTCTAAACTATGTCTAACATCAGTTAGTTTAGACCAATGGCAGTTGCTCTGGCTGAGAGGAGACTATGGCCATTTTTGCGCGATCAAAATATCCCAGGGTAGAACTGGGATCTTACATACTGTGGCTGATTTGTTGAGGTTTCTCCTTCTGCACGGCTCCACAGTGCTTCCAAGGAGTCGAGGCAGGATATAATGCAGATTTTTATTATGTTAAATGTTAATTTTAAATTTTACTGCAACATTTCTAAATGTGATACTCATAACTTATATCATTTAGTATCGATAATAGTTATACAACTCTGCAGCCCCTGTGATTCTGCCTCCTGATCCCTTTGGTAAGTATTGCATCCTTCTTCTCATTGAGGTGTGATCAGCAGAGATTCCTAGAATCCTCTTTGAGATCTGCCACGTGAACCGCTGCTGTTGGGGAAGGGCTCAGAAATTCTGTTCCCTTTCTCCTCCCAATGCATGATTTTATAAATCTCTCCCATGTTACCCCTTAATCATCTTTTCTTAAAATTGAAAAGCACCCCAAAGCCTTTTCTTGTAAGGAATGTGATCCAATTTCTTAATCATTTTGTTTGTCCTTTTCTCCATCTTCTACAAAACTCCAGTGTCCTTTTTGAGATATGGCAACCAAAATTGCACAAACTATTTAAAATGAAGCTGCAATATAGAGTGCAGGTGTTATGATACTTGAGAGGGAAGGCAGCATGGTATAGCCTGGTCTCATTCAATCTTGGAAGCTAAGCTGGATCAGTACTTGGACGGGAGACTGCCAAAGAAGACTTTGCAGAGGAAGGCAATGGCAAACCACCTCTGCCTCTCACTTGCTTGGAAAGCCCATTTTTAGGGTTGCTGTAATTCAACTGCAGCTTGATGGCACAACACATGCACACTCAGAAAATGTACCCCTTACACTGACCCTGCAGTTCATCTTGGAGCAACTTTGATATCTGTAAGGACTGAAATATGTACAGTGAGGAGGAAATCAGATACATTGATTCAGTGCATCAGACCCACAGGGAAGAAAATGTGGGCAAGTTCTTAGAAGGACTTCTGGCCTCCATTTTTGTCACTTTCAGTTTTTTTATTTTGCCAAAGATTTGATACACAAAGCAGAATTTCTGTCAGTGTTTTATCACCTTTTCAGCTCCAGTTTCTTGTATTACTGGTAGTTATTTAGGTTATTTTCTCTTGAATAACTTAGTATGAACTTCATTTTTCTTGGGAATTTAGACTCTTAATTCCCTTCATTCTGAAATGCCCTAGAACTAATAATGGTTTTTTTCCACAAAAAATCATGGCAAGGCTACAAAATAAATACTTTCTATATAAACAAAAGTGGAAAACAGCTGATTCCAAATGAAGTATGTCTCTGAGACTAAGCTAAAGCAACTTTAGAAACATTTAATTGGACATACAAGAATAATCTCACCATTCTGTTTATGAGACATGAATGGATCTAAAAGTTTACGACCTGCTGAATTACAGACTAATGGGCAACCACAAAATCAAAGCACCCAGTCAGCTTCACCACATATTATAAACAACATATTAAATGTGTATTGCATCTGTGCAATCATTTTGGAGTGACTGGATTTGCTTTCAAAATAAGGTTTCTTGGATACAAGAACTGCAGAGCTGAATAAAACCTCAGTTCCCTATGCAAGCCTATTTCATTTTGATAGCATACAATAAAGGAACAAAGATTATAGTTTTGTCCAGACCTACATGGCATGGGCTAGCCTGTTCTCATCTGATCTTAGAAACTGAGCAGGGTTGGCCCGGGTTAGTATTTGGACGGGAGACAACCAAGGAAGTCTACCATCCTTGGATGTTTCCAATTGTCCAAAGAGTTTCCTTGTCAGCAGTTGCTCTATTCTATGCAGAGGCAATGGCAAACCTCCTCTGAATGTCTCATCTTGAAAACCCTTTAGGGTCAACATAAGTCATTTTCCACCACAGAGTACAATAAATGTAAAATATGATAATGGAGGCAGTGCAAGTATGAAATGCTGTGTTGTTTTTTCATGATCCTGTGCTAACAGTCAACCTGATAAATGTTTTATACTTCCTATATTCCAGTTTATACTTCTGTATAGTCACCTGTATTCAAGAAACCTCTCATACTCAAATATGTCTGGAAATAATTTATTGTGCTTTGGTATCAAGCTGGCAGTGTGCATCCAGCAAGCATATTTTTAATATCTGTATAATTAAGCTATAATGTACATGAACTCTGTGAGAATTCGCCCATGACTGTTGCCCATGTTGTACCAGTTTCGTGGCCTATTCCCAGTATGAGACTGAAAACAGCATTTCATAGGATGCTTGAGCTATGATCAAAAGTTAATTGAGATTTTAGTACTTATTCATTAACCAACACGTCTGATGACAAATATAGTTGCTGCTAGGACTAAGTCCGATTCAGGAAACAATTCCCTGTTAACTCAGCAGAAGTGATAAGAATTCTTACACCATCAAAGAGATAAGGGTAACTGGTCGGCAGCCATAGTACTGTCCTGTGACAGCACACTCTTATTTGGTAACCCACCCCCTGCTCTATTGCTCTGGGAAGCCATGATTCCATTTCCATTTCCTATCTCTAGAGTAGGGGATAGGAGGAGCAAAAATAATTGTTTACCAGTAAATATGCTCAGTAGTTGAATGCTCAGAAACAGAAGTCCTTTCTTGACAGTGCAAGCTCTTGCAGACATAATATCAACTGAAGATAAATACCCCTTCCCATCCGCAGGCAGAACATTCAAGTATTTAAAAGGTCCCATTGTGAACTTTTTAAACACATTGTATATTCCTTATAGACTTAATGTAATTTTCCATAATGCAATCCCCAGCGATCCATAACGTGCTGCCCCCACTAGGGCCATAGTATCTGTCACTGTGTTTTGTGAAGTCCACTTGCATCTTCTGAAGCATCTGTTCATCAAAGCAATGAGTTAATGGTGACTTTTTTTCACGTAATCCCTTCATTCAAGTGAAGGGAAAGACCTGTCTTTGTATCTTCAAAGGGCACCCAGGTAGAAACTGCTGCCTCTATGGTAAGAGGATGCTGGCTCCTCATTTTGTGAAACAACCTAATATTTCTCATGGATTTCCTCATGGTAGATGCTGTGATTGGTTCCCTCCACCATTATTTTGTGGAACCTATTATCTATCCTCAAATTCCCTAAGTGCCAACAATTTCCACATAGTTGGGGGCCCATGCTCTGTTCTCTTCTTGTCTGCTTCACTTTGCCTGGTCTCCTACAGTGAATTCAGCACAGCTATCCCACTTGGGAAAGAGGGTTGATTTTAAAATCTGCTGTGCTGCTTCTTTTGACCTTTGTTGTTCCAGAAAACAATGATGTACTTTGAACTTCAAGAAAAGATACCAAAAGGGGAAAGTTTCTGATAGCAACCCCTGCTCACAGCTGAAGTATTCTTTTGTATCAGCATGGTAAGAACTTTCTTTGCAAGTGTTTGAGAGCTCTGAAACCGGTGTCAATCCTGTGTATTAGAGATAAAGAGGGTGGGTTTGTCGCACTGAGCAAACAACTAAAATGAAATTTTAAAAAATTGTTGAGCATGAATAGAAAATGTTGGTTGATTGTCCCTATTAATTAGATGCTGAAATGAACTTATAAATGATTCAGGCATGGGATGACACTAGCAGACTATATTCTTACCATCAAATTAAAAACAAGGGAGCATCATGAACTAGGTCTCTCACTGAATACCTATAAAGCAGTGGGGCTAGGTATTTAAGACATACAGCAGGCAGGCAGAAGAGAAGAGCCGAGCTTACTCTCTGGTCTTTTTTGAAATTATTTCAGACATTTTTGTCCTAATAAGGCTGTGTGAATGGCAGTAACCTGTGCTTAGACCAGGTGATAGGGAGATTTACTTGCAGTCCACGTACTGACAAAATTGGAGCAAGGGTCCAATCTGCACAGGGGATGTCTTTTAAAAAGTCACCTCCTAATTTTTTTGTTCAGACAGCACAGACAAAAAATGCATCAGAGGAGAAAGAGGCTTTTCCCCACCCAGCTGTTAAAGCTTCTTCAGTTTCCTTTGCTGCTGGCACATGACATTTTGTGCTGCAGGGATTCTTCGTGTGCACAGCTATTTGGTGAAGATTGCCCCAGACATTTGCTTTACAGGCTCTGATCCTGGGTGCTTTTTCAGCCCCAAAAGTACATGGTTGTTTTCTGCTTGTCCTGCTGATTCTGGTAATATAAAGTTTTCCCTTTTTAGAATTTTCAATGAGCTGTCTTTGAAGACATAGACACATGATATGGAAATCAGCTGTGATTCTAAGATCATGCCTACATGTCTTCGAAGTCAGCTCATTGAAAATTTTAAAAAGGAAAATTATATATTGCCAGAATCAGCAGGATGAGCTGAGTACTACCATGCACTTTTGGGACTGAGAAGGTGCCCAGGGATGATTTTGCATGCAGAAATTGCCCTTCTGTTGGCATGGGGAATGCCCCAATGGAATCGGGAGTTTTGTACAGCCCCCGATGCTGCAGCGTGGCTGCCACGTTTCTGCTGTGGAGCTGCTCCACAGCAATGGCTTCGCTCCAATTTCCTGAACCGCAAAGGTTGAGATCCTTTTGAAATGCTCCTTTGTTGCTCCAGAGGCTTCCACCACCGTGCAAAACTCCACCGTAGCAGAAATGAGGCCAGTTTTCTAGCGTCGCCACTCTGGCCCGCCCCACCAATGGACAGGTGCTGAGAAGTGGTGCCCCCCAGGAGAGTCAGTAAAGGGATAGGGTTAGACTCTTCTATGTTGCAGTGGCTGGAAGAAAATAGACCAAACAGTGTATCTCTCAATCTGCTAAGCAGCCAACTTAATCCTAAAACCAGGATGGAATCTGTCAAAAGACCAGGAGTGTGGGGATGCACACCTGTCTTGTAAATCCTGGGTTCTTTTTTTCCTGATACTCAAAAACCTCTGGATCTTTCAAAGATTTTATTGAAAAGCAGAAAATAAGAAAAGTTCTAATACATAGATTTCTCAGCTACAGCACAGTTCCAAACATGCTTTTCTGCAGACCTGGAATCAGGAGTTGCTTTCTGCTGCCCAGTCTAATCCAGAATTCCTTTGTTCTCTCCCCTTGGTTCTCAGCTAAACTTCATTTCCCGCCCCCCCCCCCCCCCATGGATCAACCTCTCTGGTCTACCGCCGTTTGGCCACTAGCTTCCTTTGTGTAATTTATTCATAGCATTTAGGCTTCCTATCTGGAGATCAAAGGACCTTGGCAGGCTAGTGTGAATCTGCCTGATACTGTAACTGGAACAAAATCTTCAGAGCATCACATTGCTGGCATGGCCTCAAAATGTGGTCAATAGCACAGAAAAGGCCCCCTCTCCTCAAAAAGATACCCATTGCAAGAAGCTGAGAACATGGCAATTGCTCTGGAGCCTATAGCTTCTTATAAACCTCTGGTGAAGGAGCAATATTGGATAGGCACACAAAGCATATACTTGTACATAAATGGAAATATTTTTACCAATGCCCTGCAGAAGTTAGTGTGTCAGGGTAGAAGGTAGAAGACCCAGGTTCAAGGCTCACTGGGTGATTATGGACCACTCACACACTCTGAGCCTAACCTATCTCACACGGTTGTTATCAGGATAAATGGTGTAGAAGAGAATTATATGAACTGCTTGGGGTCCCCATTGGAAAGAAAAGCTGGGTATAACTGCAGTAAATAAATAAAATAGTAAATAAACTCCCTACCTTTTAAGTTGGAATGATAGCCTGGATTGCTGAATTCTTTAAATTATTAATTAGATTTGAATTTTAATGCTCTAGTTCGTGACAATTCTTGAAGGAAGTGCTCAGTTTTTTTGAAGAGCAAACTAATTAACGCCTTGCAAAAGCTGTTTCCCAAAGCAAAGGCTTCTGCTGTCTACACTTTATTAAAACCTTCCATAAGTCATTATCTTTGCCAGTGAACATATGAGAAGGAAACTAGTGGAAGCAATATGTGCTTGTTGCCAGTGCTCTTAGCATTCAGATGTTAGTCCCTTTCCCAGTTCACCACACAGAAACAAGCCACTCCCAACCTCTCAACTTTTTGCTCTGTCCTGCCAGTTGCAACATGTCTCTTTTTAAAAGATACCATCTGTTGCTAAACAGCCCAACAGGTGCCGCTTCAGGATGCTGGGTTTCTGCACAACTCGTCTGTGAATACAAAAATTTTCACTTAGCTTTTGTACGGAAGCAGTGGCTAATTACAAAAGCTGCCCGAAAACTAATCTGTTTGTCCTTGGATGTTGTTGAGTGTCATGTGATTGGGCATGCTGGAACAATGTCAGAAAGCTTATACAGAGGACACACTATAAAAAAGAAGTTATGGAAGTAAAAATGGTGCTAGCTAGATATGCAGCCAGATAAATGCTCTGAGAGCATACTGGAAGTTTATCTGGAATGTATTTCTCATAGGGCATGTATGGCTGAGAAGCTGCCATAAAAACAACAACTTTGTTTTCTTAAAATACAAAACCACGATGGAGCATTAGGTGTCCCAGGGGCATGCGCTCAGCCCTCACAGCAAGGTTGTATTAGGAATGGACTGTCCCTTACATGAAATGAATCTGACCTCTATGACATTTTTTTCCTCTCCCAAAATAGTAGAACTCGAGGGCATCCAATAAAGCTGATGTGCAGTAGATTCATGTTAGACAAAAGGAAATATCCCTGTGATTAAAATGTGGAATTCACTGCCAGATGGCCACAGACACAGACAGATCCATGGAGGATAGGTCTGTCAGTGGCTACTAGCCATGAAGACTAAAGGAAACCTCATACTGAGAGCCAGTAAATCTCTGAATCCTACCTCCAGGAGGCAACATCAGGGGAAGGCCTCAGCCTTTATGTCCCATTGTTGGCCTTCCAGAGGAACTGGTTGGCCACTATGTGAGGTAGATGTTGGACAAGGTGGATCACTGGTCTGACCCATCAGGACTCTTCTTATATTCTTAGTATAATGTGTTGTGCTTTGGTTTGTTTGTTAAGACTATTTGGAAATTTCAGCTAGTTCAGAATGTGGCAGCCAGATTGTTTTATTCTCACAACATCCTGTAACATAATCTACATTGAGACACAGTAGTTGGTCCAAGGTTACCTGGTAAGTGTCATGGTAAACAAAGATCTAAACCTGGGTCTTCCTAGTACAATGCTGAATTTCACAGTAGCATCCTATGTGTCTGGGTACAGGGTTCCCAATCAGCTCCTTTTACTATATGAATCTGCCTGGTTTTTAGACCAGTTCAGGGTTTCTTGCCTTCAAAGAAAAACAAATCTGAAGGTACTTGTATCTGATGATCGAAGCTGTGGATGGACAAGATAGATATTTTTACAAACCTGAAAAATGCCCCAGATTTGCAGAAAAAGGTGAGATCTTTTTTAAAAAAAACAGGGGGGGGGGGTGGTTAAAAAACCCCAAAATGATAAATGAAGCTCCTGTTGCTTTAGGCAATGGATTCCTTCAGTGGCCATTGCTAGGCAACCACAGTATTCCAGGCTTGGAGTTTCAGTCACTATAAGGCAGGAGGAGGGGCCACTGTCAATATTTAAAGAAATAAATGCCTACAGTATGAAGTGGGACAATCAATTTTACTAGTGGAACATTCTGTCATGATTATAGTCTGCAGAAGAGAAGCATCCACAAAGTATTTAAAAGACAAGCTAAGCGGAATTTGTGCGAATAAGCAAATTGATTTCACCACCCAGTGAATGTTATATAGAAGAATGGATTACGAATGGGAGGAATGTAGTCTTCTGCATAAAGAGATGTTCTGGAAACTAGTTGTCACTTTAAGAAAGAAAGCTTCTAGAAAAGAAAATAAGGATTCGAAGAAGAAGGAACTAGGAACAGTCACCAGGCAGCAGTTTGTTTTTGTTTCTGAACTTAATGGGTAAGTGGCTTGGGGCAGAGGTGAAGAAACAATTGGGGCAAGACCTGAACAAGGGTGGATCATTTTGGCAATTGACTGGGGGTTGTGGACTGGCCTCGACATTAAGTGAACAAGATCTGTTGTTCGTTATGGATTTCTTTCCCTCGCCTCTTCCGCGGGCACACCAATAATGGACTGTTACATAGTTATGCCTTCTACCCCATGCGGAAATCTCCAGCGCTTGAAGCATAGCAAGCTTACCAATTCCTCCCGCCAGGCAACGGCAAACCGACTTTGGAAGAACCGTGCTTCACAAAAGCCAGTAGCACTGGTTTAAAGTACAGCACACCCCAGTTCTGGATGGCAAGGGCGATTTAATCCCTGCTCTGTTGCGTGCCGTTTCGCCAGCAGCCGGTTAGGCAGCGTGCCAAATGGTCCATGTGCCTTTGTTTATTGAAATATTTCTTTGCAGCAGGCCCTTTAACAGTGATCATGTGATTTGTAAAACGCTTCTTTGCCACAACCGCTTCATCGCATCTGGACACTGGTAAGCTACTTCAGCCATTCCAGCTCTTGCAAAAAAAAATTTTCGTACAAGACTTTTATAGCATGAAAAAATGGTGAATGGGAAAAACAAATTTGTTCTGCTGTGGCTATCATTCCCACTGAGCTGTTTCCACCTCTACATTTTCCACATATTCCATCCTTCCTCAAAAAAAAAATCAGACAATAGGGTTTTTAAATTATATCTTACTGCATTTTCCCTGTGTATATTTTATTGTTGTGTTGCAGCTGATCTGCATCAGTTTTTCAGCAACAGAATACAAGGGGGGGAAGCAGATGGACAGTTACTAACTCTCTGTATATTCTGTGATGTTTCATTGATGTTGTTTCTCTAAGGAATATGACAGTAATGGAGAAAGGAGATGGGAGAGTATAACCAAGCAAATATATGCCTACTGGGGATACTGTCACATTATGTTTACTTATATTCCCACCAAACAAACAGGACCATCCCAAGTGGCATTTTTGTCCACAGGTATCCACTTTCCACATGTCATTGCACTGACTTGGAAGGACTTGTATTTAAGCACAGCCCCTTGTCAGGAGCTGTTTAATTATCAGAGGCTGATCTGGCTACTAGAAAGGGGCAGAATTTTGCGTGTGTTGTTGACTTTTCTTACCTTCCCCTCCTCCCAGTATATCCATGCCCTCAGGTTGCCAACTTCCAGAATTACAACTGATCTCCAGACTACAGTGATCAGTTCCCCTAGAGAAAATGACTGCTTTGGCAAGTGGACTCTATGGCATTTTACCCCACAGGGGTCCCTCCCCTCCGCAAACTCCACCCCAAACTTTTCAGGAGTTTCCTAACTCAGAATTGGCTACCCTATCAAGGAGCCACTCAGGGTTGGTGGTTACTGGGGCTTTGCAGACAAAATACTATAAGACCCAAGGAACTACAGCACGGAGGGAAGAACTGGGTGCAATCCGTCCCCTCCCTCTTGTGTCAAAAGAAAGCCTGCTGCTGCATTGGTAAAAGGAAAGTTTGGGAACTTTGCAGTACTAAAGGTTCTGTGATGTGGCTGTGCTGAAGCCAAACATTCTTCTGGAATGAGGGGGAGGGGATTCCTCAGTGGCACAGCCTGGACTACATCCTTTGTGGTATATGCATGTAATATGAAATATATGAGTCTGAATAAAACTTGTCTATCTGTTTGGAACAGCATGTCTACATAGTTCTAATTTGGATCTCTCTGGGCTAGCATTTCAACAAGCCTCATATTTCAGGATCACTGTAAATTGGATCATATCTTTACTGAATTTGAAGTTTTGGTATGTGTTCTTTCCAAGGCCTGAGATGAAATTTGTTTCTCCCTCCCTGTCATTATGCCTATTTCTTTTGCCACCTATTTTGCATCAACTCCTAACAGGTGCCTATGAATTGGTTTGTGAGTTAGGAGTGGGGCTAGAGGTGGTTAAATTGTTTGTTCCTGCTATTACAAGAGCCAGAGAGCTTTCATCTCTTCTAGAACTATCTTATTTTAAAGCATGATCTAAAATGGGCTCCAACCTGAGCCTGCATCTCTCCTCCACTTAATGTACCATATCTTTGTATCCTGTCAATCACTCTCACTACCGTATGGTCGAAGGCTTTCACGGCCGGAATCACTGGGGTGCTGTGTGGTTTCCGGGCTGTATGGCCGTGTTCTAGCAGCATTCTCTCCTGATGTTTCGCCTTCAGATCCTCTGAAGATGCCGCGAAACGTCAGGAGAGAATGCTGCTAGAACACGGCCATACAGCCCAGAAACCACACAGCATTCCACTCCCATTACCCTTTGCCCCCCCCCCCATGAACTAGAAACCTTATATATATATATATCTTTTTCCTGCCCTTTCCCACCTCTTTAGCTTTTGGAGATTCATCTCTTTTGGAGATTCATCTCTTATATATATATAGTAGTTTAACAATCTATATATATAAAATCTAACAGTGTGTTTGTCCCTGATGGTGTCCCTCAGAAGCTGCTGGATGGATCGCCCCCAAATTTTCACAGGACGTCCCTCCCTGTTGCAGGCAGGTACTCGGACCTTCAAATCGCCGAAAGTCCATACCTGAGCCAGGTAAAACATCTTTTTCCTGGCGCACCAGGCCATGAAGCTGCCTCTGTTTAACTGTCACCCTTAGAATGTTTGTGAAGCCTGTCTGTCTGTGGCCTGAGGGCTTAGAATGTTCGTGCAGATGGGCAGAGATGAGCAGTGAAAACAGTAAATAGGTAATCCTGTTAGGTAATATGAGTGGAAGTGAAACACACACACACTTTGCCGTGTGAGACGTCAGGTGGGGTCCCCCCCCCCATATGCAGGTAACTTTCACTCTCTGTGCCTCACCCACTGCTACCACACAATACACATCCAGCTCATCTTCACACACCTCACTCTGCCCTCCCTCACATCCAACCACCACTTACCCACTTCCTCACCCATATTCACCACAGCTCTCTTTTACTAAAAGCGAGCTGGAGTTTGCCTTTTTCTTCTAAGAAAATCCGTCGGGTGGGGGCAAACCAACACTGCCGGCTCCACTTCTTTTGCACATGGCCCTTTAAGAACCCAGGGAGCTGGCCTCAATCTGAGCGCCTTACGACCCTGCCTCTGCTGCCTGACTGGGATAGCCTCCTTGCCCCAGTTCTGCCTTACCCAAGCCAGGACTTTGCATGTCAACCAGCCTCATGGACAGTGGGATTCGCACTCTGGACAGCTCCGTTGTGGAATGGGAAGGGTTACCTTATACTAAAAAAACAAGACAGCACCATATAACAATGTGAATTGAAAAGGGAAAGAGGGATTCCATTTTACCACCCCAAAAGGATATGCTGGGAATCATTGGACCTGTATGGACATCTGTGTGGGTGGCAGACTGTTATGAGAAGGACAATTGCCACAGCAACGCATGGCTGGGCCCGCTAGTTTCCCATAATACTGTATAAATATACAACATTGAATACTTATTTATTTTTTATTATTTATTATTTCAATTTCTATACCGCCCGATCCCCGAAGGACTCCGGGCGGTGAACAACATAATATAAAACATGAAGCATTAAACAGGAGCGAATCCAGTACAAATACATAGGCTCCATCAATAAAACGTCTGAAAACACTTAAAACCAGCGGTTAATAATACAGCCTCTCAAAGGACTGCTTCTCTTCTTTTTCCTGCCCTTTCCCACCTCTTTAGCTTTTGGAGATTCATCTCTTATATGTAGTGCTAGCATAGACAGAATGGAATTAGGGACTATAAAGCATTTAAAACTCCTTTTAAAATGCATATTTCCTGTATAGAGTTTTTGAAGGATTCTTTAAATGCAGTAGTATAAATGTTTCTACTGCAACATTTATACTCTTATAGACAGTTTGGTATATGGCATGCCTTGCATAACTTGAGGCTTCACCATGAAGTTCACTGAATGGCTTGGATTCTCTGTTAGTCAAGCCTATCTCATAGGATTATTGTGAGAGAAAAAGTGTGATAAAACACTTTTTGGGAGAAAAAGTGTGATAAAACAGTGTGATAAAAATGAGAGAGGAAGAAAGCTGCTCTGATACATTTCAAACTGTTGATAACACTGTAAAATAACAAAAATTCCTGGTATTTATTAACCAAAAGAATGATCTCATTGATTTTAGAACTACTGAAGTATAGTAAAAGACACAAATGACTATTCTGTGATACACTTACATAGCTTTAACTTTTGTAAAAAACATTTATTTCATCCCCCCCCCCCCCCGCCCAATTAATTATGTCTTGGTGTCTTCTGATCTCTTGTGACACTCTTGACGCAATGATTAAATGTTTAATTCCTGTTCCCTTGTGGAAGTGAGGTGCTCTCAAGTCCTTTTGTACTCTGCCAGCCAAAATCACAGTTCATTAAAAAAAAACAAATTATAATAGCACAATTATGAAGTCACACTTATTCAAAAATGAGCATTGCATTGGGCTGGCTACAAAAATAATCGGTGTTTAAGCTCTCCCTCTAACAAGAGATGATTAAGGTTCAACTATGTGAGATACCAGGAAGTAATGAAATGGGATGGAAGCAGAAAATATAAATTTTAAAGGGACAATAGTCCTGAAAAGCTTCAATAGTAGTTTAACAATCTACATGGGATAACCCAGTGGTGGGATCCAAAAATTTTAGTAACAGGTTCCCATGGTGGTGGGATTCAAACAGTGGTGTAGCACCAATGGGGCTGGGCGGGGCACATGGGGGTGTGGCCGGGCATTCTGGGGGTGGGGCATTAATAATTTCTCTGTTACTGTAAAAAACTCTTACTGTAAAAAAGTTCCTAATTTCCAGCTGGTATCTTTCTATCCATAATTTAAACTCATTATAGCAAGTCCTATCATCTACTGCCAACAGAAACAGCTACTTCTCCTCTAATTAACTGCCTGTCAAATACTTAAAACTTTCAAATAATTTTGTTTCTAGAAATCAAAAGAAGGATACTTTCCTTAAACAAGGAACTTTACCATATTTCTAAAACAGGTTTTTAAAACAGCCCAACAGGGAGAATTATCCCGTTTTCTACCTTTGCTAACCACATAGGAAACAACAGGACTTTATGCCAACTGTGAAATCATGAGTGTTCACTACAGTTTAGTGAAGATTCACCATCACCACTGTTTGTTAACTATATTCTGAAGGGCTAATCCATTCAATACTCTGCACAATTTGCACCCTTTAGACAAGAATAATAAATTCATTAAAAACATGGATCCCATGGACCATTCCCACTGCACAGGTACACCAAGAGCTAGACATCAAGGCCAAATGCCAGGATACACAGGTCACGACTAATTTTAAAATTGAGTAAACATTAGTAAGTTAAAATTTTAACCTTTTCACTTATACAAAATGCTTTGTAATCCTTTAGCCCCATAAATACTTAAATTGGGCTATTAATTAATTCTTTTTTATTCCTGGGTGACCTTGGGCTAGTCACAGCTTTCAGCCCCACCTACCTCACAGGGTGTTTGTTGTGAGGGAGGGAAGGGCAAGGAGATTGTAAGCCCCTTTGAGTCTCCTGCAGGAGAGAAAGGGGGGATATAAATCCAAACTCCTCTTCTTCTGTTTAAAGTAAAAAATAAACCAGAACATCATCCATTGTGAACTAGAATCCGCAATCCTTACTGTATATTGTGCAAATATTTCACATTAATTAATCCAGGATTAGAGACACAGATTAGCATAACATTCTCACATATAGGAATACAGAGCTTTTAAGTGGCCAAGCATCATGGTAAATCACAATTTATCATAAAATGAACAGACAGAGTATCAAAATAAATAGCCTTCCAAGCAAGTAAAGAGTCCCCTGGACCCAACAGAAGTTAAAGGGTCCCTCCTCTTACTAGCCGGCAAGCTCTGGGCTACGAGAAAGAAGAAGAGAGGAGGAGGCGAGGGCGTGGAGATGGAAAAGTGGACCCAATTAGTAACCCCCTCTCGGCACACACAAATAATTAGTAACCCACTCTCGGGAACTGGTGAGAACCTGCTGGATCCCACCTCTGGGGATAACCTAATCTTCACTTACAAGTTACATCCCCAATTGAGTCTGAAAAGGTCAGGAAAATAGCAGAAGAAAAACTGGAATGCAATGGGTTGACTACGTCTGTGTCCATCTACGAATTTTCTGGTATGTAGGCAGTAGGAAGTCCCTGCAGTAAAGGGAACATTCAGGTGATGTGGCTCCTATTCGCACCACTTACTCTAAAGAAACATTTTTAAATCTACTTTAAACAGGTAACTGCATGGTGACTGAGGGTGGGGTGTCCATCAGGATGCTTCCTATAGCCATCATGATGTATTGATGAAGAGTGGTGGACTCTAATCTGGAGAACTGACTTTGATTCTCAACTCCTCCACATGAATGGTGGATCCCAATCTAGTGAATCAGGTTGTTGTAGTCACAGTTCTTTCATAAGTCTCTCAGCCAAACCTACTTCACAAGGTGTCTGTTGTGGGGAACAGAAGTGAAGGAGTTTGTAAGCCACTTTGAGACTTCTTAAAGGTATAGAAAAGAGGGGAATAAATCCAAACTTCTTTTCCTCCTTCACTACAGGAGGATGGTGGAGAATGAAGGCAGGACTAAGCTCCAAGTGGTATTGGACAGCAGACCATTCCCCCTCCTTTTAACTTTTCAATAAGTTTTTAACCCTTTTCCTGATAAGTGATCTTTAATATGAAAACGTGAATCTTACAAGCAGATCCATGTCTTCATATGTGCAAAGTGGGGAGGGGGTACACAAGGGAGCCTTCTGTTGCTCTGTCCTTGTTGTATGAAAAATCAGTAATGGAAATGTCAAAATAAAATAAGACTTGCTTATTACTTCTAACGGGTGGTATTCTATATCTTCTACACAATGGGCTCTTCACAGTCAAGACTGCTTCCTATGCTATCTAACAGAACCCCAGTGGCATTTAATTAACACTATGAGTTGAATTGTTGGCTCTCCTTAGGAGAATGAGAACATAATTTACCATTTGTGACATCACTATAAATTATCTGAAGTCATGCTAATGTGTAATAAATGCCATGATTTTTAGTTCTCTTCCCTAGAGACAATTCTGATTTTCATCTGGCTGAAAATGTGGCTATTGCATTCTCTTTGCAGTATGAAACTCTCATTCTTTTGACTTACTACATTGATCCACCAAATACTGAACTTTACAAACCTGTCACTGGAGCAGAACTAAATATCATTTATCTTTCTTGGCAAGCCAATGATATTTTGGGAGGTAAATGAGGTAAGGAATGAAAGATTGCTTTGCTCTGTTTATTGTTTTAAAGATGACAGCTGTTTGAAGCTGCTCTGAAAGTTAGAATTATAGATGGATGGAAGATGGATGAAAAGTGGAAATGCATGGGAGAGAGTCAAAGATCCATACAAAAAGCCAGTTCGTCACAACTCTATTGACAGGTACTATTGCACTGGATACAGCCAAACCTCCCCCTTCAGAGCTTTCCTAGTAATCCTATTTACATATGCATTCTAATTTTATTCATTATCCAAGACAGTTTTATGTTTGGCACAATTCAAAAAAGCCTGTTGTGATTTGTTTCATGTATGCCATTTTTATGTTATTTGCCATGTTTAGTTATATTGATGTAAAAATATATGAAATTTTAATGACAATATTTCTGCTGAATGCCATTAATTTTGTTGTGAAAAAAGGATAGTGATAATGTAGAAACCATAGAAGAAAAGCAAGCTTTTAGTATTACCATGAATTTCAATAACATTCCTTTGGCTGATTATGCACAATGTGCTTGCTGCATGATGGGGGTGAGTTGCAGCAATATTTCTTGTACAGGCCTAATTTCTGGAGCTCCACTTCAACTTTCCTCTCTCTGTGGCATGTGAGACTACTTTTAGCACAACTTTTACTTTACCTCACTGCTGAGTGGGGAAATTTGCCAGCCAGCACAGCTTTGTCCTGGAGATCTTGGCTGAACCCATAGTCAGTCTTCTCTCTCCTGTACACTGCCATTTTCATCTTTCCCCTTTGCCCTCCTTCCATGTTTCTGGCTGCTTCAAGAAAAGGAAAGGTTCACTCACAGGGACTTAGCCAAAACACACCAACCTCTGCATTTCATGTTGATAGATCAATATCATGGCATAATAAGAACAAAGAGTACCTGGAAATAACAAGCCTCTTTGTCATCTGGAGAAAGTAGCAGCAGCAGGAAGGGTGGGGAGAGAATACTGGCTCTAGCACAATGTCCTCTTCTTTGGCAGCATATGGTCCAGGAAAATGCTTTGCTCTTTCATTTAGGGGGATTATTTTTGAAACAGTAATATGGATAAAAGTTCAGTTTAAAGGCTAAGCCACCAATTGTGACTACCAGGCAAAGTGAGATCTGTGCCTTTAAGAATAAGTGCCTTTAAGATCTGTGCCTAAGAATCACTTGATGGGTGGAGTTAAAGGAACAAGCCTAGAGAGTTCCCTACAGAAAAACGGTGCGCCCAGGAGGGAATGCCTCATCATGTGTAAACAGAAAAATTCAAGGAGACTCCCCCCCGCCCCCCGCAAGCCCACTGTACACTGAAGAGCCTACAGGGAGTCCCAAGGTAAGCATTCTGTGCATAATGGGTCTATGTATCTGGAGGAGGAAAATTAAGTTCCATTTCCTTGCACAGCCATTGCCCCTTCCTTTCATTTTCATTGCGAGAAGTTTCAATTGAATTATTGGAAATTTTATTGTATAAGTGGGGATTAACACTTTAGAGGAAATAATTTTTTGTGATCCACTTACTGACAAGAACAGATACCTTTATCAACATAAATTTAAATACACCATGTTCCAAACACATGCATGTAACCATGTTCACAGACTATGGATAACAGAAAACATTTTCCTTTGTCTTCCCTTCTCCATGCCCTCACTCATAGTGGATAGAAAAGATGATCAGGGTGATTCAAAGTGTTAGTTGATGAAAGGGTTATCCATGAGCTATGTATTGTAGAGACTTAGTTTATGCAAACCTGTATTGTATCTGTTTTAGTGGAGGGGTCAGTTATATGTGTATATTATTTTATATTATTTTATTCCCATGCAATCTGTTGAAATAGAGATGCATTTTTATGTGCAGTAGTTCCAAATGTATTCATATTAGGGTGCCTGTGAAATAGGGGCCACTAGGGTTGAAACATACATCAGCTTTAAACAGTAACTTTAAAAATGCTAGCCGACTGAAAGCTTGATAACTGTCAGACATTAAAAAATTGCACTCATGATTCAACTTTAATTGTCTAAAAAATAGGTATATAAAATTTACCCCAGCTTCTGTCTGATATATTGTATTTTAATATTTTTTCAGCTTCAGTTTTCTAACCATTTTATCTTTGATTTCTTCTTTTTCTACTAAAAAAAAACAGTTCCAGCATTATGATTTTGTGCAGATAGGATGATGAGATTCACATGTTCTAAATGTTTAGGCTTGTTTGGGTGCTAGTCAGCTGATCACATCTGAAGCATTCATAAACTGACTTGTGCTCTCTGATAATTTCTTTTCAACACAGCTTCTACTCAGTATCAAAAACATTACCATTTCCCTGAGAAACCAGACCCTTCAGCTTCAACAAATGATTTAGCACTATGTCCATTTGCAACACATAGTTTCAAAGTCTCTCCTGCCATTCTGAACATATGCAATACTTTCCTAGCTGCATGAGGTTCTTGCCTCCTACTAACTTAGGAGAGTAGGGGATTCAATGAATATTTATGTTCATTGTACTGAAACTTTTTATATATATACATATATATATATTTATATATATATACATATATATATATCACTTATATACATATATATAACACTTATACACACACACACACACACACACTGTACTGAAACTTATATATATATATATATACACACACATATGTATGTATGTATGTGTGTATGTGTGTATGTGTGTATAGATATATACGTATATATGTATGTGTGTATGTGTGTATGTGTGTGTATATATATACGTATGTATGTATGTATGTATGTATGTATGTATGTATGTATGTATGTATGTATGTATGTATATGTATATATATTGTCCATCTGTATTTTGTCTTGTCATGCCAATAAATGTTTTGTATTGTGTGTGTGTATGTATGTATGTATATATATAGTTTCATTGGAGTTCAGCAGACATTACTCAGTTTAATTAGACAAAAACAGGTTTTGGTTCAGAGAGAGATTTGTTATAAAAATAATTGCCATTAATTCCTTTTACATGTCCCCATATACATAATTAAAATACAAACTCCCCAAAGACTTTGGTATATTGAAGGGAATATGTGATCACACTATATTTTGTTTAGCTACTGTGACAAGATGTTATTCACAGGTGTCAAACTCGCAGCCCTCCAGATGTTATGCACTACAGTTCCCATCATCCCCTGCCAGCATGAGCAATTAGCCATTCCTGGAATCAGCTCTCTCTTGAGCAGTGTACAAGGAAAGGAGTTCTCATTGGACTCAGTGGAACCCTTCCTTTTACTGGCTGTCTGATGTGATGCTCCAGTCTCCAGTTTAAAAACAGGTGTTTAATAGAGCAAGCAGCTACGGTTTTCAGCGAGTGGTTCCCTCATGGCATCCATGTCGACCAATTCGGCTCCATTGCGCAGGAGTTGGGGAGCAGGTAGTGGTAGTGCTTGCCCAGTACTTCACAATATCTGGCATGGTAGTGCTTGCCCAGTAGAAGAAGAAGAAGAGTTTGGATTTATATCCCCCCTTTCTCTCCTGCAGGAGACTCAAAGGGGCTTACAACCTCCTTGCCCTTCCCCCCTCACAACAAACACCCTGTGAGGGGGGTGGGGCTGGGAGAGCTCTGAGAAGCTGTGACTAGCCCAAGGTCACCCAGCTGGCGTGTGTGGGAGTGTACAGGCTAATCTCAATTCCCCAGATAAGCCTCCACAACTCAAGCGGCAGAGCAGGGAATCAAACCCGGTTCCTCCAGATTAGATACACGAGCTCTTAACCTCCTAGCCACTGCTGCTCCTTCACAATATCTGATCAAATGGGGAAAGGTCCAGTGAGAAAAATATTTCATAGGAGCATATGGGAATCTCATTCACCCATGTGCAGTTCACAAGCCTTCAATACAATATGGAAGCTTCACACAACTAAATACACTGAAGTCAACAGTCTTAGATTTCTTAATTCTGTTTAGAATGGCACAGTAAATTATGTTTATTTCAAAACCTCTGGGTTAAATGTCAACTTCAGTAGGTCATTAAAAAATGGGGAATCTGGCCTTTAGTAATTGAAAACTGAGGAAGAGTTTGGGAACAGTACCCTAATGTTTGGTCATTCTTCAAATAGTCTGAGCTGGAGGGTTGGAAAGAGCACTAGGTTGGTTAGTCACACAGAAAAGGGTCCTTTCCCTCATACCACCTTCTATATGGAATTCCCTTCCTATAGAGGTCTACCTCTCACTGGGTGGCTATTTTCAGCACTAGGTAAAAACTTATTTGCTCCTGGTTCCTTTTGCTATATTTGGTTTTGATGTTACACCTGTAATATACCTAATATCTTCCTGTCTTACAGATTTTGAATTTTTACTGCATTTTTGTTGTTGTGATTAACTTGTATGGTTTCAGAGTTGCAGGGTATAAATGTATTAAATAAATATACAGCTAAGGAAGTTTTATAATGGTGCCTAGCTTATTGCTGGATTTGCCTTTAAACAGCACCCTGATGCTCTATATGTACTTGTAATACCATCCTTGTAATTCCATCCTATATCTGATTGTAGTACCATTATTGCCCCAGTAGTCCTGTTATGAGTTCATGTTTAGTACCAGTACTTGTAAATTAGTTAAAATAGCCTTGGTCGCTGTAGCTTGAGCACTTTTAAGAGTGTGTGAGCAAAATTATCTGTTGTTTACTGTAGACTGAGGAATCCGTGCTAGGCTTATTTCTTCTAGGTGTAGCCTCAAGAAACTAGATGACTGCACCTGCAGTATAAGATGCAGATGATCTTGCATAGTCTCATATGCAATAATTATACTAATGTACCCCATAGTTTATTCTTTCAAAAAAGACCATGCAATGACTATAATGTCTGATATTTGCCAACTAGTGAAATGGTTTTGAGCAGGCGTGAAGATAATTATTCAACTAGTAGAGTTATTTTGTATTTATTTTCTTTATTTTAGATATTTATACCAAGATTTTATCTCTAAAAGGGAACTGAAGCTGATTACATTGTTTCCACTCTCCTAAATTTTGTCCTAAGCCACAGCTCTGTAAAGGTATATTAGGCTGCCAGATAGTAACTGACCCAAATGTGCTTTTCCTTGCATGTTCTGCCTCTGCATCTGCCCGCCTGCATCTGCCCACCTGCCACTCTCTTCTTCTGGGCAGAGCTTGCAGAGTGGGAGTGGAACCAAGGGAATGCTCAGTAGGAGTTCTGAGGGGAGGAGGAAAAAAGGACATGATCTCAGTCCATAAGGGCTGATCACTCAGTGGGCCATTGGGAGGTAGCCCCAGTGAGCCTTGCTTGAATTCCAATCATTACTGTAAACTGATTCTGTAAAAAAAAAAGTGGGGTTGGGGAATGGCAGCTGTGGGAAAAGTGCAGAGGAATGTCCCATGTCAAGTTTCTGACACCATTGTGTAATGAATGAAGAATAAAGAATCAGTGCCATGTAGACAAAACCATAGATTGATTAGGCAAAATCTTCATGCCAAAATAGATACTACCAGCAAACCTCCTGGGGGGCGGGGGCGGTCAGCATTTTTAAACTTCAAGAACTCCTAGGGAACATGGCACATTTTTGCATACAAAAGGTAGCCAGAAAATGCCTGCAAAGTCCCTGTTAAATGAAGGTTAGACAACACAGTGCCAGGGATAGAAAATTAATTTTGCCCTCACTGCAACAGTGTTTCCCATAAAAGTTATGAGAGTGAGTGATCATCAACCACATATTTGGAAGAAAGTAAGAGAAAGCTTACTGGGATGGGGGCTGAGCTTCAGTGACGTAGGTATAGAATTTTTATGGGGGGATTTGGGGGCAAGGCCACGCCCCCACCTGCCTCTGGGGGCATGGCCACGCCTCCCCAAGCCACACCCCTGCCTAAGTGCTTATAAAAGCAGCTCTCTGAGGCAAGGGATGGCAGACTCCCGTGACCGGCCCACCCCGCCTCCCCCACCAGCTGGGCTCCCAGCTGGCAGCCGGTAGTCCCTTCTCTCTCCCCTCCAGGCAGAGGGGTAGCTAGGGAAAATGGATCTCAGTGCAAAATATGAGGTTTGCACACATACCCCCCATGGGCGACTGCTGTGATGCTGGAATCCACCCCCAAACAGCATCACTTTCAATGGTGTTTAAATTAGGGAGTCCAGATTCTCCTTTTAAATTCACCCTAAAGGGAGAATCTGAGGTCCCCAGATAAAACAATATTGAAAGTGATGCTGTTTTGGGGTGGATTATCCCCCAACCTGAAACAACATCACTTTCAATGTTTAAACTGGGGTGTAGTAATGCACTGCTGACCCAGCAGCACCGTGGTAGAACGTTGGCACACCAACGGACCTACGGCCTTCTGGTCGCACCGCACCCCCACTCCTCAACCCCGTATGAGTCACGGGTCATGAACTATCTGGCTCAGTCACCAGGCGTCCCAGACAAAGGGACAATGATCTGCCCCCAGGTGAGGATTAGGCCCAGACGCTTACGCTCTTCTCCGCACGTAGCAGCCAGGTGAGATCATGCATCACATGATGATCTCCCGACCTCCCGCTCTCCCGGAACTCCCTCCGTTCCTCCCTCCTACACGCCCCCGATAGAATGACAATAAAAGGTGCCAGGAACCAGCACGCGGGAGACTCGCTAGGGAACCACCGGACCTCCAGCGCTTCCCCGGGCTGCTGGCTTTTATCTCCACCAGATGTTATCTCAGCGTCTCGCCTCGTTCTTGTGCTGACCATTCGTAATGCACGACTTCACAAGCTGGTGCCTAAAACCCGGGAATCCTGCGAACCTCCACCCTGCTCACCGTCCGCCTGGGAAAGGGCCGGGCGATAACGAGAAGTCCGGCTGGATCGGGCGCATCCAGGGACCACCGTTTCTGTATCGGCTTCTGTCCTCTGGATCGGGCGTCCAGAGCTGCACGCTGGCCCTAGGACACTCTCTCTCGTCCGACGGAACACCGGTGAGTATGGGGAGCTTGCGTAAAAGCAGGGCTTATGACAAGCACGTTGACCGAACTGAAAGCGCAATTAGCGAGAAATGCGGCAGGAGTCCCCGTAAAGGGCTATGGCTGAGCTGCTAAATTGGTTGAGGAGATTGAAGCTCAATGTCCATGGTACCCAGAGGGGGGGACATTGAATCGTAAGGACTGGGAAAACATCGGGCGCTTGCTCTTCGCATTGCAGCCTCAGCGCGCCGATGTCACTGCTAATGGCGATGGAGACAATGTTATGTCGCCATCAGCCTGCAGACCTATGGCTCCCTTTGCTGTAGGGTCAGCCCTCCTTTCGATCTTTCACCTTCAATTTCAACCTCCGAATTTTCTCTATCCGGGCTAAATTGGACGCCTGTCCTCCTTCTGCCCACCCAACCTTGCTCCTCCGCCCATTCTTCCAAATTCTCCCGCGGCTCCAGTCAGCCCCTCCCCTGTGCTCCGCCTTCATTTTTTCCTGAAGCCACCGCGAGACTCCTCCGTCAGCATGCCATCGTAATGGCGCGGGTTTCAAAACCCGCGCAGAAGCGTATTAGCCACGATCTGCAAAAGAAAAGAAACCCTGACGGAAGACGATGCCGATATTCTCGCATTGTGCCCTGTCCATTTCACAGATACCGAGGGGGAGGATGGCATTGTTCGGCGAGGTTGTCGAGTACCGCCCCTTAAGCTATAACATCCTCTATGAGCTCCGCGAAAGCCATGCGGGACGAGTAGGAATCACTAGCCCCTACGTGAGAGGCATGCTGGAGGCAATCGCGAAGAATCACTTAATGGTTCCGGACTCGACTGGAAAACCACCTTCTCGTGATGCTCCTGAGCCCTGCACAATTTGTGATCTGGGAAAGCGAGTTCGCCAGCAGCAGTGCTTCAACAGGGCAGCCACCTCTGTGCTGCTTCTACACCGCCCAGCGCAGCTTCACGGGCTTCGATGCCTTCACCAACCCTTCTAACGATCAGATTGTCCTGCCTGGGAATACACCCTTACGGTGCGCCTCTGAGTGCGCCTACAAGGCGTTTATCAAGGTTCCCAATGCCCGGCCAGCCAACTCCTGAGTTTCTCCACCACATCGGCAAAAACCCCAAGAGCCCTATGCCGAGTTTGTGAACAGGCTCCAGGAAGCTCTCAAAAGGCAGGTTGACAACGAGGAGGCTCCAGGGCTTAACTCCTTAAGCACCTGCGGCCAAAGAGAACGCCTCCGCTGAGTGCCTTAAAGCAGTCACAGGCTTAGGTAGGAACCCTGTGAACTGGCCGACATGCTCAAAAGCTTGCCCAGGACATCGGGTCTTTCGCCCATCAAGCCAGCCTTCTAGCTACAGCCCTCTCCGGGCTGCCCTGAGACAGCCCCGAGATCGAGTGTGTTTCAATCTGGGTAAATAAGCCAGGACACCTCCGTAAGGACCATGTAGACTGCCCGGCTGGGGCCTACAGCCCGAGCGAGGGGGGTCTCCCCCCAGAGGGCGAAGACCCCTCAAGGAGGTCTAAGGACCGGGTGCTCCCCAAAGCTCTGCTGGAAAGGCCCGCACCCGGAGACTATCTCCCCAGTCCGGAACCAAGGCCCGCATCTCAAACCCTTCCCCTGGAGCTCCCCCACGAGATCTTCGCTGCTCCAGCTCAGTATAGTGATCCCATCCCCACGGAGACCATTAGGCTGGCCTTGCCAAAAGCTTCTGCCGTGGAACAGGGATTGTTCATCATCCCAGGGGTCATCGACTCCACGCGCACCAGGGAGCCATCCACATCCAGGTGTGTGGACAAACATCCCCGCAGGAACTGCCAAGTTCATCCGGATCATCCTGCCCCTCCCCATGCTTTCCACTTTCGAAGGTCTGATCTAAGTTCAGCTAATCTAAATCTCGTTGCTTAAGCTCCCCTACGTCTATACTTCCTGCTCTTGGCTAACCCCTTCTATTTCCAAAGTCACCATGCCTCCGCCAGTGCCACAGAGTGGCACGCATTTCAAAATGTCTGCAGAGTCCACAATCACTGTGAACTACAAAGCAGCTGTAAGGATCAAATCAGATCTAAAGTAGCCTCTGAGCCTGTGCAAAGCCCTAATCCTCAAAGCTCCCAGTGGCAGCATGGAAGTCAAGTCCAGTATTACTTCAGGGGAAAGCAGGATCACAGCCTGCAAAGGAATCGCCCTGCAAGATCCAGAGAGCAAAGACCTCAAATCAGAGATGCAATCCTCCTCGACTCATTACTTATATGCAGCTCTGTATGCCTATATATGCTCTGTATGTCTTACCCCCTTTCAAGAGACCCTAAAATTTTTCCCTTCCAATCAGAGGTTGTCCATTGCTTCCTAAGCTATGCTCTTATCGCTTCAATTAAAGTTTCTCTCCTTTTGGAATTATGTGTGCAATGCCTTGAAGGCTTCACCCATTACAGCATCAACCTATACCGACAGGGCCTTGGCTTCGTGCATTAGCTCCCTAGGAGGCCCGATGGGACCTGCTTCAGGCCGCCTCCATCTTAGTTCCCAAACCCTCAAAACTCTTTCTTCAAAACTCCTTTCCTTCTTTGCAGAACCTTTTCCTTCGGATCCATCTGAGCCTACACTGCCACACATTGGTGCGTGGCGCAAGTTACATATGAAGCCAAAATCATTTTCATGTCTCCCACATTCTCTGCTGAGCGGCTCCCTGGCTAGTCCACCCCAGTGCCATAAGGGGGGTCTCTCAGCCAACACCCTATCTTTACACAGCCTCCTCGCTGTGAAGGTAGGAAGCGAGCTCAAACCGGCCAAAGTCTCCTTACAGGAGGGGAAGGTAGAGAGCTGACTTCCAAACCCCTTCCCCCCCCCGCCTTCTTTTCTGCACACACCCCCCTCTCTCTCATGGGCTGTTGCGCACCCCACCTCTAGATCTGGGATCTGACAAAAGGGTTTTCTTTGGCAAACCGACCTCTCAAATTGCTCTCGTGGTGTTGATCAAACCTCAAGCCCAGGAACTGTTTCCTTTGCATCTTTCTCTAAATCTTTCCTATAAATGCTATATTACGATATGACTATAATTGTGAATTGTTTAAGTTGCCGACCTGGTTGTGACCTCTCCCTTCTCCATTTAAGCCTTACGGGCAATTCGGCTGCCTTGTGTATGCCTTGCGTGCTGCAAGTGATCGCTGTCCGGGAAATGGGCCTTTAAACTGCAATTCTAAGGAAAGCTTGGCCAAAATAAGCGAAAGAAGAAAGGGGAGTAGTTCCCCCCCCTATTGACCCAATCAAGGGTCTCTATCCAGCAGACCATATCCAAGTGCTCTTCTCTATTCTTCTATCGCGGGCTCAAAAAAATTGCCCCTTACTCAGGGCTCGGGCTTTCCATTGTCACCCTCTATAAGAACTAACTCAGGCCAACGCGCCAAAGCAAAACCCTGGGGGGGGAAAAGCTGTCAGCTTGTTTTCTCTTCCATACAGGGAGTCCAGCTTCCGGGCCATGCCAGGCCAGGCCCCATCCCGGAGATGGAGGCGGGGCTTCCCCTGGAGGCGTGATCCGACCCACGGGCCAGCCCCTGTTGAGAGAGCCCGAATCACCCCAGCCTGGGCCAAGATGGGAGGGACCTCTCTGGAGACCAGGAAGTACACCACGATTCTTCCCGCGGAGATCGCCAACCCTGGCTGCCCCCCCCCCCCCCCCAGGAATGGCAGCCTGGGCCAACTATGGCTCAGCAAGGTTGGCGCTGTGTTATTAAGCTGCTCCTCATCTACAGCCATGCCATTCTCTCTCCCTTCTCTGCCGCCCCCTGGCTGAAATCTTGGAATTTGCAGCCAGGAACATTCCTGATAGGTTAACCCTTGGAACTCTCCGGTGTTTTCAGCGGCTTGGCTAACTGTTGGAACACGCCTTCTCTCCACAACTCCGGTTGCTCGTAGAGAGGTCACTGAACCTGCAATGCTAAGAGACTATCAGTAGCTCCTCCCTACGGCTCTTGAGAAACCCATGGACTTCCTAAGCATACCATACGGCTCTGTAGCTTTGGTAGTCAAGAACAGCAAGAGCCATTGGCGCATTGGACAATTATGCAACCCACGTAACAGTTTGCCTTCGCTTCACCCATCTAGCCTATGTACTGTTTAGCTATGTTTATTGTTTTCATTTATATGATGTCGCCGCTATTCCCTACAAACATGCATATGTCTTTGTATATATTGTTGCTAGCGCATAATGTCCTGATGCTGCTTGCTCCAATGGTGCGGTCCAGCCCTCTGGAGCTTGGCTGCCGGGAGTGGATGGTTATAAGATGCTATTGTACAGCTCTGCATTGGTTTAATTGTATGCCTCTATTATCCGGGATCTTCGTTTCGATTCAATGTATGTCTAATATTGCCTGTAAATCCTATGTAAGAAGCCCCTCGACTTTCCCTTACCTCGCAGAACCAAGTTCTAATGTTACACAAAGCAGTTCTCGGCTCAGCTTGACTCAAGCGGTGCGGGAAGGGACAAAGCTGTCCTTTCAAATCGCCCCCCTAGCATTTCTCGGCCTTCCTTCTAAAAGCAGTAAAAAAAAGGAGATGTAGTAATGCACTGCTGACCCAACAGCAGCACCGTGGTAGAAACGTTGGCACACCAAGCGGACCTTCACGTGCCTTCTGGTCGCACCGCGACTCCTACTCCTCAACCCTCACGTGTATGAGGTCAGCGGGTCATGAACTATCTGGCTCTAGTCACCAGGCGTCCCAGACAAAGGGACAATGATGATCTGCCCCCAGGTGGAGGATTTCAGGCCCAGGACGCTTACGCTCTTCTCCGCCCGACGTAGGCAGTATTGCCAGGTGGAGAGATCATGCATCACATGATGATCTCCCGACCTCTCCGCTCTGCGGAACTCCCTCCGTTCCTCCCTCCCTTCTACGCCCTTCGATAGAATGACAATAAAAGGTGCCAGGAACCAGCAGCGGGGGGCGGGAGACTTCGGGCTAGGAACACGGACCTCAAGGCGCTCCAGCTGGCTGGCGATCTCCACCGGAGAATGTTATCTCCTCGTCTTCCGTCTGCGTTTCCTATGCGCTGACCACGTGGGTCGACTACACTGGGGAGCCCAGATTCTCCCTTTAAATCCATGCCAAAGCGGGTGGATTTAAAAAGAGAATCTGGAAAAATTTGGCGGGTGCCTGTTGTCAGGGGTACATTTGTTAAGCTAGCAGCACCAAACTTTCAGGGTATCTTTGGGAGGCTCTCCTGATGATACCACCCAGGTTTAGTGAAGTTTGATTCAGGGGGTCCAAAGATATGGACCCTCAAATGGGTTGGCCCATCTACTATTAGCTTCCATTGGAAACAATGGGGGATGGAGGCACCCGCTTTGCAAGTCCATAACTTTGTACCCCCTGGACCAACCTTCACCAAACTGGGGTGGGATCAGCAGCAGACTATCCTGATGATACCACCTAGGTTTAGTGAAGTTTTATTCAGGGGGTCTAAAGATATGGACCCTCAAATGGGTAGACCCATCTACTATTAGCTCCCATTGGAAACAATGGGAGATGGGGCACCCCTTTTGGGGGTCCATAACTTTGGACCCCCTGACCCAAACTTCACCAAACTTGGCTGGTATCATCAGGAGTGTCACCTGACGATAGTCTGAAATTTTGGTGCCGCTAGCCTAAAAACTGCGCCCCCTGCAGGCCAAAAACCGAAAAAACACTTTAAAAATACAAAAACCACAAACGGGGGGGGCGGAGATTTGGACATGCAATGAGGGGGGTAGAACCCAAGAAAACCCCCCCCACCTACGTCCTTGCTGAGCTTGATTCCTGAAGTCAGTGGCTTCAGCTTAAACAATCAAGCAGACTCCAAGAATGCAGCTACAACCCAGAGTAGGTTCTGTTTTTTAGTCGACACTAGAGTGTGATGTAATGTTGGGCAAATAAAATGGATTAATGGGAACTGGCTTTTATATGCATACCTCAAAATCCTGTTTCACAAGTTGAAGGTCCTCAAAGTGTCACAGAGGGGGATAAACCATTAGGAAATTCTCTGCATGCACAGCACAACAGAATGACACTGTGGAGCTCCAGCAACAGAAGAGCAGTCGACTGCTCACACAGCTGCAAACCCTGGCATTTAAGAGTTATGATGCAATTGCCTTTATAGCAGAGATAGGACAGCAGGAAACTGATCTGGTGATGCTGAATCTCAGTGATGTAATATACAAAAAAAGACCTTTTAAATCTCTCCTTCCCCATTTCCTAGGTAGGGAAGATGAGAAACTAGGTGGGAATTTCACACTGCACAGTGGACTTACAATTTCATTTGCACTTCAGCTCTTTGTAAAGTGCAGAGGCGGACCACCCATTGGGCAGAGAGGGCAGCTGCCTTGGGCGCAGGAATTGTAGGTCACATGGGGCATCACAATTCCTGAGCCGGAGCCCCGCCCACTCCCCACAGTGACCAGCCCAGCCCACACAAGCCACCCGAGCAGCCGCGCAAGTCAGACTCAGAGGAGGGGGCCATCCCGCCCATTGGCCAAAATCGGGGGCCATGCGGGGGGCATCCAGCAGGCTCCTGCCACCCGCCTGCTGGCCCCACTCATCCCCCTCATTCACCCGAGGCTGAGGCTCGGCTCCAGACTGCCGCTCCGGCAATCAGCCTGAGCCTCTATCTATGAGTTTCTTAAAAGGGCAATTCTCCAAAGATTGCTTAAAGATTGCTTTCCCCTTTAAGCAATCTTTGGGGAACTGCCCCTTTAAGAAATTCATAGAGCTGAGCTGCCTTGAGGAGAGCTGCACTCGCCCAGCCAGGAGGAGGAGGAGCGGCGCTACAGCTCATATCCAGCACAAGGCCACTACCGCAGGGCTGGCTGAGGCGGGCTGAGTGAGTGGGGGGCACTCGTGGGGTGTCCTCTTCTGGAAGGAAGCCATGGAGGAATCCCTTTGAGCTGCGCTCAGGCATCCCAGAGGAGTTTGGAGCTCTTGTGGGAGGGTAGGAGTCGTTCTGGGGAGCCGATTGGGGTCTCCAGCCATCAGCTGCTCTACTGCGCCTGGAAGCGAGCAACGGAGCAAGAGAGACAGAGGGAGGAAATCCTTCCCACTAATATCTGTAACGCCATCAGCAATGTAATTTGTGTAGAATGTTCATTTTTTATTGGTGTTCTCCCTTTGCCAAAATGTGCGCTTGATTACAGAGCTGGGGACTCTGCGCGCGCTCTCGACAAATCTAGGTGTAGCCCAGGGAAGGGGGGGAGGAGCAAAGAAGTTCAGATCAGGCCAGAGTTGGGGGGAAAGAGGTGTTCTATTTTTTTAGGAAAAGACTATATTCCCCCCAGGCTGTTTCAAACCGGCAAAGGCGTTACGCATCGCTATTAGTGTTAAATATATGGCTAATTAGCATTTAATCAAATAAATCAGCTGCACGTGTGAACTTTGCGCAGGATCACTCCCCCCGCCTTCCAGCTTCTTAGTCTCTCTCTCTCACACACACACACACATATATTCAGATTATTAGCCGGTGCCTTCTAATTTTTAAATGCCAAAAGTCACTTGGACTTCCACCCAGACAGACTTGCCCAACAGCAGCCTCTGAAATATCTTCTGCTCCCCCCCTCCACATACACACTCCCTTTGGCACCCGCAGTTGGGTAGGGCACAGGATCTCAGCCCTAAAGGGCAGGATGCTCCAGCAGAGAGGAGTCAGGCCAGGAGGTGCCTTCACAGTCCCGGGGATGTGTGTCTGTGGCTTGGTGTGGATGGTAGGAAACGCGGGGCCTGTCACTTCTCCACCCCCCAGGAGTGCCTCTAAGCATGGGAGCCTAGGCAGAGATGCTCCAGTTTAAGTATTGGATTAATTCCAGGAGGGGAGGCAGCGATGGTGTGCTGGCGGAGGTTGCTGAAACCTGGCGGCCCTTTGGCAGGCCGGTTTCCTTCCCTGGGCGTCGCAGCAGCAGCTTCCTGGGGAGAGTGTCTGGCCTGGTCCGGCCTCCCCTCCCGAGGTGCTCTGGCGAGGGGGGGGGGCTCTGCCTGCAGTCTGCGGCCTTGAGGACTTCTTCCCTCTGACTTTCCGCTCCCAGGGCGTCTTTCCTCCAATCCTTGGACCCCTCCTCACCCTTCCCGAGGCCTGCTGTGCTCCAACCGCTGGAAAGTCGGGAGAGAAAGAGAGGAGGGGACGCACTCCATCCCTCGGCCAGCCTAAGCCCTTTGCTGCCACCACAGCTCTGCCTCCCCAACCCTCGCCTTGGCCATTTCCTCCCCAATCTCCAGGAACTGAAAAAGAAAGCACAGAGAGAGAGTGCGAAAGAGAAGGGGGGAACAGAGCTCTGCGGGGGACCCCGCGCAAAGGGCATCCCCCCACCAGCCCCTGCAGCTCTCAGCCGGGCTGCCCCTATCCCCGGCTGGCTGGGGCAATCTGAGTTGTTGTTTTTTGCTGGCTTGCAAATGCATGTGGCTTGTTGCAGGGGTTTTTTTGCTTTGGGTGGCTGGGACGCAAAGACTGCTAAAAGAAAGTGCAGCGGCTTGGAGAACAGATGGGCTGACAAGTGGTGCAAAGAGAGCAGGCTTTTTGGAAATATTTTTGCGAGGTTGCTTCCAGTCCTGCAGGTAGATCCAGGGCTGGGCAGGCAGTCGGGGCAGCTGATTGGGAGAGAAGCCGGAGGAGGAGAAGGCAGAGCTGAGTATGTTATTGCACCGAGTAGCCGCTGGGACACACCTCGCAAAAGTCCTCCGAAGCCATGCTGGGGCTGCGGGACTTGGATCCGGTGCGCCTCCTGTCCTCGCGCAGGGCTCGAGTGACGGGAGGAAAGGAAGGGGGAAAAACACCCCGACTGTGCGCGCCCAGGCCCCAGGTGGGGGACGGTGGCCACCCTAGCGGGGGGCGCATCCAACTCAGGTTTTGCCCAGGGCGCCAGTTTGCCTAGGAACGCCACTGGTAAAGTGTTGGAGCTTTAGTCCTTCTTCTGTTCTTGATGGTGTGTGTGCTCTCACACAATGAATTAAGATTGGAGGAAACATTTTCTCTCTAGCCTCTATTAATTCCCTAGACAGAGCTCTTTTATCTTCAAATGGGTCAGAATCATGACCTTATCCTTATCAAGTCCTTATCCCTCCCTCCAGGAGGGTTAGGACTTCAGCAGGTCACTTTTCCTACTTTTCTTGATCTCCTGCCCCCCACTCCCCAAATCTTATAACTTAGTTGACACTCAGGGGCGCCCCTGGACCGGCAAGAATTCTGCCGGTGGAGGGGGGTGCGTTTGCACAGCAGCGTGCGAGCGGCCCCTGGTGAGGCCAGCACGGGAGAGGAGGCTCCGCACGGAGCCGCCTCTTCCCCATCCCTCTCCCACTCACCTCGTCACCTTCGTAGCCCTGCCGGACTACTAAGATCTGCCCACGCTGCCCTCCGACCTCCAGGGGTTGGAGGACAGCGAGGGAGGGTCTCAGCAGTCCTGCAGAGCGCCGAAGGCAACAAGGTGAGTGGGAGAGGACGGGGAAAACAGCGTGTTCCCGGCGGTGCCATTCGCACTGCGCCGCCGGGAATGCGCTGTTTTCCAAAAACCTCCCTCCAGGAGGGAGGTTTTTGGAGGCGGCCTGACGCCACCCTGGGGGTGGTGGAGGGGAGCCAGGTCAACGCTGCTGCGTTTTAGCAGCGCCACCTGTGCAAACGGCTCCCTTGGGACAGCGTTTTTGCCGTCCCCAGGGCGCCATAAATGGCCCGTGCGGATAGGGCCTCAGAAAGGAATGACTGTACTCAGTGCTCATTGGGCTGATATTTGGGAAGTTGGGGAGGTTTTTTCTTTTAGGATTACAAACTAATATTCTTATTACTAACTAACTAATTACTATTACTAACTAACAAACTAATAAGTCCCCTGAATTGGCAGGAAGTACTGCTTCGTCTGAGGGAGGGTCTATTTTGCTGCCCTGTAATAAACATGGGACTATTGCATTCACTATTGGGATGATCACTAATAGAAGAAAATAATGTTCAATTAGAAGAAAATATTCTGTGCTAGCAAATTTAAAATAGTTCATAGTTGTTAGCATTAGGTTTGATGACTGTGTACAAAATTTGGTGCCTATTTCAAGTATCATGTGCATCATTATGTAGGAGAATGGTTTCTTTTACTAGCCACATATTGACCTGGGGCCCCATTTAAAACAAAGCTCTCGTGTAGCTCTTACCATAGCTGTTTACTACAAGCCCAACTGTGGTGAGAAACAGCCCTTCCAACTAACTTCCTTCTCAACAGTAAACAATTATTTGAATGGCTCCCAGGACAATAGTTCTCAGGGTGCCAATCAACAAGTGACTGAGCCCAACAAGATAGTGGAATTTTCAGCACTGTTGTGTCAACCAACTGTTCTCTTTGTATTAGGCAGCTCTGTTGGCTCATAGTTAAGATAATGGCACTTAAAGTTGACTTTTAGTAATTGTTCCTTTCCCAGCAGCATGACTAAATGGCATTAATGCTCAGTCTTTTTTTTCTAAGCCATGTCACAAACTGATTTGAGGGAACTCTAGCCACCAAATAGGAAATAAAATCTTGGATCTTCAGTTTGACTGAATTTTTATATAGCACCATGCCTGGACATATTTAACTTTCAGAAATAAATTTTCCATAAGTAATCCATAAGTAAAATAGTTGTGCATCCAATGACAATGATGACAAGTAGACCAAACCATTTGGGGGGATTTTGGCTTTAAAGTTCCAAGTAGCTAAGCAACATCCCATTTTTTCTACAGTATGAGGTGCCATCAATTTAAATGGTAGATTAAATTTTGGTAACTTAATTTATCTGGAAGATTGCATTTGGATCAGGCAGTGAGAAAGTAATAAATATTACAGTTTTATCATATAGTAAGTTCATATCACATATTACATTAATATATTCATATATGTGCTACTAATTTGGTAGTAGAACAGGGGTAAATCTGTTTCCCACCAGACAGAAGGGAAGATCCTGCATGTTAAGTCTTTCAAGAAATTATATTGGATTCTAATTATGATCCAGATTTATAAAGACAGTGATATTGGCTTATCACTGGTTTGGTTCATAAACTATATTTATATAATTTCAGTTCTAATTATTTGATCACTCAAAATTTTATGAAAGCAGATACATTAGGAACTAAATCCAATAAAAGCATTGTGCTTCAGGAGGTTTATACAATTGCTCTTATCACCAAATGATGAACATGCATGTTTGAATCAGACCTACAAAAATCTAGCAATTTGTTAACAATAGATTTGTAATATGAGAGTTTCAGTTTGGCATTCTCGTACCAACTTCAAAGTCCTTGAGTTTTGCTCAATGCTCTCATGTAGTGGAAGATGACAACTCCAACAAACCTTAGCTTCTCTTTCACAGCAGGACCATAAGCTATTTCTTTTTAGGAAAGTGCCTGGGAGCCATATGGCAGACCCTCCTGTTCTCACCTCAGGCAGCAGTGCTCCCTAATATATCAGCTGCATTCATGCCTAGGATTTTTTTTTGGGGGGGGGATACCTTTCATCCTTTCTCACTCTCCTCACAGTTTGCTCTCATGAAAATAAACTCAAGTTCTTTTTAACATGCTCCACTATTGTTGTTGCTGTGAGGAACTGAGGCAATATGTAACTGGAACTCTCCTTTGCACACCAAGCTGTTCCTGGTATAGCAATAAGAGTTACAAAGCAGAGAAAATGCACCTTCACTCTGTTTATCTAGAACAGTGGTGGCGAACTTATGGCACGCGTGCCAGAGGTGGCACTCAGAGCCCTCTCTGGGGGCACGTGCACACAGAGTTCGTCATGGAGGGGCGAAAAATCACTCCCCTCAAGCACATCTAGGCTGGCCTGGGTCACTGGGCACGATGTGCATGCACTGCAGTGAGCAGGGAGGACTTAGCTGGCGGGCCTAGTGCCTGAGCTCCAGGTGGCTGCTGCCATAGCACTGTTAACCCCACTGATTTTCATGGGAAGAACTAAAGAACTATCCTTTACCTGGAAGTAAGCTCAGTTGCTGGCAATGGGGCTTGCTTCTGACCTCCTAGGGTCGTGATTCTCCCTTTCAAAGCATTGCATGGTTGTTTCACCAAGCTTACTCCCGAGTAATGCGCGCCTCAGAGCAATCCGTTTTTTTTTTCTAAACTAAAATCTCAGTATTCAGGTTAAATTGTCGTTGGCACTTTGTAATAAATAAGTGGGTTTCGGGTTGCAATTTGGGCACTCGGTCTTGAAAAGGTTCGCCATCACTGATCTAGAATGTACTGTTGCCTGCATCTCTGCCTCTGTTGACTTGTGAGCTCAGGTGAGCTAGATTCTTAGGTCTCTTCAGCTGGAGCAGGTTGGGATGCATGACGTGCTTCTGCAGGCATTTTAGACTCTGAGTCTTGATCTGCCTGTTGTTCACTCTGCAGGGGCCCTGGCTGCTCCAAGTCCAGCCCTTGTTGGTTCCCAACCTGGTCTGGGCTTACTGGGCTCTGCTCATCCCCTGAGGACTCATCACTCTCCAGGAAATGGCTCACAACAGGCATGAGCTGCAGTGACAATTAAATGAAGAGTTCTAATGAAATGAGATGGGTAAAAGAACCCTTTTGGGCAGAGGTGGGATCCAGCAGGTTCTCACAGGTTCCCGAGAGTAGGTTGCTAATTATTTGTGTGTGCTGAGAGGGGGTTACTAATTGGTGATTTTGCCATGTGATTTTTGCCTTAGTTATGCCCTCCTCTCAGCAGTAGCGCGCAGAACTTGAAGCAGTCTAGCAGGAGGTGCACCGGCGTGCATGGCAGCCTGCGCCTGCGTGCATTCGTTTCCCGCCCAAGGACCGGCGCAGCGGCTGCATCCTTGCCACATCCCCGCCCAGGAATGCCCCGCCCCCTCAATGCCCGGCCATGCCCCCATCGTGCCCCGCCCAACCCCATTGGCACTATGCCACAGTTTGAATCCCACCACCATGGGAACCTGTTACTAAATTTTTTGGATCCCACCACTGCTTTTGGGGTGAAACGCTTTATTTTCCCGCATTGTGCATAAGAAAAAATGCCAAACAGTTATTTTTAGAACATCTGCAAAACATTTTATTTGTGTTGTATGGAATGGGCCAGTGTGCAAAGAGTTTCTCTCAAGGGTCAACAACAGGGCATAGACACCAAGACTTTCCCCTGATTTTGCCTCCTGGCACTGGTATTCAAAAGTTGACTTTGGACATGGAGTGTCCCTTTAGTCACCATGGTTAGTAGCACTGATAGACCTACCCTCCATGACTATTTCTAAACTGCCTTTAAAGTTGTCTATGCCTGTGGCACAGTCCAAGATCACTACCCCTATCGTTAACTCTGTGATCAACTGTTCTTGTGCACATTTATTTATAAGGTCAAGGAGTATCATTTTTATAGCATGACTTAAGCACATTTAACCAGTGTGAGGGTAGTTGAAGTCTCCCAATATCACAGCGTTATCTGCTTCAGTCCTTTCCCTTTTTTTTCTTCTCCATCTCAAAGCTGTTTGATAGTACATCCCCATTTTTAAGTAACCCTTAAGGCCTAGCATTTCTATCTATTTCGCTTCTGTTGGGGAATTAATTCCCCTGATGTTTTACAACTTATTTGATTCCATGCCCTCTTTGATGTAAAGTGAAACACTTCCAGCAACCCATCCTTCCTTGTCCTGCTACACAACGTATACCCAGGATTGACTGTATAGATTTTCCCTATTCCACCCATAGATTTCCCCTATTCTACCATGCTTCTGAGACACCTACCATATGTAAATTGTCGTCAAGCACCAAGCACTGCAGCTCCTCCATCTTGGCTTTGAGACTTCTTGCATTAGCATATAGACACCTATAATATGTTTCCATCTCCAGCAATCCTTGCCTCCCTTGGTCCCTTCGTTGTCATACATGGCCTTCCTTCCCCATCCTACCCTTACGCCCAAGTTCTATTATAATCAATATTACCCTGAGTGTTTCCCAATCATTCCTTTGAATAATTCTTCCTATGCCTTTGCAACAAACTTTGTGAGATACATCACTGTTATTTCAATTTCATAATTACAGAAGAGAATAAACGTGTGCTGAGGTCTATTGCCAAGGTCCACTAATACAATACAGTTTTAGGAGTACTCTAAAGATTTTTTTAGTGGACTCCTGGATTATATAACATAGGAACACACTATTATCATACCAACAAAGGAGTCAGAATTGGCTACAAATCCCTGTACAATGTATGCTCTGTCACAGACTTGGGTTTTCTGCCTTGTAATGTATTGAACTGCCCACAAATAATTGCTAAAGGTGGGGTTTCAAGCTACAATCCCAATGCATTAAATCCAATATTCGAATTCTCTCTGTATTCTTGAAATAACATGCTAGTTTCTATATTAAATTTTAATTATGTAACATTTCAACAAAAGAGTTAAACAGTTTTTAAAGGACTTCTGCACATTTGCAATTTTCAACAAGAAAAAGAGAACATTATTTTTAAAAATCCATAAATTAAAATATGATTGATAGTAGCAGTTTTTGTTTGTGTGCATGGTGTGTGTATATGTGTAAAGTGCCATCAAGTCACAGCCAATTTGTGGTGAGTGTGTAGGATTTTCAAAGCAAAAAAATAGAGAAATACTAGAGGGACGTAATAGTACCCCTCTATTCTGCATTGATCAGACCTCACCTGGAATTGAAGCCACTAGAAAAACCAGACTATGAAAAAGACAAGAAGAAAAAAGACACTCCACACAGTTAGGGAACTCATCAGCCCCATTCTGGTCAAGACTCCACAACTAAGCATATCATTCTTATGTGCTAAGTCTAAATTCACCAAAATTCACCTTTTCAGTATAGAAAATGTTGTATTTATTTAAAACATTTACTAACCTCCATTCTCCCTCACAGAACTCAAGGCTTCCAATATAAACAGAATCCCAATTAAAACAATATGAATAAAGCAAAATCATAAAAACCCTGTTGCCTAAACTGCCGAGATATTCTATTAATAAAGTGTCCACTGATTTTGATCTGTTATTTAAAATAATTGTCATACCGGCAGATAAGTCACTGCTTACTAATCTTTTTAAAAATAATTATGGCTTATAGTCAACCCTACATTTAGAAATAACTGATCTTTCACATCTCTATCAAAAACCATGACTTCATGCTAGCGTTCTTTGTTGTCCAGTATGATTAGATTAGATTGTGCAGGGTCATGGTGGGGGAGTGCTTTACCTCTGCATTGAACTATTACACTTTATGTTTTGTAATTATTTACATTATAGCAAAGCAAAGTTTTTTGGTGGGAAGATACTTCCTTGTTTCAGCTCTGAAGGCAAGGCAATGATGGCAGCATTTGTATGGAAAACCATGTTTGTAAAGTCTGAAAGACATAACTGTGGGAAAAAAATGAGTTGATTTACTTCAAACAATTCTGTGAAAAAGAGTATCAGCTTTTCTTAACATTATTCTGGTCAATATTGAGTGTATGTTTGTAATTTGCAAGTAACATAATAAAATGTACAGGACTTTTTTGTGGTGGAACTCACTGTTAATACATATTATCATAACAAAGAGTACTGAGAATAATCTATAACTGAAGATAAATGGTCTTCATGTTTAAAAATCACATATAAACAATCACATTTGTAATAATCTCTTTTTATCACATATATTTATTTAGCCTAAAACACACTGCTAGAATAGTGATTAAAAATCAACCTCTTTATTAAACTCCTGGGTCAATTGAGCCTGGAACAGTTGGGCCTAGAACAGAGTAGTGTACTCACCAGGTTAGCCTCTAAGAGAAGGACACTTTACAGATGAGGTGAAATGGCTGTAAAGCCATTGCAACTTGCCTTATCTCTGAAGGTGGGACCAGGGAGAGCAGAGCTTGTAAAGAAAATCATGTTTGTAATGTCTGAAATATGTCACTTTACAAAGATGTTTATTTACTTTAACTAATTCTATTTTTTACAAAATAATCTGAGAAAGTTACCAGAGCTAGTTTCCCTGTCAGCAAGAAAAAGGCTTGAGTTGAAATGCTGATCAGACTTGCAATCTTAAATTATGTAAGTTAAAACTTAATGTTTGAAAATGTAGACTGTTGTTTCTATCCCTTTCCGTTCGTAAGGTTCACATGCACATTGGTAAGGTTTATTTGTGACAGTGTGAATATGACAATATTTAGAGGAATGTCTTTTTCTCAAATACTAATACCAATGCACATTGACCACAGCCTACAACACCCTTCTAAACTCTGCACGGCTAAATTCAACAACACTGCTAAATTCATTCAGCTGCTTGTGTGGTAGGTTTTCTGATGTGGAGCAAAGTTCACTAGGGACTAATATGACACCTCAAACTCAATTTCCCTTTATTACCCTTAAACAAGATTGAAACTAGTTTTCAGAGGTGAAGGGTTACAACATTAACTTGCTGTGCTAACCTCAGCAGGATTCTACTTATGCACAAGCTACATAATTTTTTAGTTTCACTCAGTGAATATTATTAACTATTTTATTTTATTTAAAGCATTCTTATGACACCTTCCCACCCAGTTGAAGATTCTTAAGGTGGTAGATAGCCAAAAGAATAACACACACACAAATGTGTGTGTGTGTGTGTGTGTGTGTGTGTGTGTGTGTGTGTGTGTGTGTGTGTGTGTGTAAACAAACACAAACACAGAGACATACACAGGAATAATGATCAATACATGGTATTAATCTGAAAAGTTGCCACTGAACTTCCAACTATGAAATTTTAATAGTAGCCTTGATGTTTCTGAGCTATTTTCAGATCTAGAATACATGTAGTTTGATACATTTACATAACAAATAATGAATATTTTCAAACATTTGGCAGTCATAAGAATGAGGCTAGAAATAGTTGCAGTGATTCAAGTTGTAATAATTCAGAAGTTCCAGTCATTATATAAACCATGGTGTATTGTATCTAAAAATATGATCAACATGATGATACCTCCCTCCCTTTCTTTTACAGTAGTTAATGTGACACTCCAGGACAATACACAATGGTACTTAAAACCATCTTTGCAATCCTACTATCATTCAGTATCACAGATTTATGTTGCAGGTATAGAACTGAGCCTGAGATAATGATGTTCCTAAGGCCACCCAGTGAACAGATGGGGACTGAAAACTGGGGCCACCCTGGCTCTTAAAAACAGTGGTAATTGCTACTTAGATGGGCCAAAACCACATCAGCATTTGCCAACTCAAGCATAGAAATTAGGTTTCCATAGTGGACTGGCCTTTTTTTTCTTTTTTTTAAAAAACCCACAGAGTACACGCAGACCTGATTTTTATGGTACCTGCCAGTATTAACATTGCTGCCGTTATACAAATGTATTTTTTGAGAACACTTTCAGGGTGTGGCCCCAAACATCTTGCTCTTTTGCGGAGGCATTTGCTTGATTTGTGATGAAAGAATGCTAAGCTAGGTATACCATGATATGATCCAATAAGGATTTTAGGTTTTGAGTCACTAGAAAACTTTTTCAAAGGGTATGGTATGTGGGTGTTTGATGGGCCATGAATCTCTATAATATACATAAACCAGTATGGGCAGAAAAGAAGAAAGACATATTATTTTCACAACTTGCAAAACTGATTTAAAGTCTCCATCCAAACATTTATCTTCTCAACATCCTAAAGTTGTCTAAGTACCCGAAGAGATGACCCAACTTCAAATAATATCTCCCTTCATTTATTTGGTTTACAATATGTATTTACTTTGAGCTCTTAGTTGAATAAAGTCCTGTTTAGTTAAAAATATAAACTAATTTGAAGGCTACTTAATCCTGCAATGATGGCAAAACAACTTTAAATAATGCCTCTTTGAGTGCCACTAATAATAAGTCATTTTGAACATGTACAAATATCACAAACAAAAGCTACTTATTAATAGGCAGGGATAAATTAGATAAACAGGAAACACACAGAAATTTTTTTTAGAAAGGCACAAGGGTTGAAATGCATGAAACATAAATAAACTTTCTTAGATTTGACTCCCTCTAGAGTATTTTTTGAGGAAAAGCTCATAAGGCAGTTTCATTTTCATCACAGAAACATTCCACCAAAGATTTTGTGTTTTGTTATTAATGAGTACAGTTTCTATTCTCCATAGATAAAGCAAACAATAGATAAAGCAAAAAATAAGTACCGGTAACAATAATCATAACATTAGTAAATACTGTGTTTTAAAAGGATGTTGTTGAACACTTAAACTGGTTAAGCAAAAGGGAGAGGCCATAGTTAGGTATTTTAAAGTATATTTAAGCCCAGTGAAATCAGTTAATCTAAATTCAGGGCTGATATGAGCCACAATTAAATGCACTGAGATCCCAAAGAGAGATTTGATCAGCTATGCTTATGTCTCCTAAGAACTCTTGGAGCGTTAATATTTTCTATATATGTCTCTTCAAGCAAGAGTGAAGAGTGTGGTCTTCATTATATAAAAATAATCTGACATGTCCTTAGAATACATCTATGGAAAATTTCCTGGGAGCATGAGGTACTGAATATTTGCTTATCCTGCCTTTCCTCCAAGGGGCTGGGAGCAGTGTACCTAAATCATGTCTTCTTCACTTTATCCTCACAAGAATCCCATTAGAGTGTCTTACTGACCCAGCAAATTCTTGGTAAAAGTGAGTACTTGAACCTGGGTGTTCACATTCCCACCTGTAACAATGCACCATGCTGACATAAACAGTTGGTTCCTGGTTGGATGACCCTGTGGCTGTTTCCGCATGGACCAACAACAGTGCCTCAGGGACGGTAAAAACACCATCCCTGTGCCGCTGTTCACACAGCAGCGCCGTGCTTCCCCCTCCCCAGAATGGCAGGAAAATGCTGCTTTCTTGACTCACTCAATGAGCAAGTCTTTTGGAAAGTGACGTCTTCCCGCCGGCACCATGCGAAGTGTACCAGCATGAGGGCGCTGCTTTTAGGCACTGCTGGTTTGTTTTGTTTACCTACCTTTTTGCCTTGCAAAGCTCCGGAGGGTGGGAGGGACATACCCATGCTGTCCTCGCATGGGTGTGTCCCTTCCTCTGTCCAGAGCTTCACAGAGAGAAAAGGTAGGTAAACAAAACAAACTGGAGGTGGCTCCATGTAGAGCTGCCCCTGCGGCCCGCAGTGGCTTTGGGACCACCTACACGGGATTGTGTGAGCAGTCCCAAAACTCCACCGGTCAGTGATGTAGGTATTAATTTTTTTATGAGGTGGGTTCAGGGGCGGGGCTTGGGGGGCAGGAAAAGTGTATGGGCAGGTGCATGTGTGCAGCAGAACAAGGGAAGCCACCCGCACAGGCAGTCAGCACTGCATGCTTGCAAGCTGCAAGCCAACTGCCAGCTGGCCAGGGAAAGAAAGTCCCACCTCTCAGGAAGCAGGTTTTGAGCCCGGGAGCTCTCGTGAGAGGTGAGACTTTCTTTCCTCGGTCAGCTGGCTTGCAGCTTGCAAGTGTGTGATGCTGGCTGCCTGTGTGGGTGGCTTCCCTTAGTTCTGCTGTGCGGGTGTGTGCCTGCCCCTTCCCCCCGCACACTGGCTTCTCGTTGGGAATGGGAGGGACTGACGCCTTTGCAGCACTGCTGCCGCTGCTCGGTTGCCCGGGCTGGTGGGAGGCATAGCTGGGGCAGGTGGGGTGCACAGCTGGGGCGCAGGAGCGCCTGCCTCCCACCCCCGCCAGGCATGCAATGGGGTTTTTTAAACCCATGAACCCCTCCCTTACCTATGTCCCTGCCACCGGCAAAAATTATGTCGGTGGCCAGCCGCTTCTTCTGCCCGTGCGGAAACGGCCTGTGACTGACATTTCATTGAGCTATCACCTTTTTACAAAAGTGGACTATATTAAGATAGAACTGATCCTTTTGCTGCCTTCCACATGCAGGCAATAATAACATGGTAAAATGTTCTTATTCTGTGAAAACAGTATGGCAATGATATCCAAATCACAGTGGTCAAATACTTTATGTCTCAGATCCTTCTGGGAGGTATCCAGGAAGCAGTCAATCAAGAGAGCCAGAGTGATGCTAGTTAGGGTGTCAGACTAGAATCTGAGAGACCTAGGTTCAAATTCCTACTTGGCCATGGAGCTTGCTGGGTGACTTTGTGCCACTCAACTTCACAGGATTCTTGAAACCAATGGACTTAGACTGGTGTAACTAACTCTGAAGCATTGCACTGCAAGCTCCCAAGAAGTCCCTATTTTGAATCTTACCTCACTTGTGAACTCACTATTTGGCCTTAAAAGACCACATGTTCTAAATCCTACCCCTGTCTGTAGTATGATATGTTTATTTAACTTACAAGGTGTGTATGTGAAGCACTCTGATCACTATGAAATGCTCAGCATTGTTATGTTTTAGTTTCCATGAGCATAAATGAAGTAATTAACAGTGGAATCCTAAACCAAGATTAAAAGGGTGCACCTCTGCTTAGGACAGCACTTAATAAATAAATGGAACCATAGGAATGGTAAGGATGTGTCACTGATGACCAGGATCAACATAATTCATGCCATAGTATCCTCCATTATTATGTATGGGTATGAAAGTTGGTTGATGAAGAAAGATACCAAATTCTCCCAAAAAGACAAATAAGGGAGTTCTAGATCTAATCAAGGCTGAATTCTCCCTAGAAGCTAAAATGACTAAAACTTAGGCTATCCAGATTATGAGAAGACCAGACTGACTGGAAAGGCAATAATGCTTGGAAAAGTTGAAGGCAACAGGAAAAGGAGATTCAACATGAGTAAAGGAAGTTGCAGCCCTCAGTTTGCAAGACATGAGGGAGTTTTGGAGGTCATTAAATCATGTGACAAAGGCTAGAAGAAACTAGAAGGCTAGAACACACACACACAGGAATGGTAAATGAGGAATTCCTTACTTTAATATTATATCTGTTTTGGATTTTGTATACGATAGATCAGGGATGTCCAACTCTTGACGGCCCAGTTGTTCGTGGACTATGATTCCCATTGGCCACTGCCAGCATGACCAATTGCCATGCTGGCAGGGGCCGATGGGAATCATAGTCCATGGATATCTGGGGTGGCAGATGCAAATCTGTACATACTGTGCTGTGGGTATTTGTGATCCATAATAAGAAGCTTTAACTTCTAAATAGTGTTTTCATTTCTACGAAGTTGACCAGTCCAGTCCTTGTCTCTGACTATGTCAACTACTGAATGTCAACTACTGAAAGCTATAGAAATGGACCACTGCAATTCTAGATTATTTTAAAGTATATATTTAATATTTCTAGAGTTCTGTCTTCACTCAGGCAACGGTTACTGCCCTCCAGATGGTGAGTGGAGACTTCCTGGGATTACAACTGATCACCCAGATAAAATTACTTCTTTGGAAGGTGGACTCTATTGCATTATATTCCATTGAAGTCCCTACCCTATTTAAACTCCACCCTTCTCAGATTCCACCCTCAAAATATAGGTATTTTCCAACCCAGAGCTGGCAATTCCAATTCAGTCATTAGGACAGACTCCACTGCCTGCATTTTCATAGCGCAAATCAGAGTATCTACAAACTGTAAAATGTGTTAAGTCATGTTGGATAGTACAATCCTGTTTACTCACACTAATCAGTCCTGACAACCCCTCCAATCTGCAGAGACTGGAAGCCGCTAAAAAACAAAAGCCATTTTTGTTAGGACCAACCACAATTATACCAAACACTGTGCAAGCTTGTGAGTTCTCCAAATCTATTCAGCAGGCTGGATGTTAAGAAAAGGTAGGTCAAAAACAAAAACAGATGTTCTGAGTCCTAATCATAAGGCATCCTGTATATCATATCAGGCAAATCTGAATAGATAAAGTGGTGCTGGGTATCTCAAGTTGCTTGGCTTTTCTGTTTATTTAAATGGCACTGTTGTTTGAAAGGATAGGGGGTTTCTTTCTCTTTTTGAGCCATACATTCTCTGAGTGGGATGCTTTGCTTGGCCACTCTTAGCACCTCATTAATTACCAGCTGAAGCAAAGTCAAGCTGTTTTGCAATTCTAGTGCCTTTGTCTAGCAATCCTGTGATGGAATGCTAGAGAAGATGATTATCCCACTATATGCCCTTTCTGATTCCAGAGAGCACTAGTGGCCTTTTAATCCCTGAAAATACAAATCTATCTTGAGCTTTTGCATCCTGATCAGTAAAAACAGGCCTCAAATCCACTTTTAGCTTTTGTGTGGAATTTTCACAAGTGTCCTATCCATTCCTAATAGATGGGCCCAAAGCCTTGATGATTGGTGCTTGGCCCTGGAGATATATTTGCTCTTTGGCACAGCCATACTGCAAAGTAGTGAAGGCATGGTGGAAGGAGTAATTAGGTCTCTTGCCCCAAATTAAACCACAAATATCCAGTAGCCACCTTTGCTCAGACAAGCACATTTTTATGTAATTTATTTTGTTTGACTTAGTATCCCACCCTTTCTTGGCCAAGGCCAGGCTCTGAGTGGCTAAACAACAATCAAAACAACTTATACAATACATGCAATATATAAACTCATCAGTAAAACAATATTTCAAATACAATAATAAATTCAATAATAATAATAATCTAAAATATATAACTCAGCAATCACCATTGCAATGAATTGTGCAATCTGAGAGAAGGATCAAATTCCCACAGCCCCAGAATTATTGAGCCTTGAGATATGATGTGAGCAACACACAAAAGAAAGGAGCTTCTAATATGCATTTATGGACCAATAAAACCAAGGCTGAAGAAAGGCCAGCTTGTATTAGTTTCATATGTTAGGGGATAGCAACAGCATAAGATGAAAAACAGTCTGCATCAAAACTTAACTTGCAGTGACATCTGAACACTTTGCATATTCTTTTAAGGTAAGGACTGATATTTTAGGATGTTGTTAGTATAATTTTAACATTGTATTGTAGAGGGCTTCCACAACCAGGATCAACCATGAGTAAGCCAAGTTGTACATGGGATCTTATTTGAAGATATAGAAATTATTTTAACTCTGAGGGCTACTACGTTAAACTACATAAAAAACCATTGATCATTTTTGCACAGCATATATAAAAACGTCTTAAGGACATTTTAGAAACTGTTTTAGGGTAGAGGTTTGCCTAGCTCTCTTCCCCAAAACATCTTCAGAAAATTTTATTTCTCTCAACCTGTTTTTTTTAATTGCTAAACTAGCAATATTTTCCTCCCAACCTGGGTTTAACACTTTATTTCTCCTGGACAAACTTCTTCCATTTTTTCATTCATTTTGTGTGCTGTAGCAGATTCTCTGTGAAAGTTCCCCATGGAGGTTTCCTCAGTTTGCAGTTCATCCATGCACAATTTCCATGTAAAAAGTAGATTAATAAAGTTTGTTTTGCCTGGCAATCCCACGCATGTGTCATTTTTCCTTTTTCGTTGTTTTGAGGGGGATGTCTGCGAAGCTATGACATCATGATTTTACAGAAGCTGCAATATGTATATATTTGTGTTGCCATAGCTTCATAGACATCCCCCTCAAAACAACGAAAAAAAATGAAATGTGCATGGGATCATTAGGCAAAACAGACATTTTTCTCTAATGTTGATAGTGAAATCGCACACAGAGGAGCTGCAAGCAGAGGAAACCTCTGTGGAAAACCTTCACTGAATGGCGGGGGCAGGAGAATTTCTGCAGCAGCATACAAAATGGCAGACACAACTCTAAGATTGAGCAGAGCTTTGTTAGCCAGCAGGCAGGGAAAAAGAACTGTTTTGGCTGGCGATGCTTGTGTCCGCCGCACTGTGGAAACATAGAAAGCCAAAACGGATGTTTTATTTCTGCTGTGTGGAAATCCTCATTGAAATCCACAAACAGTGGAATATTTTCAACAAAAAGGAAGAGAGTCTGAAAATCCACAGAACTTGGCTACCACTGCTAAAAGAACACCAAAGCCAAAAACCAGAGACATTCGAAGGAACTGAAAATGAACTCTACACATGCTAGTGCAATTGCAAATACAATTGCAAGTGCAGTTGCAAATGTGAATGCAAATACAAATATAGTTGTGAATGTGATTGCAAATACAACAGCAAATGCAACTGTAAATGACTCCACCTAGACATATACAAATGTGCCTCCCCTCCCCTCTGAGGTGAACAAATTATATAGAAGAACGGTATATATACCCCACTATACAATTCTGTCCCATGGAGAGAAACACATCTTGCTGTGACATACTCCTGAAGATGTCAGCCATGAATGCAGGCAAAATATTAGGAGCAAAAACTACCAGATCATGGCCACACAGCTTGGAAAAGCAACAGCAGCCAATTTTAACATTGTTTATTTTTGATGAATTTGGATCAACTAGAGCCAGGGGTCTGCAACCTGCAGCTCTCCAGATGTTCATGGACTACAATTCCCATCAGCCCGTTGAATTATAGTCCATGACCATCTGGAGAGCTGCAGGTTGCAGACCCCTGATTTACTAGACTGTGGTTTCTGAAGGACAATCTTCTCCTAAGTGTTTCTGCCCAGGAATTAAGGTCACAGGGAGAGGCCCTGCTGACGGTTCCATCAATCAAAGAAGCTCATTTTATGGCTTTATCATGGAACAATTTCCCCAAGGAATTATACCTGGCCCAATCACTTTATGTCTTTTGGAATTAAATACAATTTTGTTTAGAACTGCATTTAGTCAAATTTACTAAATGGTGCTTTTAAATTTCGATCTTTTAAAAAAAATGTGTATTTTTTTCTATATTGAAAGCTGCCTTGAGCTCTACCGGGAAGAAATGCAGCCAGTAAGTAAGTAAGTAAGCAATTTCTTGCTATGATAACTAATCTCCAGGTGACAGAGGTCACTTCAACTGGAGTAAATGTCCACTTTGGAGGATAGACTCTTTGGCCTTATACCACATTGAACTTTCTCTTCCCCAAAACCCTGCCCCCCTCAGGCTCCTCCCCTAAAATATCCAATATTTCCCAGTTCAGAGATGGCATCCCATTTCAGACCTTACATGATATCCTTTCATTTAACTATCTGTAGCACATGTATTCCGAACATTTCAGAACTGTAATTATGTAATATGCTGCCAATACTTTACTCAGAACCATTGATTTCAACGACCTGCTCCCTAGTAGTATATACAGGATTTCAACTGTACAGCTCTGAATAATAGATGTGGAGGAACAATATTTTCTTTCTTTCACTTAGAATATACTTATAAAATCTCCTGAGTGATGGACAAGAGCAGCCTTATCTAATCTTTCCCAACATGTATTCCTTTATTAATGTTAAATTATTCAATTTTTCACATATTAGAGAGCATAAGCTGTTCAGAAATGTATTCCTTTATTGATAAATTGATATTAATAAGCATTATTGATAATTCTTCTATTGTTCAGACATCCTAATGTATGCTCTTGATTAAACACTGCTTAAGTGTGGGAAAATTTGTTCTTCTGCTGTTAAACTGACAGTACGGGCTTTTCTCTGAAAACTGACTAATTTCAAGTAAGCCTGTCTTTCTCCCTTGCTGTTCTTGTACAAACAAATTCCAATAAAATCTTGCTCACTTATACTTCTGATAATTCCCTCTCTTGATCCCTTGATATTTAGAAACAAAAGGAAAGATAAGCAATTTGTTCATCACATGTGGCTAATATTGTCCAAGAAAGAAAAAAAGTAATTTTTCAGTGTTTCAGTTGTGCACATGGATGATGCCAAGGCTTCAAGGTATTGTTCCATTTCTTCAGTAATATGGGGTTTTTTCCGACAGATGGCAAGTTTAAAACCTTGAAATGAACTTTGGGATTATGAGCATTTGAATACAGTGTGAACTTTTTTCTTTCATATATTATATTCTGTCTGGTTTTGGGACATTTTTAGCCTTTCTCCCCACAACTATGTCCCTGCTGGGTGGGTAGGAAGGAAGGAACAATCATGAAAAGTAATTTGGTAATGTTTAGATTAATACAATTATTTTGTACTCTGCTTTTGATAATGTTGTGGCAATAGAAAAACTATGGGAAAAGTGGCAAAGGATGCTGCAAGGGTTTCCACATGAATGGAAGCTGGATGTTACATGTAATATAGTGAATCTGTGTAATCTGTAAAATAGCTGAAGTACTCTGAACTTAATCTGTAAAACAGCTGAACTTTCTTGTAATGTTAACACTATTCCCACAGAGTTCTCTAAGGCCGTTTCCGCACGGGCAATGAATGGCGACCTGGAGACGGTAAAAACGCCGTCTCCAGGCCGCCATTCGCATGGGGGGCGCAGCTGCAATGCAGCCGCGCCGCCCTCGCGGCCTGAAGCTGGTGTTTCCCCAGAGCGCTTCCCAGCGCTCTTTTTGGGGAAACGCCACAGTGAAGCCGCTGCCGAGCGAACGGCAGCAGCTTCACGCCGCCTCCCCCACCCGGCACTCACCTTGTCCCCGGGCCTCCGGTGCGTCACCGAGGCTGGGAACACGCCCCCCTGCCCTGCGCCGCTGGAGCTGGCGCGCAGGGCCAGGGGGCGTGTCCCCAGGCCTCGGCGACACGCCGGAGGCCCAAGGACATGCCGGGTCGGCCGGGCGCCGGCGCTCTGTGGCGCCGGCTGCCCCGCTGTTCCCAGGACCGTCCATGCAGACGGTCCCAGCGTCGTCGGGTCGGCGTTATAAACGCCGACCCGGCCATTTCCGCCTTTGTGCGGAAACGGCCTAAGTTTGTTGCAGGTAAATTTGAATGTATATATCTTTTCTCAGATATGTTTAGGAACACTATTCATTGAGCTTATACTAAATTTTCATGGGATGTGTGGGGGGGGGGGGATGCTGCCCTCTGCCCCATCTGCACATTACTGCCTTGCCAAACAATACAAACTCTCTATGTATGTATCAAGGTATCTCTACATTTAAAGAAAAATATTTTGGATTTATACTCTGCCTTTCTCACCTGCAAGGAGCCTCAAAGCAGCTTGCAAACTCATTCCCTCCCTCTCCCCACAACAAACACCATGTGAGGTAGGTGGGGCTGAGATAGTTTTGGAGAACTGTGACTAGCCCAAGGTCACCCAGCAGGCTTCATGTGTAGCAGCGGGAAAACAAATCCAGTTCACCAGATAAGACTCCGCCACTCATGTGGTGGAGTGGGGAAACAAATCTGGTTCTCCAAATTAGAATCCATTGCTCTTAACCACTACACCATGCTGGTTCTAAACTGAATAGCCCTTTTAAAGATATGCCTAATATCCCTTCCAGTTTAAATGAACTCGATTTAAAAGATTTTCTTTGGATTCCTTTTCAAAGGGAGCCTCACACAGTCTTTAAATCCATCACATTTTTATGACATAGAATTGTAACAATGCATAAAGGGGGGAAAGTAACACTCCAACAGGGTATTTCTTTATTTGGTTGTTCAGTTTATGATTTTAAAATGATAAATTTATGAATTCACAAAATGTAAAAGAGTGGGTGCCAAGGAGCAAAAGGTGAGTTGTGAAAGCACTCACATAATGGAAGTGAGCAGAGACGTTTGCTGAACAAAAAAGTGGGTTGAAATTAATCCAAACTAAATTAATTTGGAATCAAAGCACATATACACTTGAGTACAATGGATTCCTACTTCCATCTTCATGTGTATCCCCATTTGTTAACACAGCAGTTAGTTGCAGCCCATTCCATTGTCTCCAACAAACTGCAATCCTATCCATCCTTTTTTGGGCCTCAGCCTAGAGTCAGATAAAAGAGGTAAGTAACTACTTCATATACTTTGTGTTGGCCAGACTGTGATCTGGTAGACCCAGGTATGAATTGCCACTCTGCCATGGAAGCTAGCTGGGTGACTTTGGGTCAGTCATGCACTCGCAGCCAAGTCTCATAGGACTGCTATGGGGATAAAATGGAGGAGATGCTGCCCTCTGCCCCAATGCAAGCTGCTCTGAGTCCACACTGGGGAGAAAGGCAGGGTATAAATACTGTAAATAAACAAATGACTACATTGTACAGTTGTTGTTTATAAACCCAAAGCTTACATTTTCCACAGCTACCCTAAGAACACTTGCTTAGAAGTAAGCCCCACTGAATAGACTTCGGTAAGATTCAGGTCTGCTGAAACATAAATCTAAGTTTATTCTCCTTCTTCCCGGGAAAGTGTTTTTAGGACTTCAGCCTTCGATTTACAGTGTACTGTCTGGTGGTACTTTTAGTGGCCTCACACTGTGCATAAAGACAATCTGTGCAGCTTTTATCAGCCCCAAGACATTTTGCTGGAGAGAGTTTACTTGTTCAGCAACTAGTCATGTAGTTGTTAAAAGTACAAAACTTCTACAATCGGAAAAAAATGTTTTTGTATAAGTGTCCAATAATTGGATGAATCTGTTAATGCAGTCACAATAGTCTGTTGGAAAAATCCACACTGGTCTGTTTGAGATATTTTTATTGGGATCTTCTATCATAAAACTCTTCCTTAAGCATGTTTTTTTTTCAAAAGTTAAAATATTGGAAGATGCTGAGAACCTTGAAGCTTTTTGTGACTAAATTGTCAGATTGCTCCAAACCATATTGGCACAAATAAGCAATGTCTACTCTCCCTTTGATAAAATAAACATTAACAGAAATTCAAATCCATTTCTAGTTCCATAGCACCATGATTTACTTTTGTTCAGTCCTTTATAAGTGACCCAGCCAATGCCAGAATTAGAACCAAATAACTTGCCAGCATTTCTATATTCAAGAGGAAGAGGTCATTGCGTGTTTGTCCCATCATGCTATGGTGCAGTACAGATGTTTCCTTTCCCCCCCCCCACCTGGTTTTCAAACCTAGGCTGATTCCACATGGGCCAAAAACAGCAGTGTGAAAACGGTGGTGTAAAACGGTTTAAAGGGGTTTATACTGTTTTCACACCGCTGTTTTTGGCCCATGCAGAATCAGGCCTAGATTAAACCCTAGTATAGGGTCACAATTTCTGCTGCAGGGAGCAGAGATGATTGAGGGTCACAGGTGAGCACAGGAATAAGCCAGGTTTGTATAAATTCATGCCTAATGATGGTTTGTCATAATGTCTGAACGAAGGCCACAGCACACCATCTTTCATTTCATGCTGTGGCTGTGGAGCTGTATTTTGAACTGTTAACAGCACTATAGCATAGTTCAGTTTTGAGTAGTTTCTTCAACCAAAAAAACAACCTTATCCTTGGCTTTTAAAACTCCCAGCTATTGCAAAGTACGCATAAGCAGGGAAGAAGAGCTTTGGCAATGCATCATGAAGGGGTAGGGCTAGCGAGGGCCAAACTTGTGCTTATTTGATTAGCTAAAAGGTGGAAGCTGTATCTGCATCCATCGACACACACCCCTTTTTATTTCCAATTTTTTTTTTTTTTGCATTGTGGTTAAGGCAGAAGTATATGGAACTCCTAAACCAGCTCTCTGGGTTGTAGATTTCAGTTCAGCTTTAATAAAGATATCAGAACATTCTTATTATTTAGCAGAGAAGAAACGGTGGGTTCTTGAACTGCACAGAACCTCCCCGCCTCCCGCCGCCCAGACATGGGGGTCCCCCTCTTTGACACACACACACAGAGAGAGAGAGAGAGAGAGAGAGAGAGAGACTCCCCTTTTGTGGTCGCCTCTGAATAATCCTGAGCCCTGCACGAGCAATACGAAGTCATTGGCCAGGCCAGGCTCCTGGGTGCGAGCGCGCGCGCTCCCACCCACCCACCCCGGCCGCCGGGTCCCTCCTTCTCTTCACGCCAGCCGGAGCCGCCGCCAGTGGGCGATTGGAAGGTCCTCGCCCCGGTCGCGAAGCGTCCAATTGGCATTTGCTTTCCCTACTTCGTGCGGGCTCCAGAAATCCCCCTGGACTGCCGGGAGGGCGAGGGCGGAGGGAGCGGGAAGGGCCGCCTGGCTGGCTGGCTCCCTTACGGACAGAGCCCACCAGCTGCTGCCGCGCTTCTCCTCCCAGCGGAGCGTCGGCCGGAGTTTGGCAGCGGAGGGACGAGCTCTGGACTCCAGTGTGGAGGAGTAGGGCGGGGGGCAACTTTTCTAAGGGGTCCGCCCCCCTCCCGCGCGGGCTTCCGGAGTGTGCATCTGCTGCTGCCAGAGATGCTGCTGGGCTAGAGGGAGGCGGCGGGCGGAGGCGGCAGCTTCTCGAGCGAGCGAGCGAGCGCAGCGCGGGAGTCAGCCCGTTCCTGGCGCCTCCGATGGGGTCCTCTCCCGGAGCCTTCCTGCGAGGCTGAGCGGCCGAGGAAGCGGCACCTGCCCATGGAGCTGCCCAGGGGGCCCGGCGGTCTGTAGCCGGAGCGGCGCGTCGGTCGTCCCCGCCGTGCTTTTCTCGGCCCCCTCCCCGCCGCCCTGCCTGCACCATGCGACTACCTGCCTTGGCCAAGGCGAGGCCCTTCTTCGCTGCTGCTCCCGGGCTCCTTCCTTGCCTGGCCCCCCTTTTGCTGAGGCTGCCCGGAGGCGAGGGTTGGGGCCGCTCGGAAGGGCAGTCCCCGTCCCCTTAACTCGCGCTCTCGTTTTTCAAGAAGAAGACCGGGAGCCAATATCCGAGGCAGGTATTTCTGCGGCTCTCCCTTCTCCCCCCTCTCCCTCCCCACTCCTCCCCTTCCCCGAAAGGACCAGAGACGTGAACTTCTCCAGGGTTACTATGCAATTGCGACTGGTTTCTTGGCTCTTTATCATTTTGAACTTGATGGAAGACGTTGGCAGCCAGCAGCACCCTGCCAGAGTCCGGCGACAGGGAAGAAGTAAGTGTGCCTTTTTCCTCCGGCGTCTCTCCGCAGCGGTCGCGTTTTCTCCTCCGCCCTCCGCGATGCCGCCGCTCGGGGCAGGGCGCAGTGACTCGGGAAGGGGTCTCTGAAATCGAAATGGGTCCCCCCCTCCCAACTATGCAACGCGATCCCCACCATCTGAAAAGGCAATCCCAAGGAAGGAGTTTAGAATTTAGTGAAACTCACTTTCAAGCAAACTTGTGCGTCACGCCCCCCCCCCCCGCCCTTTAAACGGGAAACTGTAAGTAGCCTTCTCTCTCCCACCAAGGGCTGGAAATGTAGCCTTCATTTGGTCCCTTGCTTTCCTGCTGTCCTCAGCCCATCATTTAGGATTCAGTGACAATATCGCTGTGTGTCCCTGTAAGTTCGTTAGCGGGGTTGGGATGTCGTCATGTGATGTGAGTATCCTTGATTTTGGGTTGGCAGAGTCCAGACTCCAGCTCCAACTGAACTTGGGATTGTACCAGGTAATCCGGGTACCCAGTAGTAGTCTTACTGTAACCAGTGAAATAAAAGAACGATTTCACATGGTCCGCACTGGTCCAGAGAGAAGAGCTGGAAGGTCTTGACCCTGGCCTCATGCGATTTTTAGTCCTCCTAAAATGAAAAAAAAACCCCACTCTCTTAAAAAATCGGTGACATGTCTTGTGATTAGCAAGAGCCAACATCCAGAAAAATCTGAGCAGTGCCCACAGAATCACTTGGCAAGGATCAGCTGATGATTGTCATTTAAGTCCCTCGAATGTCAAGAGTCTGGGTTGTTCCGATTAAAGTCAGGGAGACGTTAAACGTGCTGTTATTTTGGCTGGATCTGTGCCCTTATTTTTTGTGATACCCACGCCCGGCTCTTCAAGAAATTCAGACGAGTTTCCATGTGAGTCCCAGCTGTGCTCCATCCAGGCAGAGCCTGACATATGCTCTTTGGGTTGGTGTGATCTGATGCGCAGGATAAACTGATGTGTTGTGTAAGGCAATCCCACCGGGTTAGATACATTTTTGGACTTAGGTGAGTTCACCTTTTGATGAGATCAGGCTTTGGGGGAGGGGGGGGGGATGACGACTGGAAGAACGAGAGGAGTTCTGTCCAATTCTCACCGAGTAGAACTGAGGCCGAGAGTTCTGGCTTTCTATGCGGTTGTGCTTTCAGGTTTAACACATGCACCCCACCTCGGGTTTTGGAAAACGTCAGGCTGTTCAGCCCAAACCTTCTTTTCCCCCATATTGTCTCTAAGGTGCCCTTCCGAGATAGCCTGCAGGCACACGACGATCTGTCTCTCGGCCCTCTCGGGGCTTCCTCCTGGGCTTCCTCCCGCACGTTGCATGTGAAAAAGGTCTGCTTATTTCCCTCTTGCTTAACAGCTCCGTCCTGATACGGAGCGGGAAATGTCAGAACACACGGCTGTCTGTGTTCGATCAAAAAAAGTACACTGGGTTATTTCCTAGGTTTTGCCCAGCCTTCCTTTTCCGCACCTTGGCAAGCGTGTTCCTTGAAAGCGTTCTTTGTGCCATCGGTCTCTGGAAAACAAGGGGTGATTCACCGAAGGTGCCCTGAAAATACACCTCTTGCGTGAGATACGTGTGCGAGAGGGACCTCCGGACATCCTAGCGTCCCCGTGGTGGCCGGCGAAAGAGAGCGGGAAGGACTACGACCAGCCACCAGTTTATTGCCCTTGGCGGGCGAGGGAACAGTTCGTATTTTTCAGAGCTTCCCACCTCTCGTTTCGCCTAGGTAGCAGGGGAGGCGGGCGTACTCCCCAGAGGAGGATCTTTCCTTCTTTGAAACTACCCAGCTACGGCGTCCAAATCCTAGGTGCTCGTCCAGGGCCACTGGTTAGGAAGAGGGTGCCTTCCAAGGGACCCTCCAGGGCCCTTCCTTCACTCCCGTGGACCGCCCCGGCGCAGCTGCGCCTGCCGCCCGTCTGTTTTCCGAGGCTCCCCCGGCACTAGAGCGCTGCTTTCCTCTCTCCTGTGTGTGCGAAGGCGTGTGAGATGGCTCAGAAGCAAGTCTATCACTTGACGGCTTCAGCCTCCAGGGTCGATCTGCATAGGGGAACGGGTGATGTCAGGTCTAACACAGAAGGAAGCTCTTCCAAATCTATTTTTGCAGCGGACTCAGCTTACCAGAAACGACTTTTTGTACCTGCCTGTGAGAATACCCATCCTCTCATATCTTCTGCCCCTTTGTACGACAACACCTACATCGCTATGAACAATAAGGCTCCCCCCGCCGCCCGCCCGTGATGGGGCTATGAGGAACAAAAGCAACAACTACCCCTCCTGGCGGTGTTTTCTCTGGAAGGACTGAGCCTGTATGGGGAAGTGGGATGAAAGATAGCTGTGAATGATGTTCGAAGAAGTTCGCCTTTCGCCAAGCCCCGTCTGTGCCTGCCCTGCTACCCTCTCTTTCCAGTCGCTCGCATTGACGCTGCAGGGCCTTGAGAGCTGCGCCCCCTGGCGTTCTGCCCCGAACACACGCCGGCCTCTTCTTTGCAGGTGCAGATTTCTTTCCAGGGACCGTTTGTCCCAGACGCACAGCTGTGGGAAACTGCAAGAGACACTTGCCAGCACATGGCGCGAAAGTGCATCTCTTTTCGTCCCCACCCGAAGCTTTGCCATTGACTTCAAAGGAAACAATCTCCCACCTTAAACTTGTATTTGGATAAAATAATAGGAATAATAAAAAAAGGAGGGAGAAGATCAGGTGACAAAGCACAGATGTTTGAACAATAGGGTAGAAAATCACTTCTTATCCTCCCTAGAAATAAATTGGACAATGTAAGTTGGGCAATATATTAACTTCAAAGGCAGATTTCACCAGTCACTTGACTTCGGAGAGCCGAGGTGCAATCTTAAAATGTGGCCAGGATCTTGTTGCTACATCTGCATTCTTTAGGGAACTAAATAAATAGCCATAGTGATGTCCCTACAAAGCAAACTGTGGGGATATGATAATGTATTGCTCATTATATATTATTCTGCTGGTGTTTTTCAAGCTACTCTGTCTCCTTGCCAATAATTAAATTAGTCAGTTGCAACATTGTCTTGGTCTCCTTGGAGAGTTTCCTTTCAGCTTTGCTCAAGAACTGGTGCATGACAGAATGTTGGGATCTGGGATGGGGTCAGTGGCCAGTTCACTACCCCACATAGGACATAAAGGGGCCAATATGTTTCACGGGCTCCTAACTTCATTTTAGGAGTTTTCATAGGCAAAAGACACCAGGTGTGTGAGAGAGAGCCAAGATGTGAGTACAAAATTGAAGGAGAACTGCAGCTGCATTTTTTATTCTAAGTCACTGCGTAGATGTCCCAGATTGTTACTCAGCTTTTAATAACTAGAATTCCAAAAACAATTCAGGGCATGCTGTCCCTGAGTTTTCAGAGAACTGTTTGAAAAGCAGACCCCATACCTTTATGATATGCCACAAACTGCCATTGAAACTTTTCAGTTTCAGATTTTTGTGAATCCTGACTGAAAATACTGGAACAGTCAAACCACAACCAGTAGAATAACAGGAAAACTTCACTGACCACAGGACTATGAAATGGTGATACGCATGGTCAAGATGTCCTCATCTAGTGGCAGTCAGTACACAGAAGGATCTAAGAAGAACACAGTCTGCATTCATGGTGGTTTTGAATTCCTAAAAATGAACTTCAAGCTGTCAGATTTTGATGCTGTTCCAATAGATCAGGGTAACAATAATCATCTGAGTAGCTAAAATGAATTAGCTAAAACAAAAATTAGGAAAAAGATGTTCTCTCTCTTTGCAAGGGTATTTCCCTTTGTAGGCACACCTATTCCAAAATACAGATACTGGAAAAGTACAGGTCTGTACTTTCAGAGATTAAATATATATATATATATATATCTATATCTATATATCTATATATATATATCTATATCTATATATATATATATCTATATATATCTATATCTATATATATCTATATCTATATCTATATATATATATATATATATATATATATATATATATATATATATATATATATATATATATATCTATATATATATCTATATCTATATATATATATATATATATATATATATATATATATATATATATCTATATATCTATATCTATATATATATAATTTTAACTGATTGGAAGGAAAAAAATGTGGGCATCATTCAAATTCCAGTGAGGTAGCCATAGTAGTTTGCTAAAGCCAAAACAATCAAGAATCTTGTGATCCCTTAAAATATTAGCCAAAGAGGGCACTATATTTTGTGGGCTAGAGTCCATTTTGTCATTTGTTTCATGCATCATATGAAGTGAGCTATAGCTCATGAAAGCTTATTTTTCAATACTTTTGTAAGCTTTTAAGGTGTCACAAGACTCTTTTTTTGTTTGAAACTCATTCTAAATATTTTGGAGTTAAGGCTGATAAAAATCAGTTGCTTGCAATGTCAACTGAATTACTCACCATTAGATCTTCGCTGTCTCCACTGAAATTAAGCACAGATAAGGACCTCAGTGTTTGTTTGTTTTTTAAAAAAATTGTACATAGCAGAAAGAATGACAACGTGTTTTATTATAACTTTTAAAGATTAACACACTACACTATTTAGTCTTTGCCAAAAAAAACCCCATTCACTTCCTCAGAGTGTAGACCTACAAAGATAATGTCCAAATATGGCATCTCATTGTCACAAATGTGCATCATTTAGCCCAAAAAATCCAGGGGTACTCAGTATGTGCAGATATTCTCCCACTGTGAATACACAGAAAAGATCAATATTTTGTGTGGCAAACAGCTACCATCTGAACAAAAAGTTACTGAACTTTAACAGACACCAGATACATTGTTCCTCCTTTTATGTACTTAAATTTGCAATTACTTTTTTTGGAAATTGGGATGCACATATGTGTGTGTGGTTGTGTGTGAGAGTTTTTCCTGACCTTTTGTATACACGTCAGTGTCCTGTCCACATGCATTGCTGAAACAGTCATAGGGCAATCCACATGATACAAGTGATGTCAGCATGGATTTCTTGCTTTTTCTTCTAACATTTTGGAATGCAAAAAATCTAAATGGGAGCACAATTACATTCCTATGTAGTGCATTCCAAGTTTTACATAGGTTGAAGAGCAGAAAGAAGGTAGCAAAATATTATTTCATTTGATTATAGTATATCTTAGTTTCATAAGTATGGAACAGAGACTTCAGAGAGGAAGGAAAGAAGTGATGGCTCCTTCTACTTTCCATTCAAATTGTTTCTGCCCTTACTCCCTCTCTTGCTTCATCACATTTTTTTTCTTTCATCACTCCCCTCCCCAGTTTGTTCCACTGTGGGACCCTCTACCTTTATTGCTGTTGCCACTCCTACCACCTTCTCATCCCACCCTTCTTTTTCCTTCTCATTTTGCATCTCCTCTCCTACTCATTCCATTTCTCCCCTTCCCCTGAGAAAGCCCTCTGAAAGGGCTAGTATTGGCTTAATTGTTGGATCAGAACTTGAGAGAGCCAGGTAAAAGTTCCATTCCACCTTTAATCTCACTGGCAGAGCTTCAGCGGTACACAGGATGTCTTCCCTTCATTGCAGAAAGATCAGGATAAAAATTCAATGATCAGAACCTCACACCCATCAGGTGAATGAACAGTGTGTTTGGCGATTAATTTCTTTTACATATTTTATTGAAACAACAGTATGCCCCCTTTCCTCCTCATGATGGGCTCAAAGAGGAGAAAGAGTGGAGAAGAATGATCTACTTAGAAGCAGAAGAAGAGTTTGGATTTATACCCCACCGCTTTTTCCTCTCATCTGTAAGGAGACTCAAACTTTTTACAAACGTATAAGGCTTACAAACTTTTTACCTTCCTCTCCCTACAATAGACATCTTGTGAGGTAGATAGGGCTGAGAGAGTTTCAAAGAACTGTGACTAGTCCAGGGTCACTCAGCAGGAATGTAGGTGTGGGGAAACAAATCTGATTCACCAGATAAGACTCTGCTGCTCATGTGGAGGAGTGGAGATCAAACCCATTTCTCCAGATAAGGTGTTTTCCCTGCAAACCCAGAACTACCTTTCAGATGAAGAGCATTTCTCTTCTTGACTTTTGTTTCTTTATTATACTCTAGAGCAGGGGTCTTCAAACTATGGCCCTCCAGATGTTCATGGACTACAATTCCCATCAGCCCCTGCCAGCATGGCCAAGTGGTAGGACTCATGGGAATTGTAGTCTATGAACATCTGGAGGGCCATAGTTTGAAGACCCCTGCTCTAGAGTGATACAGATACATTTACAAAGAGATAATTGGTTACAATATAAATGAGATTAATCAAGATAAGAGAATGAGGTGCACATAGTTCAATTATATTGCTAGGAGGTGTGCCCCTGGATGGAAAACTTTGTAGCAATCTGACACAGTGTGTAACAGACTTCCTTCTGTGATACACCTCTGAAGATGCCAGCCACAGATGCAGGCCAAACGTTAGGAACAAGATCCACCAGACCACGGCCACACAGCCCGGAAAACCCACAACAACCAGTTTGTAGGAATCTGTTGTTTGCTCCTAGAGCTTAATAGCAGACAGCAGGACACAAATGTGACAAATCAATAGAAAGCTGAGGAAGACACATACAAGTGTAACTGTGTAGATGCTCTCCACTGATAGCAAGAATATAGTTTTTAAGTATTTGCCACTTTTATTAATTGCAAAGATACCATGCTAGTACAATTGCACTTTAAAATACTGTAGGTAAATTGTCACCCCTAAATCAGATGAATTTGTCCTTGGATGAGATTAAATTGACCATTCTGGATTTCCCAGAGGTATAGCTAGGGCAGGGGTAGGGAACCTTTAACACTCAAAGAGCCATTTGGACCCGTTTTCCACGGGAAAAGAAAACACTTGGAGCCGCAAATAATTTTTGACATTTAAAATAAGAATAACACTATATATAGAGGGGGTTTTACCTTTTACTCCGCTCATTCTGAGAAGTGCATGGATCGCTGACCCTGCCCCATGCCTACCAGGGTGGGCAAGGATGAAGCGGTGGCTCAGGCCTCGCCCGACGCTGAAGCACCCACCTACATCCAACAGAGGCGGAGAAGCCTGCGGTAGCATGGTAGGCCCGACCGTGGGCAGTTGGTGCGCCCGCCCAGCTGCCTGCAAGGCGGGCAAGGATGGGGCTGGCTACTCGGCTTGTGGAGCCACAGTGCAAGGGCAGAAGAGCCGCATGCGGCTCTCGAGCCGCAGGTTCCCTACCCCTGAGCTAGGGAAAATGGAGCCTAGGGCAAAATCTGAGTTTTGTGCCCACTCTGATTTATGGGCAGCCACCCTCCTCCACCACGACCAAAGGCCACCCACCCCCACTATAACGAAAGAACAATTTTCTGCACCAGGTCATCTCAAAGCCACCATCACATTACATAACGTATCTCAACTCACAAATCTGTACACAGCAATGGGCCATGGCACACAGCAAAGATAAAAAATTTTGACAATATTTTCAAAATGCTTTCAAAATGTTTAACAACTGTTATAACACTTAAAATATTTTTGTTTCTTTATTATACTCTAGAGCAGGGGTCTTCAAACTACAAAGTCATACGACTTAAAATGCTTTCAAAATGTTTTATTATTGCTGTGAATAATGTTTCATTGCCCTCCACTCATTCTTTTGCATTTCTTTCAAGCATTGCCAGAAATAATAGCCAATTTGGATCAAACCTGCCCAAATAAGCCACAGTACAAACAAGCCTGAATTTCCATCTCTTCCTCTGAATGCCTATTTCACACTTGTATCTACAAGAACTCCAAGCACTGCAGATTCATCTTCTAATTGCTAAGGGTGCAGTCTAAATTATTTGTAATTCCAGGAGATCTCCAGCCACCACCTGGAGGTTGGAACAACATGACTTGCACTCCTTAGCTAACTATTATGTATCTGAAATTCATTCCACTATCTGTAGTGAAAAACCACATCATGCACTTATTTTGACAGGCACGGTATCACAAAATTATATGCCAAAAGCTATACCAAAAACAAAATAGCCACAGGGAACTAAAATAGCAAGGGGGAAGACTGGAAGGTTTAAAGATAGATCTTTTTCACGTGGAATCAAGTATGCAACACTTACATCACATACATGTATATGCATACATTTTTTAACTATATGGCTTATGCATAATATTAAAAAGCTACTAACTAAAACTTTGCAGGTTCAATTGTTCAAGTTTCATGGCTGGATGCATTCTAGCATTTATGAGCTTATTTTGTAAACTCGTCAGATTCTGAATCTCTAAAGTTCATGCTGCCTGCGTGCTGTTTGCACTATTCAGTTTTATAGTACTAAACCATTACCTATAAAGGGATTATTTTCATATTCAATGCATTAAAGATCTCGTGCATATACAATTCACAGATAACATACTGTGTTTATGCTGGAAGATAACAGGTAAAAGCCACAAACTAGCTTTTGTTTTGATTAGCCCCCTCGAGAAGCCTCTGTAAAACTGTCAGGATAAGGTTGAGACCCTGGAACATATCATGTATTCTTGTCCAAGGTATGCATTACCTAGACTTTCATTACTTGCCCCAGCACTAGGGAATGAAATAGGTTGTTTTGAGAGTATAAAGACTATACACCTGCTGAATAACAGTGACAGTGGGATAACTTGAAAAACAGCTGAATTTTTGTTAGAGGTGATCAAGACAAGATCATAAGGGAAGCTCATTCACCTCTTCATTTCCAGCCTAATGTGATTTGTCCTGGTTTCAAGTTTTCCTTTGAAAGCTGTGTAGATTTTTTTTCCTGCTCTGTTTTGTACTCTGTTTTGTACTTTGTTTTATTTCTTGCGGGTATGCCTAATAAAGGTCAGTTGAAGTTGAGTGCTGGTTCTGCCTTTGAAACTACATCTACCTACATGATTTAAGATCAAAATGGAGCCAAATCCTGTAGACAGTTGTGGATCACGCAGTTCATTTCTGGATATTCTCTGTGAGAACCCTGTTCCCACAGAGTTTGGCCCTGTTTGGACACTGCTGTGTTTAGATGGTTGGTGGCCTTGGTGATCTGGCCAATGGAAGGTAAACTGTATGTATAGAGCAGTGGTGGCAAACCTATGGCTGGGTGCCAGAGGTGGCACTCAGAGCCCTCTCTGTGGGCACACGCTAACAGAGTTCGTCATGTGGGGGGAAATTGCCCCCCCCCCCACATCTAGGCTGGCCTGGGCCGCTGTGCTCAATTATTAGCATTAAACCTAAAACCTAGTTTTGGGAAAGCAGTGTAGGTAACCCTGTTAAGCGCTGTTAAACCCCACTGATTTTCACGCAAAGAACTACAGTGCGATCTTTTACCTGGGAGTAAGCTCGGTTGCTGGCAATGGGGCTTGCTTCTGAGTAAACCCTCCTAGGGTCGTGATTCACCCATTCAAAGAGTTGTACGGTTGCTTCAAAGCAAAGCCACCAACTACCACCAAGCTTACTCCCGAGTAACGCATGCCTTGGAGCCAACTGTTTTTTCTAAACTAAAACTTTAGTATTCAGGTTAAATTGCTGTGTTGGCACTTTGCAATAAATACGTGGGCTTTGGGTTTCAATTTGGGCACTCGGTCTCGAAAAGGTTCACCATCACTGGTATAGAGAGATGGGGCTCACCTTGGACAGTTAGTTGTAATTGGTAGCTATCTGGGCCAAAAAAAAATCATATCGACTCAAATTGATTAGCACATTCACTTTCCAGTTTCTGCTGAGTAGTAGTGATATGTAGTGGGATACATGTTTTTGAATGGGTTCATCATTTGTTCATTGTCTAACCAATATAACCTGACATACCCAATATGTGAGTTTAGTCTAGCATGTGTGGGTTGAGCAGAAAGACACAGTTAACTAACTCATAAGTATGTGATCTACTTATGGTCCAATCCAGAGGTGGGCCTCCAAATTAACTCTTGGATGCGATGCAGGCCCACTCTGATAGATTTGCCCTCTTTTGGGGCACTTACCCTGGCAGAGGGGCAAAAATGCCAACGGGCAGATGCTGCGGTGCTCTAGGATGCCTGAACACAGTGCTAGGCACTTGCGGCCGGTGGCTCCATCAGTGCAGTAGGGGCAGACCAAAAGCATTCCCAGGGGTGAAGCTGAATATAGTGGGCTTCCACCTGGTTGTGGCCTGAGCCACAAAATGGTTGCATAATTCCATTCAGCCCTATGGAGGGCCTTCAGGTGGCCTTTGTTTCTTTTTTGCTGCACCCCTGCAGTGCCTGAAAGCCCTCTGGAAACGGCCTGGCAGCCAAACCATTCTTGGCTGCAGCAGCCTCTGGATTGGGCTGCCCTTTCTCCTGAGCAAAGTGACAATCCAAACTCCACCTTGTGGTAGAAGGTCTATTATTTATTAAATGTGAAAACTACTTTGAGAATATGTTGTTTAGTCAGGGATCAAGTATTTTTACTGCTCTGATATTAATCTTTTGTGACCTAGAACCTTGATACATGGCGAATGACCTCTCTCTATATCAACCCACATGCCAATTTATATCAACCTATCTGATGACGCTGACCCCGCCCTTATCACCAAGAGTCCTCCTTGTGACTATAACTTACTCATTTTCACTGATAGTCCCTAAAATATGGAAAGAGGCACATAAAATGACCTTCTTCCTTCTGCAAACGCTGCAAGAATAGACTTGGTAGCCTTTAATGTTGAATTTAGCTATTGCAATGGGCAGTTCTGAACTTTGGTTCTTCATGATGGAATCACAGTATAGCTGTTGTTGATGTTGGTTAAGCTTTTGATTCTATTTTAATTAGATGTTTAACTTTGTTATTGTTAGCCACTGGCCAAAATGAAAAGAAGGATAGAAGTTTTTTTAATAAATGCATAAAAATGTAAATAAAATTACTTAGCACTGCTGGAAACATCAGGTTTTGTTTTTCTTTGGAATGTATTTGAACTTAACCCAAATATAAATCACAGGTGCAGCTATGACACGTTGATGGAGAAACTCCTGCACTGCATCTTAGGATTTTCATGCACAAATATGAACTGCAAAACCATGGCACTTTAATGTTCTTTATAGAATTTATGTTTGTTATCAGCACATTTAATAATCCAACAGGATTTACTGAAGAGAATGTTAAGAAGATGATATTTGATTCATATCAGCTCTATGGGTCAAATGGAGAAAAACCATCCAGGTTGTCTGTGCGCGCGTGCGCACACACACACACACACTGCCATACACACACTTAGCAACAGTAAACATTTACTTGAATGCTCATCAGAGTTACAGATACCAGCATCTGCAAGTATTTTATGACTTTTAGTGCCTTTCCTTCATGGCATTGTCATTTCATTCTTCAAGTTTCGCTACATAATTGTTCAACTCAGTTGAACCAAATTCCACCTTAATACTTATAAACATATTTATTTATTTATTTATTTATTTATTTATTTATTTATTGTTGCATTTTTATACCGCCCTCCCCCGGAGGGCTCAGGACATCATAACTTGATGTCAGTAGGATGATTAGAATATAGGCAGAACAATCCCGAAGCTGAAACAGCTGGCAATTGACTTAGAAGGAGGCCTGTTTGTCACTTCCCTATGGACATTCTGCAACACACATTCCTCCACTAGGCACAAATGGCACAGTAAGTATGTTGGAGGCCATAGCAACCCTAGCAACACCCAAAATCATTCAGTGTCAGCCAATGAGGCCCCCATTAGTGCAAATAGGTGCATCCAATCAATGCTCACTGATCCAGCCCTTGCCCCTCAATACCATTCCCCTTGATGGAGAGCCAGATGACATGGAGGTAAGACCCAGCAACAGCACACCCCAACAGAGGACTACACAAACAAACAGCCCATAGGCGATGGGTACCTATGTGCCTAACAGGACACCCATCCCTTCTCTAGCAAGGATCTTCATTGGCAACAAAACTGGAGAGACAGACTGGGCTATAACTAGCAGATCATGCATCTGTGTGAGGTGGACTTGTTGGTCAGAACGCAGGATGCTCTAGGAGCCAAGATGGAGCTGGCACTAAGTAGAGTGTCAGGAACTACACTAGTTTTGTTCCCAGATATCTCTGTTGGATAACCATCTGCAAAGATGCTAAACAGAACTTGCTCAGATGAGCAAAGCTGTCATGATGGTGCATGGTAGGGGAGGTGGTCTTGCAAACATGGAGGTCCAAGGCCATGAATTACTTCACTTGTGGCAGCCAATACCTTAAATTGAGCTCAGTGACTGATGGAGAGCCAGTGGAACAACTGTAGAATGGGAGTAATATGCATGTTCCATCTCGCTCCCTATAATAGCCGAGCCATGGCATTCTGCACCAGCTGGAGTTTCTGAATTGATTTGGAGGGAACACCAATGTTTAGTGCATTACAATTGTCCAGTCTGGGTGTCACTGTGGTATGACTCCAGGTGGCCAGATCAACTGTATTAAGGTAAGGGGCCAGTCATCTCATGACTAGGCCAGTGGTGGCAAACCTTTGGCACTCCAGATGTTATGGACTACAATTCCCATCAGCCCCTGCCAGCATGGCCAATTGGCCATGCTGGCAGGGGATGATGAGAATTGTAGTCCATAAACATCTGGAGTGCCAAAGGTTCGCCATCACGGAGCTAGGCTGTGTTGCAAGAAAGCTTTTTTTGCAGGTACATTAATCTTCTTCTCCAGCAACAACACTGAGTCTTGTATAACTCCAAGACTCTTAACTAAGTCAACACAGCATCAAAAGTGGGGAGCATGATGTCCTTCAAGGGGAGCATGATGTCCTTCCCAACTAACATCTGTCCTTTCAGAGTTTGGTTTCAGTTGGTTTGTTCTGAGGCAACTTACCACAGCAGCCAGGAAGTGATTTAGGACCTCTACTGAAAATATTTTAACCTGCTTCTCCCTGGTCAGACCTGAACTTAAGTACACTGCACTGCATTGCACTGTCTTTCAGGTATAAGATATGCTACATAAAGAACAAAGACAGTTCAGACAATTTACAGTCTAACACCTCAATCTGAAACACTGTAAATCAAATCACTGTGAACCACAACTGTTTTAAGGCTGAGATGAAGAGATAGGAATAAGAAAGGGAAAAGTTTGAGAATTTGTAAAATCAAGGCAGTCTCTATGCACAATTATTGGAAGTAAAGCCACTGAACTCAATGGGACTTACATCTGAGTAAACATAGAATTACTCTCAAAAGATGAGAAAAGCCCCATCTTCATCTTCAGTCTTCCATCCTCAATGATTTGAGGAATGGGATAAAAGGTGAGAAATTGCATCAATGGTTACTCTAGGAATTTGCCCAAACTCTATGGTAAGGATTTATAGAAAATTAAAGAATTTGATAGCATTACCAGGAAGTGATGTTACATTCTCCAAATCTCCACCCAGAACTGACAGCACATCTTCCATGATACTCCAGGAATTTACGCAGTCTTATTCCCTAAAACTGCACCCACTCCAGGTACCAACCCCAAAATTTACTTATGCAGAGTTGCTTTAAAAGTATCTTAAAATATATTTTGCATTCATCGTTTATCAGTATAATAACCCTTGCTTTGGAGAAGTCTCTGGCTCTTTCCACACAGGCAGAATAGAGCACCTCAGGGATAGCAAAAACGCCGTCCCTGGGGAGGGGTTTGCACGGCCGCCGCCGCTGCATCACAGCAGCGCTGGCCTCACCACCCCCAAGTGGCACGAAGACGCTGCTTCCGAACCTCGCTCCCTGAGCGAGGTTTTTCGGAAGCAGCGTCTTCCAACTGCTGCCGTGCGAATGGCAGCAGCTGGAAGGCGCCATTCCCCCCCACCGTCCCTGAATGCCATACCTCCACTACTGGTTTCCATCGCATCATAGAGGCCAGGGGACACGCCCCCCTGGCCTGCGACTCCAGAGCCACCACTCCAGCCTGCGTGGGGGGGGGGTGTCCCCTGGCCTCTGCAACGCGCTGGAAGCCAGGAGGAGTTCAGGGACGGCGCAGCCTGTGCGAAGGCGCAGCCTGCCCCCCTGCCGGGACTGTCTGTGCGAATGGTCACGGGGGGGTGGGGGGGTGCTAACGCACCCCCGCTTGGTGCCCGTGTGGAAAGGGCCAGTCTGTGAAGCTGTGTACCGAGCCTCCTGTCTGCTGATCTCTCAAAAAGACCATAAGACCTGTTTATTCCAGAAGGTATTGATAATAGAAAACTTGAACCTCTGGTCAATAAAATCTGGTCAATTTGTCTTGGATCTCTGATTTTTATGGAAATTTATTAGGTTTCTGAACTTGTAATAATTAGGTGTTGAGTTTTTATCTTGTACATGCATATCTGTAGATTGAACATGGGCAGTTTTCAGTTTTGTAAATATTGGCCTATATTTGAACACACATGCAACTGCCATATACTGACTCAGATCATTGGATCCATCAAGCTTAATATAGTCTATGAACCTTTGTGAAGGGCAGGCTTAACAAGCAATACAACAGGCTTCAAGAGATGTGATAACACCTTGTTCCACACTCTTTGTGCAGTGTACATGATCACATTTGGTCCTTTTGAAATAACAATTCAAAGTACAAAACTACACTGGAAATTACTACTGACAGAAGAAGACTGGAGGGTTGCCCTATTTTAGGCAAATTGTTATGAAGTTCCTCTGTAAACATTTTTAAAAACCTCAAGCGGAACAACTTTATACTCTTTAGACTTCCTTCATTAGGAAGACTTTTCCTAATTTTACAATCCTAAGCAATTCTAAACAGGTCTACTGAGGATCCTACTCAAGATTTTTTAACAGGAAAATGTTCTTAGATACCAGTTAGTTGCCCTAAGATAAAATGTTTATGGCAGGTATGCAGACAATGAAAACACTGATGTATTGGAGGCAAAATCTCTTGAGGCTAGCTACTGTGAGGACTGAGGCAACAAAACCAGCATCTGCCTTGCATACACACACAATGATGCTTTTATAACTCATCAAATAATTACATTGAAAGCAATGACAGCCTCTCAGTCTTTAGCTGCATAATATTAGAACAATAACAAATTGTTTTCAATTTTATCCTTATGTGCATCAAGACACACAAAATAATTATTATCATTACTGTATAACAAGAAAAAATATCAATAATATCAGATATCCATAGAGCTGTAAATATCCATAAACTACTGAAGTACAAACTTTGTTTTGCTTTTTTGTCAAATATTTATTCTGCAGAAGTATTATGCTGCATTAGGTGATAGAATTAACATCCACCCAGCACCATTTCTATTAGTTTAAAAAGTACTAAATCCTGTGCAGTTCTGCAAAAAAAAAAATCAGCTTGATTTTAAAAAAAAGTTTAAACTATGCTTAGACTTTAAGAATATACACTTTTAGAAAGGAAGAGTGTGTTTAGCAAATTACAAGGGAATTTGTTCATTTCAAGAGGAAAGGGAATAAGTAATAATATTATCGAACTGCTTTACTGGATGTGTCACAGCATTTAGGCATCCTGAGGGACTAGAGGCCTGCTTATAGGAGGTCTCATTTTTACTGGGTTATATCCAGATGATGTTCAAGTGACAAAGGAAAGGAGGAGCAGAGATCCCACCTGATTATCTTTCTTGCTGCAGTTCCAGACTGCTTTTATCCAGCATCAGCTTTCAAGGGAGTCACAGTGTGCTGTTTGTTCTTGCAAAACCTTTGCTTTTTTATTAGCAGCTTGCTTGAGGAGAGTATTATCTGTTGAGTCCCCCTTCTTGCTGTAGACCCCCCCCCCAATATTAATGGCATATGATTGTAGAGAGTCCATGAAGTGTAGCAGAGGCTTTTTTTAAAAGGCAGAACAGATGCTGTGAGGAAGAAGAAAATAATAACCACTTCCATAAAGTTCACTCTGCTCATGGAAGCCTTTGATTCAATCCAGTGTTGTTCTGTAACTGTCTTTTGGGTTAGTCACTACTGAAACAAAATTACGTGTTGATGAATTTTTCTGTGATGATTCTGGGTTTCTATAATTTTATAATTAAATATATTTTGAATGCATTCCAAAGTATCTTTTAAAAAATTATTCCTTTTACACCTGCTTTGCTGCCCTGGGTGGGTTTTGTATATGTATATGTGATATGTGTAGGTGATAGTGTGGTGCCCAATATTTCTTTACCAAATATCATGCCAACAGAGAGAGTTCCAAGTAACTTTATTTGCAAACAGTGGGGAGCTGTCCTTACATAGGCAGACTCCTCTTGCTTGTTACGTGTACAGCATTTTTATTCCATTTGCCCAAATCCACCACACCCTCTCCGTTGTCCCATTGGCTAAGGATACCTGGAATTACAATTTTCTGATATGCCTCTTACATGCTACTCCTTGATACGTCTCTTACATGCTACTCCGTGATATGTGCCCCACATGCTCACCCGTATAGTATGTGCATTAAAATGAAGGTTGTCATCAAAGCAGGAGAAGTTAATATGCATTAGTGCATTAAGTATGCTCAGTTAACACTACTTGCATAACTTCTGCCTCGTAGCCAAAGATTTGACTCTAACTAGCTTTGGCTGGTTCTTATCTTATCCAGCCTCACAAACATCCTCATGACTCATCTCCTCACTCCTAGTAGAAAACACACTTTTCATTTAATACAATAGCATTTTAAAATACATTTTACACCTGTTTTAGTTTATTCAGAAGTCATATTGGGCATAGCCATGATGCCATACTGTGTCTAATACCCCTTTTACTGGATTTCTAAAAGGAGTTTCTCCATATCTCTGATGTGTTCTAATGATCGAAAATATTTTATTGTTAGTGAAATGTGAACAAAATGGACACTGACTACCTATACAGTATAAACTCTGGTCTTCACTCAAGTCAGCTAGCAAAACCAGCACTAGAAAAAATGGGCACAAGTCAACCAAAATAAAGTTATTTTGATTTCAGCGGGATGATTTCATTACATCTAGTAAACCCATTGAAATCAAATATTTTATCAAATATCAAAAATTTTACCTGTATTGTGCCCAAAGCCAGTAAACTATTGCTAGTAGCACTTCAGAATGAACCTGTTGAATCACTATCAAAAGTTAATCAACAGAATGACTCTACATATTCTATTTTGATCCTGAAACAAAAAAAGGAAATAATCCAAGAGCCAGAGGGAAGCAGCAGCACAGGTATCTACGATTTCCACTGATTCATGGGACTCTGCCTAACATATTTTCCTGTTTCTTTAAGTATAATCTTTTTTTTTGCCTTCTGCCATTAATAAACAGCTTGCAAACATCATAAAGTTAATACAGAATAATAAATCTTAACTACCTAATGTCAGGTCAGAAGTATAAATCTGGTATAATATGCCAGGTCAGAAGAGAAGAATACTTTCCTAGAAAAATAGCAAGCAACTTTTAGTTCAGAGCTCTTACTAATTTTCTTACCTTCCAAAGACATTCTGTTGCTAATAAGATGAACAGTATCATTTTAGAAATTCCAAAAGAAAAAACATGGTGATCAAAATTAATTTATAAAATGCTCCAAAATTTATTTTGGCAAAATATTTTTAGGCAGTAAGACTTTGCTCTCATTTGATTTCTCCAAGGCAAACATGTATATACCGGTACTTTCCCCAGCTTGTCATATAAGAGTAACAAATTGTTTAGTTAACACAAGTGGGAACCTGAAAAGGCTTGAGAGAGGTATCTCATTTCTTCCTCCCCCAGTATTTCCCTTTCCTGTAGTCCCTATAGCCTCTCCCCTTTTCATGCTTCCTTTCCTCCTTCTAGGGCACCAGTCTCCTTGTGAGGACTACAAATCTCCTGGAATCACAACAGATCTCTCAACTACAGAGATCAGTTCCCACTTAGGATTGCCAGCTCTAGGTTGGGAAATTCCTGAAGATGTGGGGTTGGAGCCTTGGGAGGGTGAGGTTTGGGGAAGGAAGCAACCTCAGAAGGGTATAATGACATGGAGTCCACCTTCAACTCAGGGAAACTCGATTTTTGGCATCTGGAAGAAATGGTTGGGTGGAATCTATGGTGTTGAGGTCCCTCCCTTCCACAAACCTCAGGCTGTATTCCCCAAATCACCAGGTAATTCCTAATCTGGAATTGACAATCCACACTTCCTTCCCACTACTGTGTATGGCTGTGAAAGTTGGACAGTGAAGAAAACTGTCAGGAAGGATGTGGTGTTGAAATGTTTTGTGGATATTGTGAACCACCAAAAAGGGGGTTGGATATCAAATTGAGTCTGAACTCTCCCTAGAAGTTAAATGATGTTGTCATTCCTTGATCACATTATGAGAAGACAAGAGTCACCAGAAAAGACAATAATGCAAGGAAATGTTGAAGGCAGCAGGAAAAGAAGATGATCCAGCATGACATGAATTGATTCAGTCAGGGAAACTACAGCCCTCAGTTTGCAAGTCCAGATCAAGGCTGTTAATGATATTTTGTAACTCATTAATACATAGGATTGCCATAAGCAGTTTGATGGCACTCACATACACAATAATGTTTATAACAGTTGAATGATATAAACCTCCATGGGCTATACTCTAATAATATGCCCCGAAGAAGTAATAATATCTCAGAACCATATGTAACAAACATCAGTGTGTGGTCATGATAAACAGTGCTATGACAAGCTATTAAACAATGCACCTATTATGTATTGGCAGATCTTTGTATTCACTTATTAAGAAGCTGCAACAAATAGTAACTCTAAGATAATAAATAAAATGAAATGTTTATCTAAAATAATGTTTTAGATAAAAGTATTTTAAATAAATGTTTTGCTAATTGTTAGAAAATAGAAACCAAAATATAAAGAATCCCACTGAAATGAAATGCACTTATATTGTAAAGATTCTTTATAGGGTTCTATAATGTACATATAATAGTTTTGCGTAACTGTTACCACATTTAAATCTGGCAAATTATGGGCAGTCCAGTCACTTATCCGGTCAAATATGAGACTGCAGATTTAACAAAAAATAAAATAAAATAAAAATTGCAAAACAATGAATCACATAGGGAAATCTTGTATGTTGGAATGAGATTTTCACAAGATATGCTCCCAGCTAGAATTAGCTGGTTAGCATAGGCTAGGAACATAAACGCTGATCTTTCTAATCCAAAAATATACTGAAAAAGCAGTATTTCCAGGTATATAGATGTATATATAGAAACATCTGAGAAGCTTTGGGGATATTCAGGAATATCTGAGGTTTGCCTTTTTGGGATCCTGGATATTTATTTTCAGTTTACAATGTTCCCAGAAATTTGGGGAGGGGGCAGAGGAGTGAAACATCTGCCCAAACATAATGATAAGTTCACAGCTTTCTGAGCATGAGTAGGTGGGAATAAAAAGCAGAACTGGCTGCAGCTTGACTCCATCTCATGGTGAGATATTGCAGAGTTGAAGACCTATGTGCCTCAAAGCCTCTCCCTGTTGCTTTCTGAGCCCTTTTTTGGAGAAGTGATGTTAGTGTGTCTGTGTCAGTTTCTTGCCAGGTCTGCCTGTGTGCCTTGGTACTGGCATCCCAGGTTGGTTAGCTGTGGATTCTCTGGTTTGATATTGGTTCTGTTGGGCTTGCAATATTGGCCCTGGATTCTGCTTGGTTTCCATAATTTGACACTGATTCTTTTGAGTTTGCAAAAGTGCCCCCTGTTTTAGTTGTTTGGGCTTTGCTTCTATGGTTTGACATTGGCTCTGGGGTCTGTTGCATTTATTGGTTCTGTTTGCATTTGGAAAGTTTTGGCCAGTGGTTGCTCTTGTGCATGTGGCTTTGTGCACTGAAGTAAGATGATTTCCCCCTCACTGGAAACCATACAGACAAGTAGGAGAGCTGGTGGCATCTTGTTCAGGGACTCATAGAACTGGAAAATTGGGGAATCTTTGGTTAACAGGAAGGACTAGGGCTCCTGCAATTTTGACATCATTTATTTGAAAGACAGCCACTCCAGCCACCCAGAAAGAGTTCCCCAGTAGAGAATAATGGACCCCAACATTTCAGATGTTAGCTCCTGGGGTTGCTGTAGATTCTCCACTAATCAGAAGTGTTCCCTTAGCAGAGGACAGGAGTGGGTTGAAGGGGGACTGTGGTAATGGAATTGTCAATCAGAACACAGGAAAAATGGGATGTTTGCGCCTGCATGTTTGCATTCTAAAAAGAAAAATAGCAGGTTCATGCAAAGGGGCAGAAAGAAAATGGATTGTTTCCTTCACAGAAAACAGGCACCCACGCGAAGAACAAAAGCAGAATAAAATAGTCCTGGATTTTAAAATAACAGATGTAACCTATTATTATTATGCTGTGCGGAATCCACCTTTCTTACTCAGATGTATCAATCAGCTCTTTATGCTGCCCTTGGGAACCCTTAATTGTCATTGACTTCCTTGGCTGATTACAATGACTTGACCCTCAAATACAACTTTTCTAATAAACACCAAAAGCAAACGCACCAAAAGGCTTTCTCCCAGAAAGAGCTGCCAGGCCTGTACAAAAAGATGCCATGTACATTAATTGAAGCCTTTTATATTTTTGAATCACCATTCCTTTAGAAATCAGTAACCAAGTAGTTTTTTCTGTATGCTGTGACTCTATGAACCCATGCCCCCCCCCCCCCCCGCCGTTATATTTGGTATAGAATTGAGCTTCATTAGAATTTCAGCTTTGATTTTTAAAAGATATGATGGGTCATTATAGTATTTTTGAATCTAAACATCTAAAAAAAAGAGGTAGGGAAGATTAAGTTTCTGATCCCCTGAGACTGATATATCACCTCTCAGCTAGGGAAAGCTGCATGTGACATTACCTGCATAGATCAACTAGCTGAATAAACATATTGGCACTGGACAATGTTGATCCTTTATTGTTACACATGAGTCTGATTTAAGGCTGTGGTTCTACTTTTGCACCCATTTTCTCTTTTGCTCCATTGCCTTTCCCTATCAATTCTTCCAAAATTGCACATCCACATAGTGTTTGCAAAATAGCCTCAATGGGGGATCTGCACCTAAAAAAAAGGTACTATTTGGATTTCAGGAATGGGCATTCTTGAACATGCAGGATTCCCATTACCATTTCAGAATGCAGATTGTGAAAGGATTTGAGAAGGGGGAGGGTTAATTCTGATTTGGATGCTTCCACCATCTGAGGCTAGATCCATGGCAACCTGAGAAAGGACTTTTTCTGTTGTGAAACTTTGGAGATATCCCTTAAAAGAGATTTCTTCATCTTCCTCTATTGTCATCCTATGCCAGTGGCTTTACCTTTTGCTAACTGAAAGCAAGATTTTTAATGATGGCAGTATTGTGATTGCATGGCAGCCTCATAATGGCCACTGCAGAGAGCATTCCTTTCTTAAATTATTTGTGGGTGAGTTAACCTCCCAATTTAAAAAAAATCAGATTCTTCTGCAAACATGGGCTTTTCTCAGGTTTGTCGGAAGATGGGTCTTATCCGTTCATGGTCCCAGACTCCAAATTTAAGAACGACAAATGGAGTCATGTTGAGAATTTGATGATGATGAGTAGTAGTGATGATGATTATTATTAGTAGTAATTAGTAGTAGTGAGTAGTAGTAGTAGTAGTAGTAGTAGTAGTGAAGTAGTAGTAGTGATGATAATTGGGCTTAGTGCGCTAACAAGATCAGGATTAGATTGGGTGTGGTGGGGTGGGTGGAGAAAGAAAATAATCTTTTCTAATGCTGATTGTAAATGTCTTGCTGGAAATGTCTATCAGTGCTCATGAAAGAAGTTTTTTTAGTGCACTGTGGATTTTCCATTTCAAAACAACCTTAAGGTACATTGACCTAAGAAAAATACCACTATCTTGTGAATTTCTATGTGCTGTTGCCCTAACTGACCTCCTATAAATGTTGGAGGAAGGATGTGCAGGGCATTGGGGGAAAAACTCTTCCTTCCATTCTTGTTTTTTTTAATCTTCTCAGTTTATTTATAAAGATTCTTGGACTGAAAGCAGTCCAGATTTGGTTGCTCTGGTTAATTCGGAGGCTACTGTGTTAATAACACTGCCAGATTGAATTAAATTCTGCACCTCTCACCCTTGTGTAACAATTTCTCAGGAAATTCAGGATTAGACTTTTCTGGCTTAATTTTAATCTCATTATCAAACTCAATGTGTCTACAGTTTTATCTTTTCATTATTTAAAATGTGTGGAATATTGTTTCATATTGAAAAATCCTTCCCAGTGTGTTTCTCTTGGCAATTTTTGATGAAGGTTTCAGCTTTGAGTACTCTCCTGTGAAGGCTATTATTAAATCAGTACATATCCATTGAACACATTGCTCTATGATTTGTAAAAAACTTTTTTTACACTGACTGTGTTGAAAGTGTGGGGTGCTATCCCATAAATATTAGGAAAATATGGATGAATTGATTTTCTCATGGATGTTATAATTATACTTTTTGTTTTTATTCACACAATGTGCATATTGGACTAGTGTATGGCATTTTCCGGACGGACAAAATATCTCGGGGGAACCGGGATCATACATACCAAGATGTTTCTATCTCAGTTTCTCCCTCCGCATGGCAGCCCGTCAGTGCGTTCAGGCCCGGAGGAAGAACTTACATAGCCCCTGGTTTAGTTTCATTTTCCTCAACGACGTTGCTGCACATGCGCAAACTGTCCCGTTTTTCCAACATTCTGATTTGCTGCAGGCGGCAAGGCGGGAAAAATAAACCAGTCCATCTCCCGCGGTGTTTGCATGGGAGCAGGATCTGTTGTTTTTTTTAAAGAACCGCCAATTTTATCATTTTTTGAAAGGCATAGATAAGGGAAATCTTGTGGGGCGGGCCCAAGTTAGACCCAGAAGCCATGTGGAAGTCATGGCTGAACTGAGATGTTTCACCTCCTTATCCCAGGATATATTGGCTGTGGGGAAAACACCTATGTTTATTTATATTTATAAAAAACAGGGTTTTTTTAAACAAAATATATTTTAAGTGACATTTTCCTTTTTTCTGATGTCTTTTCTTCTTAGTGAATCCTAATGTGAGCCAACCTTGTCCAGGAGGATGTGCAACATGTTCTGAATACAATGGATGCCTGACATGTAAACCCCGACTGTTTTTTTTCCTGGAGAGGATTGGCATGAGACAGATAGGGGTATGTCTTACTTCCTGTCCCAGTGGATATTATGGAACACGACTCCCTGAACAAACTGCATGTACAAGTAAGTTGAGGCTGAAAATCAGAACTATGTTTGCTTTGCTATGTTGTTAAATTTATATTTATTGATTTGGTATTTTAAAATTCTTGAATTTTTTGATTTACACAAAAAACTATAAAGGTTTCATGAATTTCTTCACATGTCCATTTCAGCCACACTTTATGGTAATGTTCATGTTACATATGTGCAAACTATATAACACTCTGTATCTATGATATAATCAACACACTGACAGTGAATATAGATTATCCCCTACATACTAAAGCAAAATCTGGCAGTCTGACATCACAGCAATGACCGTGCCTTAAGACTTAACAGCAGCTGGAAATAACTCATGTTTTAGATAATGTCACAAAAAGAAACTTTCAGTAAAGTAACTAGTAATGAATGTGGTTAGTGTCTATGAATGCACATTTAAAAAGGACTAATCACAGCTCTTTCCTTACAAAGCAAGGAATTTGAATGCTGTTTTGTTGTTTGTACCTTTCCCGATTTTCAAGTTAGCTGCCCGCCGTTTAAAATACTGGATGAGCAATTAATCACTGTTGCTTCATTTTTAAAAAACAAAAAATGTAAAGTCCATTTTAAAGAGCTGCAAACCATTTCAAGGGTAGGAGGTAGGTTTATTTTGTGATAAGATGCAGCCAAAAATACTGTGCGTAACTAGCTTCTGCTGCAAGCTGCCGGAATGGATTTCCCTTGGGGAATATATCAGTATACTTCCACATCAGTCCAACACATGTGAATTTACTCAAGTGTACTGTTCCAACAATGTAGATTTTCCTAAGCTTTACAGAAAAAGCATGTTGGGGAATATATGCACCATGGCAGGCCATTCCCAGTGCCAGAGAGACAAAAGGTGGCATATGAATTACATGGATAAGTTTGTTGTGTCTGAGTTTGCAATTAGGGGGACAGATAATATTTTATGGTGGGAGCACATTTGGTTGTGGCACATCCAGTTATTATTGGCTACTGTCTGTCATGACTTGCATATTATATCACATTACTCTGGCTTGGTCATATATACATATTATGTATTATGATTGATTGCATGAAGTAGTTATTTTTTCCTTGAATTTCAGAATGTAAGCCTGATTGTGAAGCCTGCTTTAACAGTAATTTCTGCACAAAGTGTAAAACTGGGTTTTACTTACATCTTGGAAAGTGCCTTGAAAACTGCCCGGAATGGCTGGAACCCAACAATTACACAATGGAGTGCAATGAAATTGGTAAGTAAACTAACAGTCTTAAGAACTATGCCCAAGTGAATTGCTTTTGGATATATCAGTTCTCCATACCGCTATAAAACTGACAGTTTAAAGTCAACAAAGAAAGCCATGCTCAGAATAAAAATATATACTTTTAAAACTGCCGATGATATTATCTTGTCCAAATGCCCCATTTCTACTCACAATTTGGTCTCCCTCATGAGACATGCAATAAGACAAATCATGCTATGGTCACAAGTAAAAATGGTGGCAGCCTGTTCTGTGTAAATCTTTTTCTCAGTTTTGCATAGGTGACCTTATAATTTGAGCCAATAACTCACAAATGAAATAAGATTCTGAGAATAAGTGTGTTTAAAGTAAAAAAAATGTTTAAATTTGTAGGACATAATTTTTTCTTAGACTTCTGGCTAATAGAATTCATATGTGAAAAGTAAGTATAGAGTTGTTTGAGGCTTACATCATGCATGTTTGTGTATATGTTGCAGTGCATTGTAAAGTTAGTGAATGGAGCCCGTGGAGCCCTTGCACAAAGAAAGGGAAAACATGCGGTTTCAAAAGAGGGAATGAAACAAGGATCAGAGAAATCCTACAACTTCCTTCTACAAAGGGGAGCTCATGCCCACATACAAGTGAGACAAGAAAATGTGTTGTACAAAGAAAAAGATGCCAGAAAGGAGAAAAAGGTACAGTTTCATCATTGTATTTAATTTTATAATTATTTTGTATAGGTGAATGTATGGATATATTCCTTATTAAGGCACATTGAAACACTAGTTTCAGTGGCATCAAACAGCTCAACAAATAGTATCAGATATGCTTCAGATGTTCTGAGATTGGATAAAAGACATTATCAACAGCATAATGCTGCAAGTTCATGCTGCCTTCTTATCCTGATCTTTTGTTTTGTTCAACCACAGTTGTTTAATTTGGTTTCTATTGCTAGAGTCTTCCTTGATTTTTAAAAATTATAATGAAAATCCCCGGCCCCTTCCACACATGCAGAATAATGCACTTTCAATCCACTTTCACAATTGTTTGCAAGTTATTCCGTTTAGAAAAAATCCAGCTGCAAAATTAGTTAGAAGTGGATTGAGGAGTGGATTACTTGAAAGTGCATTATCAATAATAATGAAGAAGGGGTTTCATAATAACTAAAAGTGTGACAAATTAGTTTGATGTGCAGTATGCAAAATGACTCTCAATAGTTCAATTTATTGATGTCATTTCCAGATGTGTGCTGGGTAGGGTATGACAAAAGTATAGCAGTATTTGCAATTTAAATTTATTGCAAAGCTTTCACCAAAGTTTTTCACTTATGCATATAAATAAACTTTATCAATCATGTCGTTTAGCCTTCTGTAAATGTTCTTTTTTCTACCTAGAAAGCAGATTTCAAATTTGTTTGAACCAAATGTTTGTGGGAAATAAATGCTAAATCACATTATCTAATTGAGCTGTTTACTTAAATCAGTGTCATACTGGGGCTAAATTGCACCTGGAACATGACCGCCTCCCTGCACCCCCCCATCAGACTTCCTGTGCCCCCCTGCGCCCCACTTATTGGAGCCAGTGAGCCAGCAGAGAGAGTGGGGGAGGGCAGGGCTTGGGGAGCAGGGCTTGGATAGGCGCTGCGATGGCAAGCTGGCTTCTGTGCTGGCCTGTGCCATGGCACCCCACCCTCTTAACCTCCCTGCAGGTCAGCTTCTACCCCCTGGGGCCTGGGGAGGGCAGGAACCAGCCTGCAGAGAGGCTGGGAGGAGGGAGGGGGTCTGCAGCATGTGCCCCATGTTCCCATCAGTGGTACGCCACTGACTTGAATGAACAACAATGATACATAATGAGATGTGCATATACATTGATGTGCATATGCATGTGCATATTCATATCTACCAGTGGGTTAGTCGTTGGAAACCTATAAAATAAATGTGTAAAAATAAAATCAACTATATTGTTAATTTTTTGTTGGTTGTTACTGCTTTATGAACTAGAAATGTTGTACACATCTAGGTCTAAAACAGGGGTCTGCAACCTATGGCTCTCCAGATGTTCATGGACTACAATTCCCATCAGGCTGATGGGATTTGTAGTCCATGAACATCTGGAGAGCCGCAGGTTGCAGACCCCTGGTCTAAAAGAAGTCCCTTTATTACAGTAGTTGGGTGGTATGCTTGGAAAAGTCTTTGCATGTGCAGAAAACTTGCATAGAGCTACTCCATTTAAATCTTTTAACACCTCTGAGAGGATATGAGGAAGCAATCTGCTGTAGTTCATTCACTGACTTTCTATGGTACATGGTTATCTACCTCTAGGCAGAAACTGCTAGGGTTTACATAGAATCTATGGCCGTTTCCGCACGGACAAAAGGAGCGACGCGATGACGTCATAAATAGCAATGCATCCGCGAAAAAGCGTTCGCACAGACAGGCGGAGCTGCGTGCGTCAGGAGCCCCGCAGAAATGTGACGGTTCGCACGGAAGCGCTGCGGAAGCGGCGTCTCGCCACGCTCCGTTGCAGCTGCGCACTCGTGAAGCAGCGCGATTGGCTGATGTGACTGCCCTGATGTCCTGCCTGTCCCCCATCTGTCATTGCCTCCCCTCCCAGCTGCTGTCAGTCCCGGATTCATATTGCCACCAGCGAGACCAGAATTGTGTATGGAGGCAGCCTACATCTGCACAGGCGACATGGATCTAGGAAAGGAATTATGACCATGCAGGGAAATCACCAGGGACAAGCATTATTGTGTGAGGGGGGGCGGTGATTAAGCTTAATATGCCTTTTGGCCGATGGTCGCCTGCATTGTTAAAGGAGCGGCTCCGTGGCGGGAGATTACGCCGCGGCTTCTGCGGCGTCGGTAAAATCACGTAATGTATGGAAAAATAGCGGCGAAGCGTTTTTTGAATCTGTGAAGCGTCTTCATTGCTGATTAAAGCGTTTTTATGCTTGCGCGACTGCGCTTTTATCCGCTATGCGTCGCGAGAGCCTTTCGCTCTAGCGTTTCTTTTTCACGTTTCCGCGGCGTCATATTTCCTGCCCGATGCGGGAAGCGGCCTATGTGCTTTTAAATAGTTTCAATCTATGTTGGGAATTTTCAAAGTCAGTAGTGAAAGTTAAGCATGCTTTAAAAATTGTGGAGTGTATAAGGAGATACAGGTTGCTTGGCAGATATTGAGAAGTATATCCCCGATGCTCACTTGAGAAGTCATAGCAACAACAAGGCCACGAGTGCTGAGGTGGTATCTTTGGTCAGGTTTGTTCTTCCTGACAGCACTATGGAAAGGAAAAGAGCGGTCCAAGCTCATAGAAGCCCTACTTTTTTTTATTTAATTAGGGTCTTTAAAGGAATTTATTTTAAACTGGTCTGCAAAATTTTGCTAGCATCATAAAGGTCAATACTGATAGAACATTGAACTCCAGATACACAAACTTTCTATATGCATCAACCCTTGTCATAAAGATTTGTGTACCAAAAAACTCTATACACTGGAATTTGTTTTAGATTTTTTCATAGGACACATGCTGAATTAATGCACCAGTCAGACCTTTTGGGTCTCACCATTGTCCCATGTGAATTTAGAATAGAGCTGTGCATTTGGATTTGCTGAACTGAAAAACAGCTGAAAAATACCTTTTCAGCACTTTCCAGCTTCTTTCTGGCTAAAAAAAATGGGTATGGACTCCATTAACAGTAGCCAAAAAATCTGAATCCAAAAAAACTGGGGAAAAAAATCAGCTTTTTTTTTTTAAAAAAAAGGATTGTTTAAAGAATGCCCACAGAAACACACAAAAGTTTTTCACTGAAGCCTAAGAAATATTTCCAGGGCACAGGGATATGTTTTTAAAGGTAGGAAGTGGGACATCAAATTTGCTGCTGGTGACTCTTGTTATAAGAAGTTTGAGTTTTGTAAAGATTGGGTCAGGGAGTCCAATTTGATTGGTCCCCATTTTTTCCTCATTTTGGACTTAATCTTTACCAAACCTGGGTTCTTTGTAAAGAGTGTCACCAGTAATTATACTGCAAATGTGGTGCCTTTACTTTAACCCCCTTTCTGAGCCCCAGAAAGATTATCTATAGCAGTGGTTCTCAACCTTCCAAATGCCGCAACCCTTTAAAACAGTTCCTCATGTTGTGGTGACCCCCAACCCTAACATTTATCCATTTTACAGATTGAGAACACTGATGCAGAGAGTCTTAGGCGACCCCTGTGAAAGGGTCGTTCGACCCCCAAAGGGGTCCCAACCCACAGGTTGAGAACCACTGATCTATAGAATATAATGGAGACAAAAAAAATTGAGATTCCCAAAAAAGCAAGAAACCTCCTGTAACAGTATGGAAATTTGGCATTTTTCAGAAATTCTGCAAATTTTCAAATCCAAATACACCTGAAATTGAAAAATACAAAAAAAAATTGTGCACATTTTTCTGATACACTAAATGCCCAACATAGTCCTAGGTCTGCCGTAGAAGTTCAGCAGTGTAGGCAGCCTTTTTTGTCTCCTGTTGCTGACCTCTCTACTGAAGAACACCAGATATACAGGACTTCCACGGAACATCAGGCCTCCCCAAAAGTATTACATCCACTGAGCTAAATGTTCTGATAATACAAGGTAGCTCCTCTATAATGTTTTACAGTTATTTCATGTGTTTGAGCCGATATGTAGATTTTTTTAAAAGAGAAAAAGGCCAACATTCTGGCCACATCTAAGTTTTATTTAGTTTTTTAAAATCAGTTCATCCATCCCTAATTAGTATGCGTCCATGTAGTGCATCCAACATATTTGTAGACCGGATTTGATAAATACGCAGTTGACTCTTGTGTATACAGAGGGAGTCCAGTCGGATGTCCTGTTGGGCTTTCAGTAGATTTCCTAAAACAGTGTTTAACTAAAATTTCCAAAGCCATTCATCAGTGTTAGGGCTACTGTGGTTTTAGTTGAAGACAATGTGATACAATGCCAGCAGGCTTAAACTATTAAGTGATTAAATTCCTTTTATTTACGCCCACTCACATACTGCACAAATGCAGCCACCAATGAAATTCAATGGGTTGCAAAGGAAAGTAGGTTGTTCATTTAGCATTTCTGTGGGAAGCATTATTGTTACTTCATCTCTAGTCACTTTTCTTTGTTTAAGAGCCCAGATTTCATTAACATTCACTGAAATAGCATAATAGGATCTAATAAAGCAATCAAAGGCTGCTATCCTATGCACTTTTGCCTAGGAGTAAGTCCTATTATTCATAGTACAATTTACTTCTGAGTAGGGTAGGACTTCATGTGGGAGAGGTAGGAGATTTGTGTCCTGCCTTGAAAATACAGTGCAGGTTGTCATACACATTTTCACAAATTTGTGTGAACATTTTTATATATAGTGTTTCAGCTTTTTGTCTATATACACTCCTTAATATTATTCCTGCAGCTCCCTGATTTCTGTCTACCAAAATTATTGTGAAGGTTTGTATGTTTCTTGTAGGTAATAAATGCCTTATCTTTTACAGGGGGCATTTTTAGCTCTTAATAGCAAGGTTTTTCACATATCTTTCCCAATAGTGCTAAGAAAAAAGGGAAAAAAGTAGAAGTTTTGGATTTGATGACTGAGGATTTAGGAATGCAAACTAAGAGTAGCTGGCTAGAAATGTTACTAGTGGTTGATCCAGATAATCTCAAGAAGGTTCAAGAATAACCTCTATATCATTGCCTTCCCCTTACACCCTCCTATCACCTTCCATCATTGTGTTGAACAGCTTATAACTGAAACACTTTTACAGGTATGTAGATTAAATATGCATACAAGGGATCAGGCCCTCTGACCAGATGGGATTTCCAGTTATGTACAGCCTGTGGATGGACAATGTATATGTTTCTTCAGTAAATGCACATGTAATGTATGCACTGTTCTTAAAGAATACTCCAAACCTTCCTCTCTCCCATACTTGTCTTTTAGACAAACTATCTACTTTGCTGCATTGCTACGTGACTGTTACTATCTACAGTCATGATCTCCAAATTTTGATTGATCCTCTTCTAGGCAGATAATGGTCATGCGACCCCAACAGGTTGACAGGAGTTGATTGAAGTTATGCATTAAATCATCCCATTTTTAGAATAGTTCCTCAGCTTAGTAATATTTGAGTGTATTTATCTCATTTATGATAAACACAACCCTGTTTGTGCATCTTGTTTTAAAAAGTAGATTTTCAGTTTCTTCTTTCTCACACTTCTCCCTTCCTCTCTTTCCCATGTATGATCAAAATTGAATAGAATCTAACATAATTCCAGATGTTAAACCTAAAAAGAATTAATGCAAAAATTTCATCATGTCAATAGAATGCATAGAAACATAAGGCTTTGTAGTTCTGATAACTGAAAAACAACACACTTATTGGATATAGCTCAAATTTCACATGCAGATAATTAATCTTTGGCAATGCTCTCAGCCAGTGAATCTTTTCCCTAGTTTACTACCTTTCTTAACTTTTACCACAGATCAATGTAATTATGAATTGTTTTTACCAATCAGGGTTACAGAATTTTAAATTTGATTGCCATGACAAAAGATGGAGCTTTATTGTAAAAGTAGAATTTACCTGACAAAGTTGAATGGCCTCTGCCCATCAAAAAACCAAATCCTATATACTTTTAAAAGACTGCTCTTTGGAGTTTCTTTTCCCATTTGGTTAATAGACCAGTGGTCTAAGCTTACATAATCTTTACCTACATAACTTGTTTACCACTAAAATCTAACTTACAAAACTTGTCTAATACTTAAAATTCTCTTATCAATATTTCACAACCCATACACAGCCTAAAACTTATTTTCATACACACTGAATTCTTATTAATTTCATAAACACCTCATTAGCCTATTGGAAGTACCACTTGGCATTACAGAAATATATAAATTATCTGAAATACAATGTGTGTGTGTGTGTGTGTGTGTGTGTGTGTGTGTGTGTGTGTGTGTGTGTGTGTGTGTGTGTGAAGTGCCATAAAGTCACAGCCCACTTATGGTGATCCTAGCAATGGGTTTTCAAGCATGCTGCTGAGACCTAGGCCGTTTCCGCACGGCCGCCATGCGCCCCCACGCCGCCAAGAGTTCTGCTGGCGTGAGGCATGAAAGCCTCGCTCGCACGCCATGGCGTGCAAGCGAATGGCCAAGCAGAGGTTCTCAAGAGGGAGAGGCGGTTCAAGATGGAGTCGCTTCGCTGACTGACGATATACTTTGCCTGCTGGCGCCTGCACTGGCTTCATCGCCGCCCTCCCACCCCTGGAGGTCGGAGGACAGTGTGGGCGGGCCTTGGCGGCAAGCAGGCGATAACGGAGACATCGTGGAGTGGGGCGGAGAAGGGAGACAGCGTCTTCCCGGTGGCGCGGTTCGCACCGCGCCGCCGGGAAGACGCTTCCCCCCCAACAACAACCCTTTAAAGGGTTGTTGTTTAGGGCGGCCTGATGCCGCCCTGGGGGGGGGAGCGCAGTCAGGTCGGTGCTGCTGCGTTGCAGCAGCGCCACCTGTGCAAACGGCGACCTGGGGGCGGCGTTTTTACCGCCCCCAGGCCGTCGTTTTTGGGCCATGCGGAAACGGCCCTAGTTATATCTGCTGATGGAGGGTTGGCCAAGAGCTGCCCCAGAGGTTTTAGCCAGTTGTTTGGAGACTGTGGTTGTATGGATGAAAGAGAGCTAGATCTCTTTCTGAAGCTGAATTTCTGAAGACAGAGGTCATGTTTCTAGATCATTGCAGGTTGGGTGGGGAGTTCCGGCTGCCGACCCTGTATGGTGTCCAGTTGACAGCCACATCAATTGTTAAGAGCCTGGACAAGCTCCTGGATGCCTCCTTAACTATGTAGGCACAAGTGGCACAAACGGCTCATTTGGTATTCTTCCATCTATGCCAGGCAAAGCACCTGGTTCCATATCTCTCCCAGCAGCTGGCCACAGTTATTCATGCAACGGTCACCTCCAGATTAGACTTCTGCAATTTGCTCTATGCATGGCTACCCTTGGACCTCTGTGGAAGCTCCAGCTGGTCCAGAATGTGGCAGTGTGGCAGGCACATATACTACCAGTACTCTGCCAGCTGCACTGGCTGCAGGTGAAGTACCGGATAAGATTCAAGGTTCTTGTATTAATGTAAATGGTCTGAGGTCTGCATACCAACGAGACCATCTGTCCTGGTACATTCCCCAAAGAGTTCTTAGATCTGCAAATAACAATCTGCTGTTGATCCCTGGACCAAAGGGAGTCTGGCTAGCCTCAACTAGGGCCAGGATTTTTTTGGCTCTGGCCCCAGTCTGTAATGCTCTGTCTAATGAGACTATGGCCCCATAGGACCTTAGGCAGTTTGGCAGGGTCTGTAAAACAGAACTGTTCCACCAGGCATATGGTTGAGACAACTATGATACCTACTGCCCCCCCCCTTCTTCTCCTTCTTCATTTTTATATTGATTTCCATCATTAATCACCTGAGGGCGTGGAATATGCTGATTGCCATCTTGTGATTATTTTAATATGTATTTATTGCTGCTGATGTTTTAATGTTTATATTTTATATGTTTATATTCTGTTGAGATGATGTGAGCCATCCCGGGCCCAAAAGGGAAGGAGTGACATAGAAATCTAATAATAAATAAATAAAAAATACTAAAGTGAATAATCAGAGGCAATTTGCCATTGCCTTCCTTTGCAGAGACTTCCTTGGTGGTCTCCCTTCCAAGTACTTACCATGATTAACTTCCAAGGTCTGACAATATCAGGTCACCTTCCTACACACAATGTAAATAGTGTAGAGAAATACACAGCAATTACTAAAATTATTAAATTAGAATTTTTATAATACTGTGGAACCTCTTAAATTTACAGTTAAATTTACAGACTGAAACAGTTTAGGGATTTAGCATCTTTCATTTGGCTTTCCCTCTGACACCAACAGGTCTAAATGGAAGGGTCATGCTCTACTCACTACAATGAAGTCCTGTTGAGGAGTCGGAAAAGGGAACCACAAAATAGAATGAGAAAAGAACCACTTCATTAAAAAAGGAAAAAGGGAGTTGCCTACAAAATGTTCAGGAAGAGGAGGAAAGAAGCCATGGAAGAAAATGGGGAAAGGGAAAGGAGATATCCTGCACTCAAGTGTTCTCAAATATCTATAGCCATCTTTGATAACAGAGGCAAACATAACACATTCAATGCTTCTTCCCATTCCATGAAATGTTAGCAGAGACTGTAAATTGCTGTGGATATCATAACTGATAATAACTTTCAGAAAACCACCATGCGTCTGATGGAACATGAGATATTTCACTCTCAGTCCTGTTTTCTTTCTCTGAAAAACACATTGCTTTGGGGAAACTTGGAACAAATCCTGAAGAGCAAACAGCTGAGAAATATCAGGATTCTCTAGTAACAACAAGTGAATGACACCAGTGTGGTTACGGTTAATGCCCTTTCTTTGTGGTTATTCCCTAGATTGCTGAGGCTTCAAAATTAACATGAAACTAATTACCGTATCTAAGCACTGACATTTTGCATACACTGCTGGGTCATCATAACTTGGATTCTGTGAGTCCAAGCTACTACTATAATCTTGTGAAGAGTTTGGTTGTTTATATTTAATGTGCTTTCTTCTGCCAGGAAATCCCCTGTTCCTTTTCTTATATGGATTTTAATGAACCTAGTATATTTCTGTTCTTTATTTAAAGTGCTGTTGACAACTAAGAACTCAGCCACAGGCTCCCAATATGACCATTTGTAGTATTTTGGCATGAGTGAAGTGGTTGCAATAATGATTTAACACCAGCAGCCGATAGGAAGAATAAAAGACAATCCTCCTCATCCTATAGGTCATCTAACGTACTATGAACAAACAAAGCCATCTTGCATTGGATTATATACTTGCCAACTTGCTCAGAATTGCCATTCAGACTGGCAGAGAATTGTCATTCAGACTGGCAGAGAATTGTCATTCAGACTGGCATATCTCAGGCAGAGATTTATTTCAGTTCTGTTTGAATAACTGAAAAGGTTTTGGGTGACAGTCTCCTATAAATCAATCCAGGAGACTTGCACACCCTCTTAATATTTTGGGTAACTGAGGACCCTTCCACATGTGCAGAATAATGCTTTCAATCCACTTTGCAGCTGGATTTTACTGTGCGGAATAGCAAAATCCACTTGCAAACAATTGTGAGAGTGGATTGTAAGTGCATTATTCTGCATGTGTGGAAGGGGCCTTGGTTATAATGATAGCAGGCATAAAAGCATTTGATTCACTTTGTGTTGAGCAAGAGAAACATTGAGATCACTGAGGCAAGAGTTGTATAAAAATAACAAAGGAAGTTTATTTATGTACAGGCTGTTGTTAAAGAACAGTTCAGCAGCACAGACCTCAAAAGTGTCACAGGATAAGCCTGTCTGAGGTACTTAAACTTCAGCTAGTTATGGCTTCAGACTGTGATTTGAATTTCTTTTAATGTTTTTATTGCTTAGCTATTAGGTCATATCCTTTCACATACATAGCACTCCATCCATATCAGCCTGTCCTTCCCAAGAGTCAGACTAAAGGGTACCAGGCCTACCAATCTCCATAGACACTCCTCACATCAGGGTACTTTGCCCTCTCCCATGTTACCTGGTAGAACCACCCTTTAAAATGGCCACAACCTTCCTGAGGCAGACCCAAACTGACTGCTATTGTTCTTCTGTCCAAAATTCTATTCCTTCTTTGAGAGATGATTGGAGCAGCATTCCCATGGGCAACAGCTAGTTGGATTTTTTTTCTCCCTTTCCCACAGCTTTCTGTCCATCAAACTAGGGACTGCCTCCATGTAAGGAATCAAAGAACTAGTGGATGAGTGGAAGACTGCCTCCATGATCTTATGCATGCAAAGAGTATATTAGAAATATAAGGCAGGTATAAATTAGATGGATTTTTAAAGATAATGGAGTTTACATATTGTGAAATCTGGGCCCCTTTACATTGCTAATACCCAAATGTTAAACTAGAATGTACAATAAGGTGCTTTGGCTTTTACAAGTGAGCTACCAATCTGATGACAACAAATGGTGGACATCCAACAGAAAGAGTTAAAGATCTTATTCACCTTTTTTTGTTGTTGAGATTTTCTAATACTTCTACTTTCTGTGTCAATTTCAGATGTGATTGTAGGCTAAAGATAAATGCTGACTACTTCCCAAGATTTCACAGCACTGACTGCTTAAGTACTCATTGTATGTGTTACCTCTTCCTCCTGCAGCTATTCTCATTGCTTCTTCATTCTTCAAACAGCTGACATGTACCTAACCGGTCACATGGCTGCCTTTAACTCCTCTTAAGCTTCTGCTAAAAATGTGCTATATATAATGCAAGTAAACAAGTCTATTAATTAGTTCATACCAGTATATCATTTTGAATCATGAAAAAGGGATGTTAAACATTCTGCTACTCTACAGCTAGTTTTTAGATTAGGAGCTAACTGTGCTATGCATACCCTTTTCTAAACCCCTAAATAAAACAAATGATCCCATTCATTATTTTACTTATTCTTAGTGATTCTTAGTCACAATCCCAGCATTATAATTCCCTTCAGCCAGTGTTGGCAAATGTTGACCAATGAGGGCCACATGAAAATAGGTCAGGAGCTGGAATCAACAAGATGTTTCAATTACTAATTTGTATAATTAGCATATAATGTTACTTTCCCCCTACAATACAGTTGTTGTGAGCCAAATAACTTTGATATGAACATGGGTCCAATTTTCATATTGCTTGTCATGGTTCCTAGTCCATCCGGGAAGCTTTTGAGTGTGTGTGTGATGTGGTTATCACATTAGCCAGTATAATTTTAAACATGTCAGAGAAACAGCTGATTTTCAGATGGGTTCACTGATGTGGGTTAAAATTATTCAAGCCTTCCAAAGCCACATGAAAAATGCTTCACACAACAGCTTCCTATAGGATTTGGAAGTACTGCTCAAATAATGTGAAAATTGACAGTGCAATCCTTAGGATAGTTAGTCCAGTCTAAGTCCACTCATTTCAATGGGCTTAGACTGGAGTAACTCTGCATAGGATTGAGTGAGTTCCTTGTTCCAGATCTATAGCCAAAATGGACCTATTCTGTCTGTACCAGGGGAATTTATCTCCTCTGTCTGCCCAACTCCCTTTGGGTCAAATCGTCCCTTCCTGGGGTATCAAGGAAGATACAAGCTAACATTTTGCCATCTCAAGGTCTCCCTTCTCTCCAGGTATCATATTCCTGCCAAGAGGTGAGATGGCCATATTATTGTCTGCTAGCTATAAGTATTTGCCTAATCAAAACTTGGGTGCCAGAGGCTGCCATCAACAGGATAAAGGATCTTAAGAGCAATTAACCATTCTCCTGTTTCCTGTCCTTCTTAAAATAAATGTGGGAGTTTCATAGCCCAAAAGTTCTTAATATTGCAATATAGCCCAAAACAGAAAGCATTCTTCCACAGCCACCATCAGAGGCCAGCATTTTTGTATAGTTGTCATGACCCTAGCATCCCAGAAAGGGATGCCACTACGCAGAGACCACTGAGGCTGCTTTTCAATGTTTTAAATGCTCACTCACCTGCCATCTGCTTGGGCCAGAAGTGATGGTGAACTGAGGTAGCACCTACTACTGCTTGCCTGTCCTCTTATTTTATTTATTTATTTTATTATTTCGATTTCTATACCGCCCCCTCCCCGAGGGGCTCCGGGCGGTGTACAACAAATTAATACAAACAAATAAGAAGGCAAACCATACAATTAAAACAACAACGACCTATAAAAGCTCCAACATTAAAATATACTAAATTACATTAAAACAGCGGTAATATCATAATAAAAGGCACCCGGTAAATCCTTTCCTTTAAAACCCTCCCCTAAGGAGCGACCGGGCTCCTCCATAGGAGGATGTAATCTTGATGTAATCGAACAGGGGCGCCATACTCAGCGGCTGGTTGCTCCAAAGGCCCGGCGGAACAACTCGGTCTTACAGGCCTTGCGGAATTCACCGAGATCCCGCAGGGCCCGGACAGCTGGAGGAAGAGTGTTCCACCAGGCCGGGGCCAGGGCCGTAAAGGCCCTGGGCCGCGTGGAGGCCAGCCACATCACAGAGGGGCCGGGGGCCACCAGTAAATTTGCCTCTGCCAGATGCAGAGGGTGAGTGGGGGCATAGGGGGTAATGCGGTCCCAAAGGTACGAGGGTCCCAGGCCGCGTAAGGCCTTAAAGGTCAAGACCCAGACCTTGAAAATGATTTGGAATTCCACCAGAAGCCAATGCAGTTGGCGCAGCACAGGCTGAATGTGATCACGAAAGGCGCTCCCTGTGAGTAGACGTGCCGCTGCATGCTGGACCAGTTTCAATTTCCGAATCAAACGCAAGGGGAGACCCACGTAGAGCAAGTTACAATAGTCTAACCTGGAGGTGACCCCTTCTATCACCCACAGTAAAGCATGGCACTTTGCTTCTCCTTACTACCATATGTTCTCTTGTTTGTCTACTTGCCAGCTGTTAGTGTGAGGAAATGAAAAACACAAGGAGGAAGAAGAGCTGGGGAAGGACCACAGGGGAAAATCACCAAATGAAAGAAAGGCCCACCAAAAACTTCTAGTTCTCAAACTTCTTAGCAGCAAATCTTCTTAGCAGCAAATGTGCAGCAGCCCTAGTGAAGACAAAAATATGACATCAGGGCACAGAAGTATAAACATCACAAATGGCTCAATTTCCTGAGAATATAGCAGCTTGCTGCGTCTTCTTGAGGACTAGCAGAGGTGAAAAAAGTTTCTCCTTCAAATGTTGCTGGGCTGGCCAACTGTAGGGATGTTGAGTATCAAACCTGCACCTTGGCCATTTCCTCACGGCCATGCTGGGGTGTGTGTCGGCATATACAACGCCAACACACACACACACCCCGGGACCATTCACACGAACGGTCCCGGTAGGGGCAGGGAAGACGGCGCAGCGCCAGTGCCAAAGTCGCTCGAGTCGAGCTTAGTACCTTCCCTGCGACCTTCGGGCCGCGTCGCCCAGGTGCCAGGGGATACTTCTGCCCTGCGCGACAGCCTGCCTGAGTCAGCAGGGCGAAGGCCGTCAATCCTTCAAAGGCCTGGGCGACGCACCGGAAGGTCGCAGGGAAGGTACGTCGATCGGGAAGGGGGGGATGGTGCCTTCCAGCCACTGCCGTTTGCACGGCAGCGGTTGGAAGCCGCTGTTTCCAGAAAACCTCGCTCGGGGAGCGAGGTTTGGAAACAGCGGCTTTGCGCCGCTGGGGGGGTAGCAAGGGCGGTGCGGCTGCGCTGCAGCTGTGCCCCCCATGTGAACAGCTCCCTAGGGACGGCATTTTTGCCATCCCTAGGGCGCTGTAAATGGCCCGTGCGGAAAGGGCCCTTGATAATAAAGTTCCAAGGCTTATTCAGAAAGCCTCAGAGCTGCAGGTTAAAATTCAGGGGCATCAGCCTCCACACTGGATGGCTTCTTTTAAAACTTCTGAGCATGTCTGCTGTGAGAACCAGTGTTAACTAGTAACAGTTACTATGCCCTGAAGTTCTCAGGAATTCCTTTAGCCAGTCACTCTTTGTTAACCTAATCTGTCTCAAAGAATAGCTATGAGAATGGAGAACTATGTCCATTTCCTCTGGGCTCCCTGGAAGAACAGCAGGATACAACTCCAGCAGTAAGTTAATTGCACATGAAAATGGGATGCAATGATACAGCACTCACATCTCAACTACATTTATCTAATAGTTAAATGTTCATGATGTGAATAATCCATCTATGTGATTATATATGTGCACCAATACCATGGTGCACATATCATGAGGTTTAATCGGAGGTGTAGTGGGGCAAAATGGTGATGAGGCAAAATAGTGCCCCCTGCACCCCACCCCATATCCTGTGGTAGCTACACCCCCTCACGCTCCGCTTACCTGAGCAGGCGGTAGTCCCGGGCAGCCTGGTGGGGCCTGGCAGGGCTGAGGGGCACTTGGCTGCAGCCTTCCCCAGGCCTGGTGGGGTGCGGCCAGGCCAAGGGGCACCCTGTGGCCGCCCCACTAGGTCATTCCTTCATCCTCCGCTGGCTGAAGGCATGGCCTGGCAAAGTCAGCTGAGGGGGGAAGTGGGAGGATGTGGGGGAAGTTTTCTGCCCCCCACATGACCAAATGGGGCCTGCCCAGGGCATTTGTCCCATCCTGTCCTATGGTAGCTACGCCACTGGGTTTAATATCTCCTGGTATATGTAGAAGAACTGCTATTCCATGTGACACCATTAGGCTCTGTCCTGTCAGGGTCTGAAAGCCTGGTAACTCTATAGCGTTGTTGGTCTCATATCTTATTGCTGCACTCAGCAACACTTTCTTTTGCATCTGCCTTTGGGGCTATGGTTCAGAATAGGGCTGTTAGAGTTTACTGGATTCAAAATAAAATCTCAACATACTTATAAGGTAGATGGGACTGAGAGAGTTCTGAATGAACTGTGACTAGCCCCTGGGCACCCAGCAGGAATGTAGGAGTGGGGAAACAAATATGGTTAACCAGATAAGACTCCACCACACATGCAGGAATCAAACTCGATTCTCCAAATTAGAGTTTACTTTCACTCAACCACTATATCACAGCTATTTGTGTGGGACCGTGCAGAAGGCTTAAAATATTGAAGGAAAGTACAGGCTATTCCCTCTTCAGGGGGAGTCCTACAACATCAATACAAATTAGACTTGGTAAAAGTTAGGTGTAGGTATATATATATTTTTTTAATTTATACTTTACATTTGTACCCCACCAATCTCCCGAGGAACTCGAGGCAGCTTTACATATCAATACATATGGACATATCAATATGGACAAATGGTTGATATTTTTCAAAAGCGGGAAGTAAAACCAATTTTTCTGCATTTGTATTTATAAGAATTCCATGAGTTCTTATTAATACAAGGGTGGTGTCTAACTGTCTGCTGGTTTTAATAGTCTTATTAGGAGAGAAGCCTTCCCCCCCTTTTTTTTTCTTTTTTGCTTCTTTGAGCAGCAGCCTTTTGTAAATCACGAAGTGTGTTTTGCCCACAGTCTACTCCTCACATATCCACCTTTATTTATCCAGACAGTCTAAGGCAGGGGTAGGGAACCTGCGGCTCTCCAGATGTTCAGGAACAACAATTCCCATCAGCCCCTACCAGCATGGCCAATTGGCCATGCTGACAGAGGCTGATGGGAATTGTAGTTCCTGAACATCTGGAGAGCCGCAGGTTCCCTACCCCTGGTCTAAGGAAACAGTGTGTCCTACACCAGTAACAAGAGGAATCCTCTCACTCTCCCTTAATCCTTTCAATTACTATTTATCTAGAGAATACTGACACATAGTGGAGAAGAAAAGAACTGGATAGATTGAATGAAGAAATGTTGCTGGTACCTTCCTTTTTTGACTCTGGAATTCTAGGATGCCAGTCCTCAAATACTAAAAATACAGTGAGTGGATTAGAAGGAAGAGACAGCAAGGTAGAGGAAGAAAACTGTTCATCATCACATCTAAATATTGTGGCCAAAGTATACATAGCATCTTGAAAATGTGGCCACAGAGGAATGAACATTTTAAACAGTAATAATGGCAAAACAGCATGGTTTAACAATTTTTCCTTGGAATAATTCCATGAATTGCAGCACTGCTCTGAGACTGTTAGCCAGAAAGCTGAGCAGCACTGACTGCTGTGTCATTAGCCAGTGGATCACCAGATCTCTAGCATTCCCTTATCTCTCAAACAATTCCAAGCTTCACTTTTACCAGAACTTTCATAAAAAGAAATCTTTGCCATACTCTCAGTTCTATTTTATTAGAAAGTGGTATAGCAAGTGTCCAAGTTAGCACTGGCACTGACAGCAGGACCAAAAGAGCATAATAAATCATCATCTAGTCTAGACTATTGCTGAACACAAACCACATTCATCATGATATTATGGCATTGCTGGCAGCTAAGAGCACATCTTTTAAAAGGCACGATTCAAAATAGAAACATAGGTTTTGCTTTTGGAACTTTCTAGTACTGAGTTAGTATGCATTCACTTCAATTTTATTAAGAGTTAAAGCTTCTTTGCGGTTTTCTTTTTCTTCTACAAGGATTGGTGGACATTCCTAGCAACAAAGGTTTTTTATTTGAAGCTGGAAAAATGCAATTTGCACATGATAGACACACTTACTAGAGTGTGAAGTTTTTTTGAGTGTACAACATTACAGCTCCTGAGTAAGATATGTGCATTAATTTGTGCAAGATATTTGTCCCAAGGCAAATGAAGTTCCACAGTTTATTGGGCGATCATTATCACACACCACAGAACTCATGTGGGTAATGTACAGTGGGGACATTAACTCCACCCTGGGAACTGAGAATCAGTCATTTCTATAATTGGAGCAGTTTTTTACTGAAAGTCCTTTTACTTAGCATTGAAATGTAGCTGCATCTCTGTATATATAGTTTTATTTAGAGTTTGCATTTCTTTGTACATCTCCACTGTAGCTTGTCAAGTTAGTTTTCTTTTGGGAAATACATTTTTTGTATAAGCACTGGCTTATTTAAAATATTTTATACCCCCATCTTCTAATCCTAGCTCTCAAAGAAATTATTACATAACATCAAGGCTGCAGTCTTATAGTTAGTTGGAAGTAAGACTGAACTCAGGGGGAAGAAAGAAGTAACAAGAAAATAAAAACACTGAGTATGCAAGTTGCAGTGTAGGCTTTGCAACTGGAATGTTACATATGCATCTGATTATCTTATTTTCAATTTTTAAAAGTAAAACTTTGTAAAATTGAAACTTTCAAGTAGAACCTGCTTTTTCAGATCTTGACCCTGGAGAGTAATAAGTTTATTGTCAATATATCTCATTCTCAACAAGACCAAATCTGTGGAATCTTAAATCCAGGGACTGGAGCCATGGACAGACAAAACAGATCTTTCTAGAAACCTGAAAAAAGCCCACGTTTGCAGAAAATTCTGAAAAAATACACTGGGTGACTTTGGGCCAGTAACACATTGGCTGATTCCACGCAGACAGCAACCCATTTCTGCTGCTTCTGCTGCCATTTGCCCAGCGGCTGCAGAGGCCAGCTGAGATTGCTGGGATCCCAGAGACAGGAGGCAGCACGGTTTGCAAGGAAACACCACGTTTCAATTCAACTGCACAGTCGAGAATCCCCCCACCCCAGAATCCCCCGACCTACCTGCATGGCATGGCAGCCACCTATTAGAGCAGTGGTTCTCAACCTGTGGGTCGCAACCCCTTTGGGGGTCGAATGACCCTTTCTCAGGGGTCACCTAAGACTCTATGCATTAGTGTTTTCCATGTGTAAAATGGATAAATGTTAGGGTTGGGGGTCACCACAACATAAGGAACTGTATTAAAGGATCACAGCATTAGGAAGGTTGAGAACTACTGTATTAGAGTATCCACTCTAATGGTGGCTACCTGGGGAATCTACTATAATGGTAGATGACAGAAGATGGAGACTGAAAGCTTCCTGCTTGCCATAGTTTGCACAGGCAAGCTGGAAACATTTGCAACCTGGGTTAGAGGGGGCAAGTTGCTAAATTCGTGATTTTCATTTAACCTGGGTTCTGGCTACTAGAACGGGCTAGTAGTGTTTTGGGGGTGAGTTGTGTGGGAACTCTTCCCCCCCCCAAATGCTTTTAAAAAGGGCTTCAACCCATTTTACTTGGCCCATGCAGAATCAGCCATTCTCAACTCAACTTACCTCACAGGGCTGCTGTGAAGATAAAATGGAGGAGAGGGGAATGATGTAAACTGCTTTGGGTCCCCACCATGGAGAAAGGTGGAATATAAATGAAGTAAATAAATACAGCTGAAGATAAGGAGGATAGGCTGTATTGTCGAATAAAGGATAGGCTGTATTGTTGAAGGCTTTCATGGCCGGAATCACTGGGGTGCTGTGTGGTTTCCGGGCTGTATGGCCGTGTTCTAGCAGCATTCTCTCCTGACGTTTTGCCTGCATCTGTGGCTGGCATCTTCAAAGGATCTGATAGTAGGAAAGCAAGTGGATTATATATACCTGTTCGGAGTATCCAGGGCAGGGGAAAGAACCATTGTCTGTTAACAAGTAATTGCACCCTTTACCACCCCAATCCTATACACTCCCTGAACAGCTCCTTTTCATCCAGGTCTCTTGTAGGGCTGTTGTTTTTGTAACAGATGCATGACTTTCTTTTTTGATTTGGAAAATATTAAACTAGGTAGTGGTTGTTTTATGGTCTCGGTGTATTGCTATGCATATAAAGGGCACTGTTGAGTAGAAAGTGGTTGTACTTGGGGACCACTGTTTAGTAATGTGCAGTGATGCCGTCCTAAAAGGACAAGGTTCTAGAGTCACAAATGTGTGGATCAAAGGAACAAACTACTGTTCAGTCAGCTGCATTGATGAAGGCAGATTTCCTCCAGGTTCAGGCACAAGTAGTTTTGCAACTAGATCTCTGATACTTGCTCTGTTACTTACAATTTGAAGTATTTATTGGTTCCTTTAATATTAATCTTCTGCACCTTAATTAAAAGTTTGTAGGGTTCCTGTAGAGAGCCAGGTGGTGCAGTAATTAGGAGTAGCAGACTAATCTGAAATACCAGGTTCCCCACTCCTACATATGAAGAAGAAGAAAAGTTGGATTTATATCCCTCCTTTCTCTCCTGTAAGGAGACTCAAAGGGACTTACAAACTTCTTTCCTTTTCCCCGCTCACAACAAACACCCTGTGAGGTAGGTGGGGCTGAGGGAGCTCTGCCGAAGTGGTGCGAACCTGCTGACTCCCACCACTGCTTCAGCACTCCTCTTAACAGAATGCTATCTGCACAAACTTTAACAAGGTCAGACTGGGAAAAATCTCAGCTGCTGTGATCTTGGTTCCTCTGAGCTAGTAATCATCTCTAATTAATATTAATGAATGGCAGATGATAGATGTTTATTGCCTAAGCAGAAGTGTGCATTACAAAACCAGAAAGATTTAGCTAAAGCTCTAAGGAATTGTCTTTATATGTTGGCTAAATGACAGCGGGGGGTGGAAGGTAGGATTTGACATTTGCAAATGGGTGATTCAGCTACTAGAAAACCAAAATATATCCAATGTCAATGTCTGCTTTCCCTTCCAACAAATAGAACATAGTCCATGAATTTACTAGAGTTTTCCAACTGGCTTACATCTGCTTTACAGTTCCAGAATTAAAGATTTTGGCAAATAGCAGTATTTTGCATTCAATTATCTGTTGTCCAGCTGAAGTACACAAATCACCACATGTTAGGTTAATGATAGAATCAAATCAATGGAATTAATTTCTGCATTTCAATGCAGTGCCTAATTTATTTAATTGCTGATGGGGGGAGGAGGTCAGGAATAAATTGAAATGTCAATCAGCTTGCACTAACCATACTATGAATTCAACATAAGTAACACCTGTAACTGACAACTGTTTGCACCAAATGGATAATATAAAAATATCCTCACTAACAGCAGAAGTTCTCAGGGAGAAAAAATATCTCTATGAGGACTTCTTTTATGACAGAGGGCCATGGAACTGTCATCATAATAGTTCTATGAACTACCAGCACAAGTCGCCCAATAAATTTAATTCTGACTTTTTAAAGTTAGTAATTTCTGCAGGAATAAAGTCATACCTTTCTCATGTAAATTTTTACTTATGTTAAGGCCTGCTGTCCAATGAAGGGAATCAACTAATCACTCTATTCTTTTCACCCAGCACATTTGACAGTAGCTGATTGTGACAGGAGCTTTACTTATTTTGCTCCTCTAGCTTCTTCTATTCTTTCTTTCAATTTGCTGTCCAAGAAATTATCTTGTTTGATTCAGTTACAAACATCTTATTTATTTGATTTTTTCCTGCCACATTTCCTCCAAGACATTCAGATCAACATTCCTTTTCCTCCTCACAATGTAAAATCTAAAGTATAAATAATATCTTTACAATAATCTTGTGAAATAGGTTAGGCTGGCCCAAGATCTCCCAGTGATCTTCATGACAGAAGGAGCATTTTAACTCTGAACTTTCAGATCATATTCTGAAACTCTAATCACTACATTACATTTTCACTCAAATGACACCCCAAACTGTTACAAACACCAGGCCTCAAAATAAGATGGTTATTCTGCTTCATGAATGGACGGGACAGTTTTTTAAATTGTAAGTGGACAGGATAGTTGGCAAGTGCAGAACCTTTCTCAAGGTTGCTTATTATGGGCTTGTCCCAACACCTACAAGCATATAAAAAACTCCCATTTATTGGGATTAGTATGGTCACAGAATATTTATATTTTCTTCACCTTTCTTCTATTTTTCCTTTATTTTTAAGCAGAGCTGGTCAAATTGTGTTGTTGACTTATACTTCTGTGTTCAGAAGAGATGAACAGTCTCGAGGTTGGCACAGGAATGAGCCTGGTTTAGGCTTCTACTGCACTTCCCCTCATGTAGGCAAAACCAATATTGGAGACGCTCTGAAGCTTTTGCTTTTTAAAAAATGTGTCTGATAATTGACTAAAGGGATTGAGAATCATTCTGTATTCCACTGTATTCTGTATTCTCCACTAAAATCAGTTCCAAGAAACTACACAGTGACATTAGGAGTACCAGTATTCCTGCCCAACACCATGTCACTGAGGACTTTTGTAAACCTGCATACATCTGGTGATGATATCTATGATTTTGGTATTTCTGGACAGGAAATATACTCATTGCTTCCATGACCTACTATTGAAAAATATTTGGGCTTGGCCCTTCTTCTTCCACTTAACTAAGTGCCTCTTGCCATGAATTTAGTATGCTCTCCCACTGGGATGCTGAAAACTTCACAGTGAACAGTTTCAGCAGGTGAAAACCCCATGTTCAACATGCATGATTGTTCATCACCCTGTCCTTGGATCTGTCCACCATCTGTCCACTGTCAGCTTTGAACAGCGTGGCTGGGATGGAGTTGTATTTCATTCTGCCTTGCAACCTACTTTTTTATTTGTACTGTAGGTGAAATTGATTTTCTCCAAGAATCATAGAGGATCAGGTTGAGTCATCAGATGACACTGGAGGAGGTAGTGTGATCCCCATAAAACCGAAGTAAAGAAAAAAAAGGTTGAAAGTAGTGGTGAAATAGCTTTTTATCACATTAATGCATGTGAGCCACACAAAATGAAGTAAGATCTTTTAGAAATGCAGTGTTTATAATCACCAGATGATTAGTTTTCATGTGGTTGGTTTTTGATTGACAGCAGAGCCGTGCTCAGCAAGGACAGGTTTGTAGGGGAAGGAAAAAAACTAGAACTCAGACTGTGTGAGAATGTGCATATGTGAAATGCTGCAAACTGCACTGTACTGTACTCCTTGAGAGTGTGAAAAGTAACTTAATTAACAGGCTCAGGCTGCTCATGTGCAGCTGAACAGTCCATTTAGAAATTGGCTCCCTGTTTCAGATCCACAAACTGAACATGAGCCGAACCTGCAGGCATTCAATTCATCCATAGTTTGATCATACTACTGAATAGTAAACAGAATGGCAGATGTGAGGTGTTAATTTGTAGTATTCCACAACCATTCTCATAGTGTTAAATAGGAACCTAAATGTCCTGGGTTTTATTTATTACTTGCTCACTTAATTACTATCCCTTTAATCAGTGCTGAAAGCTAAACTCTGTAAGTAACTGAAGTTTTCTCATAAATGTGTTCGGAAAATTCTTCATCTACCATAAAAAGTAACATCTTGATTTTGCAATTTTTTTAACCATTGCTCCAAACATCTCAAGCGCCTATTATACCTGTAAGCATTCCACTGTGTCTAGTTTGAGGGGGTGAAAAACTGCTCATTTTCCCATGGACAACCAGTACCTGCTGGCTGCTTGGATTTCTTGCAAAGAATGCTAAACAACAGAATTTGGTGTAATCCAGCCTAATGTTTTTAAGAAAGAATGAATACTGAAAAATCACTTTATATATGTGAGCCATGCCTTAACTGTCATGAGAACTGTGATACACCCTTTTATTTTACAAACTGAAAACTCCTTGGGGATTCTAGTGTTGTTGTTTTTTAAAAGGACTCATCCAGACCTTCACTCCTGCTATGTTTGGTATCCATATCCTCACTAAGTGGTGTTGATAGATTATTATTGTAAAGCACAAAGCACGATTTCTATACAGTTCTTGATTATTGTGCCTGCCTGGCAGATGAATGTGTTGAAAGTGACCATCCTAAGTGTACTGATGGTCCTGCACTGTCTGTTAGGAATATCCATTCTGGATATTGTATTCCTATGTTGTAAGGTCTGCCTCTGTTTGCTTCTGAGTGTTTTGAGATTGATCCTGTCCCAAATGCTCTATTGTGATTCTTGTGTGACTTTAGGTGGCAGTTGTGATTCTTGTTGTGACTTTAGGTGGCAGTCCAATTTGTCTGTTAGATTGCCAGTGTCTGGTGTTAGATTGCCAGTGTCTGGTGAAAGTGTTGAAAGGACATATGAAGATGCTGTCTGGGGCATTCACTTATGTGGCTTATTTATACTTGCAAATCATTGCTTGATGATGCAAACATCAAGTAATGAACATACAGGACTTCACTGAGTGTTATGTAAAGTGATGTGGAATTAAATGAATTATTTAATGAAATATTAGATGGATGTTTATAGACTCATAAGTACAAGACTGGATAATATTCAGAAAGCATACCGTTAGAATTCTACAAAGTGGAGAATGGTGCAATGACCTATGCCATTATGTGGATGAATCAGAATGTTAAGCCTTCACATTCGGCCTTTGTCTATGTATGAAAACTAGCTGCTAATTTCAGCCATGGTACAGCAAACAACCATAAACACACTGTTCCTTCTTTGGAGGATTTAAAACGAATAAACACTACATTTTATTTTTTGCAAAAGCCAAACAAGATCAAACTAACATTTCAGAAATTCATATCAAGATTCATTGGGGGTTGTGGATTTTTACCAGAGCAAACAAATGATAGTGGCTGTTGTGGGTTTTCTGGGCTGTGTTGGCTATGGTCTGGTAGTTTTTGCTTCTAACATTTTGCCTGCATTTATGGCTGGCATCTTCAGAGCATGTCACAGCAAGAGACATGTCACTATGACATGGAGAGAAACACATCTCACTATGACATGCCTCTGAAGATGCCAAACTACATAGATGTGGGTGAAACATTAGGGCCAAAGGCTATCAGACCATGGCCACAATCGCCAGTTGATTCTGGCCGTGAAAGTCTTCAAGAATACCTTAATCATAGTCTATTTTTATCGCCATGTCTATGTGTGAGAGGGGGGAGAATATCAGTTCTAATGTTGAGACTCCTCCATGTTATGAAATCTGTGCCTTTAAAACTGTTGATGGGCCGAGTTAAGAGAACTGGAAGAACAAGAGCTGATTTCAGGCTTCAGCAAGCTGCCTCCTTGTGTGTAAACAAGGAAACATGAGGAGAGCCCTCTGCAAGCCCATTCTAAACCTTTATCCACTGTTGCTCTAGCTGTCTTCCTTGTCTTCTCATTGCCCACAACCCCTCAGTAAATCAAGGGGTTACATGGGCTCTAACGTTTGAAAGAGGATGCCTAAAAGCAACTGTGTCAACTACCCATGTTTGTCATTCCAGAGGTCAGTCAGGGCATCAACAGAAACACCATCCGTATCAACCAGAAAATCCTCCAGAACCATCAGAGCCATTTGGACCATCTGGCTCTGGCAATTTATCATTTTAATAGATCCCCAACCCTGCAGAGCTGAGTACCCCTTTAGGTCTAAACACTCAAACAAATAATTATATGCCCATGACAAAGAAATCATCAGTTTCTCCACCTTCAGATCACATGTCTCTCACCCAAAACAAATAACACATTAAGAGTGTGACCTGCATAATATATAGGACCAGTTATATTACCTGAGACAGACTCACAGTGGTCACAGATGCCATGAAATGCTGAGCCTCTCCTGACAGAACAGCCTTAGCATGAATGTTGAAGGCCCCAAGGACAATCAGCCAATGGATCCTTAACATCACTCTAAGACCACTTCTGTCAGCTTAGGCAAGAAGATGTTAGGCAGTAAGGTAAGCGATACCAACAGAATCCTAATCCTGTGTTTCAATATCAACATTAGGTACACAGCTTCAGAACATAAGTGTCCTGAAGGACGCGCTGTGCTAGGACAAGTCTTTATAGACCTTTCTGCCTGCCATACCTATGCTGATGTATCCCCAAGTACCTGGGGAACACAGCTGGGAGAGGTTACCCCTTGCCCAGCCAAGTCTCTATGATACTTGACAGGTATAAGGCACCTTTATGTGTATTCAAATAACATTTGGACCCGACCAGAATGCATTTCCTGTTCAGATCTGCTTGCAGTATTTGGTACTAGAAAGTACTTTCCCCTAGGCTAGAAGGCATTTTTGCTGGGGGGTGGGCGGTATTCTCTTCTTTGCAGCATATGGCTTGGAATACTCTGTTGAGTCAGTTGGAACCATCTGCTCTGAAAGTCTCTTGCTATGGTAGGTTGTTGATTCTGTATCTCTGCACAGAATATACTGATGCCCATATTATGTTAGCAAACCTAGGGGTGAGAGAGATGGGGAATTACGCATGGTTTTGGATGTACCTTGGGTCAGCAGTGTTGGACTGTACTATTTTCTAGACTCTTACAGCACTACAGTTTTGAGAAGGTGGGACATCTTACCAGCATCAGAGAAACCTTTGACATATCAAACGATCTGAAATGTTTGGTTTGTTAAAGGCAATCTTAAGAGGGAGTTTTAAGAGAATCATCACCCATTTTCAAAGTGGCTCAAATCCATTTAATGCAAACATAAATAATTCCTTTTGGTGTTTTTTCACTGTTGTAATATTGTACTAGAAAGTGTTCAGATATCTCTTAGGTGGAAACATCTGTCTCTTATCATGTGTAACTTTTCCTGATTATTTCTCGAAAGGCAGACTAAACATGCAGTTCTGACATAATACAGCATCACATTTGTATTTCTGGTTTGCTCAACTGCCTGCACCAGCTGAATGTAGTCTTTGAAAAGAACAGCATGCATGACCTCAAGGGAGTCTAATGGGAGAGGTGGTATTGTAGAAGGCCCAAAAAAGCTTTTTCAGAGACAAATGTTTCTACTAATTTCCCTGAACTTCTTTGGGACAGAATTTTTCATGTTGTAAATAATATCTCCAACTACCAACAATTTGAAAGGAACATTTCCAGTAAATGTATGTTCCCCACACATCCCACCCCAACCAGTGAATCATTGATTACTGAATGCATATCCCAGCAGCATTTTTTTTCTTAGTACTATTCCTCATAGAACAGAACCATTACTAACTAGTTCATATACTGTATAAATGGAACAGAAAGGGAAGCAAAGTCTTATTATAAAGATACAGCATGAGGATATGCGGGAGTCTGAAGAAAAAGGCAGGAAACAAACATTTGCAAAAAGAGGCCACAAGTTTGGCTGCATCCATGATGCTGCTGATTCTTCTTCATGGACAATGGATGAGACTGTGTTGTGATATCGGTCCATTTCCACCCAAAAATGCATCTCACCAGTGAAAAGTGTTGTAGAGGCAGCTGGTTTGCCTTTCTCCTTCAGTTGTGGCGCATGGCCATTGTGTACCTTAATTATGGGAGGATGGTGTTATTCTTCAAACAAACAAAAATTGGCAAGAGTGAATATATGATCTCTTTTGCACTAGATAGGAGCTTTGGGAGAGAGGTCCTTAAAATTATGTTTTTGGCAGACATTTGCAGAGTTCAGTTTGAGTGTATTTGAAAGCTGGCCCTTCTCCAAAAAATTGGTCATGCTTCTTGGAAATGAGAAAGGAGCTAGGAATTTATGTAACATTGCATTAATGGGATATAGGTGACTTCAGGCTGACCCAGGAGAAAAGAATTCCATCAGTGGTTTTTCATAAGTTGGCTCTTTCATTGCACTTTCCCCATTAGGATTTCTTGACCAGAATTGTGTATATTTTATTTCTTTCAACATATTATATCAAATAGTTTTTACAGTAGGGTAGGCAATGCAAGTCTTATGAGTTATGTGCAACACAGCAAGACTTTCATCTGGCTTATATGACTTAAATTCTGGGTCTGTCATTTTAGGATAGTAGAAGGACTCATCTGGATAAAAGGCTTGGTCAGCTAGATACAGTTCACAGGGCTCACATAGTCCAATCTGAAGCATAGTGATAGCCTTCCAAATTTATTTAAGTCAATAGATTTAGATGGGTGTAACTCTAGTTAGGAATACATTGTATTCCCAAGCTTTAAGAGCCACCCCCACCCCAAATATTCTGATGTAACATTCGTTGAGCATAGATGAGGAGTCAGGAAAGCACAGAGTTATCAAGATAATGCCCTCCTTAGCACATGCTTGCAGTTATTATTAAGAACTTCTTATATGGAGGCACATATTCTTGGTTGAAATATGTCACTTTGCCCAGGGCATAATTTTTTCCCCATTCCTCCACCCCCTGAACCTCCAGACCGCAGACTTTTAAAAGACATCTATTGACTGCCATTCTTGCTTCTTCCTATCAGTTAAGCAGTAAGACACAATAATTTCTGTTAGAACATTTCTGCCACTGTGAATGCCATAGTCATGCATATTTCCCTCCTTAACAACCTTTCAAACAGGCCCAGGAAGCACAAACATTTTACAATGGAAAACATGCATACAGAATGTGATACAGAAGACTAAGAATAAATATAGACTATGACCAATGAAGTTACTTCACACAGTCCTTCTTGCATCAATAACAGGGCTTTCTAGTAAGTCAGAGACTCCTTTCCCCTTGCTAAAGAATCCCAACCCATTTGAGCACATTTATTTGAACAGAATACAAATGATGGGCTTGGATAGCTCAATAGTGCCCCTTTGTGGATTCTTATTGGTAGTTCACTAAAACAGTGTAATCTTCAAAGTTTAAAAAGTTTCATTTTGCCATGATTTGGCAGAAAACTGTGTATTGTAGTGATCACATTTTTTTCAATCAGAGTACATTATCCATCTTACCTGATGCATTGTAAGGGATTTCTTTAACTGTAATAATTTAACTTATGCATACTTTCCCCTTGTCAATAGATTTGACATACAAATCAATATGTAGGTGCTTCTAATAAGCACACTTCATTTTAAAATCTACTTTTCACTAGTTTGATTGCACGTACTTTCCCTATCAGAAACAACACATTTAATGCAATCATTAAGCATTTCCAGCATTTATGTATGTAATTTCATTGATCCAAATAAAGAAAATATATACTTGTGTATACAATGCTAAATCGTATATTCTTAGTGCTACAGTGCCACTTAATTTGTATCACTAATTTATTTATTTATATGTCAGGCCTGTTGACAATAACATTAATCATAACTGCACAAAGCTGTGTTGTTAAATGCCATCAATTGTTTCTGATTTATGATGCCCCTATGCATTAATGTCCTCCAAAACTTCTTATCATTGCTTAGGTCTTAGAAACTGAAGGTTGTGGCTCCCTTTGAACTCAATCCATCTCATGTTGGGTCTTCTCTTTTCCTGCTACCTTCAACTTTTCTTGTGTTATCTTTTCCAGCGATTCTTGTCTTCTCATAATGTGCCCACAGTATGATAGCTTCAGTTTCATCATTTTAGCTTCTAGGAACAGTTGAGGGTTGATCTCATCTAGAACTCGATGATTTGGCTTTTCAGAGGTCCACATTATTCATAAAACTCTCCTCCAATACCACATTTCAAATGAATAAACTTTCTTCCTGTCAGCTTTCCTCACTGTCCAACATTCATACCATACATGGTAACAGAGAATACTATGGTATGAGTCTTGGTCGCCAGCCATGTATCCTCTCATGTAAGAATCTTGTCTAGTTTCTTCATGGCTGTCCTTCCTAACCTCCCTTTGATTTTTTGGTTGCAGTCTTCATTTTGATTGATAATAGGGCCAAGGAAGCAAAAATCTTGAACAATTTCAATTTCTTTATCATCAACCTTAAACTTGAGAAATTCCCCAGTAGTCATTACTGTTGTCAATGTTCGGCTGTAATCCTACTTTGGCACTTTTTGCTTTAACCTTCAGCAGTAGTTGTTTCAAGTCTTCACCATTTTCTGACAGTAATGTGGTGCTATCAGCATATCTTAAACACTTAAAGTTCCTTCCATCAGTTTTCACTTTAAATTTATCTAAATCTAATCCAGCTTTCTTTATGATATGTTCTACATACAGACTGATGAGATAGGGAGATAAAATATAATCCTGTCTGACACCTTTGCCAATTGAAAACCATTTGGTTTCTCCATAATTTGTTCTAACAGTATCCTGTTGTCCAGAGTACAGGTTGCTCATTAAATAATCAGATGTTGTTCCATACCGATTTCTTTTAAAATCAACTATATTTTCTTATGATCCACAGAGGCAAAAACTTTGCTGTTTTTTACAGATTACAATCTGATTTTCTTCTGAAATTCTCTTGTATGCTTCTGTAATCAATAAATTTGCAATAGAATCACTAGAGCCTCTTTCTGTTCTGAACCCAGAGTGAACATCTGGCATTTCTTGTTCCATGTATGCTAACAGGCTTTGTTGAAAGATTTGGAGCATCACTTATACTCATGTGAGAAATTATTGCAATGATCTGATATCTGCTGTAGTCTTTGATATCTCTTTTTTGGGAATTGGAATGTAAATTGACCTTTTCCAGTCTGTGGACCATTGTTTTGTTTTCCATGTTTGTTGGCATATTGTTGTTGAAATTTTGATAAACTCTGTTGCTATTGCTTGGAATAACTATATTGGTAGCCCATCTGCTCCTGGTGATTTGTTTTTCTCAACTGCTCTCAGTTCACCTTTCATTTCACTTTGCAGGTTCTTCTTCAAACGTTTCTTCATGGAAGGATGTCAACCTTTCATCTCTTCTATATGGTTCTTCAGTGTATTATTCCCATCTTTTCTTTATTTTGACCTGGTCAGTTAATGCATTTCCATGTCAATCTTTTAGTATGGCTAACTATGCTTTAAATTTCCCTTTGATTTGTTGGCTCTTGAGCAACAGATCTCTTGTTATTCCTTTTTTGTTTTTCTCTTCTATTTCTTTGCATGGGCTATTAAAATAGTTCCATTTGCCTCTACATGTGAATCACTGGAATGCTGCATTTAGACATGATTCTATTTATGTCACCTTTTACGTTTACTTCTTGTCTATCTTTAGCAATTTTAAGAGTTTCATCAGTCATCCATTGAGGTTTTTCATTTATCTTGGCTACAAGAATAATCTTTGTACATTCTTTTTTGATAATATCTCTATAGTTCTTCTGGCTGACATTCACTTGAATTTAGTAATGCAAATCTGTTTTTTATATGGTCTTTATTAACTCTTTAGGAATGTTGTTCTTTTGCACATGAGCAAAGAAGTTGCAGAAGTTATAGGTTTAGTAAAATGACAGCAAGGAAATGTCTTCCAGGAAATTTTTTGAAGTGCCATTTTAAAATATTGTGCAATTGTCAAGATGAGGGTTATGTACCTTTCCAGTTGTTCTAAGTCCAAAATACCTTGTAGTTTGTGAAAGAAAGCCATGCCAGACCCCAACCCCATTTAGGAATGCAAAGTTTGAGAACATCCAGTTGAAGGGAAAAAATAGCAACATAAAGAAATAATAAAGAAATGTTAATATATCTTGGTTTTAATTTCAGGAAAGAAAAACCGAGAGGAAAGAAGAAAGAAGCCAAAGAGAGATGAAAGCAAGGAAACCAGACAAGAAAACAGAGACCGAGAATCCAGAAGGCAAAACAGAGAGCGGGAAAACAAAAGTAAAATGCAGCTGAGGAAAAAAAGAGTGCAGGATAAACAGCAGAAACTGCACACAATCACCATCAGCACTGTACACTAACAGCCTTTTACCACTGTTCAGAATTTTTGCTGCTGCTATCTCCACCAGATCCCGGAGCCGGTGTTCTTCATTTAAGTCACAAAACAACAATATTATCAGTTATACCTACATCTTAAACAACATTCCAAATAGGTTCTATTATATTCTTCAAGCTGTCACGGTTTATTCAACAGATTGACATGATCCAAGGAAGTTTAAAAAAGAAAACTTCAAGTGAGATAATTTCAAACTGTTATATTATATGCTTCCATACATCTCTAAGAGGCAATTTTAAAATTTTGTATATACTTATCAATATGGTATAAAGTATAGCAATATATTGAATATCTGGGTGGGAAAAACTGCCCTTTTTCTTTGTAAAGTATTTTTGATTTGTTGTTTATGAAACAAGAGACATCTGAATCAGTATCTCTACATGCATAATTGTTCATGTTGCATAAAATTTATGAGAAGGGGGAAACTTCTGAAAGGGCAGTGGGAATTTGTTTTATAGCCATTTCCTATCCGAACATTCTAACCAGTGGTTCCTGGGATTCATGTCTGATACTGCAGACTAATCAGCTAGATGAGTTCTGAAAGCAAGTGGTGGCAGCAGAAGTGGTGTTGGGACAAAGTGGAAGCAATGATAAACACATTGGAGGCTCTTCTTCTGAAGGACTATGGCACTAAGCTATGCAGTGATCTTATCTGCAGGACAGCACAATATTTTCAGGTTCAAACCATGATCATACAGCATGTGCTGTTCTAGGCTTTTTGTAACTCTGTGTAACTTAAATCTACATTTCCAAACTTTCCGTGACTGACAAATCATATTTGTAGGAAAACAAGCACTGAGTTAATAAAGACAGAAAAAATAGACCACAAAAATACACTGCCATTTTTCACTGATGATGTTTCTCTTTTAAACACGACCATACAACCTGCTTTGTAAACAGAGGAAATTGATGCTGTTCTTTAGAAATGTTCTATCTAATAAATGAAGGCCACTTCACCAAATATGTACATTTGTACACTGAGTACCTTATATACTCGTGTATAAGTCGACCCGAATATAAGTCGAGGCACCTAATTTTACACAAAAAACTGGGAAAACTTATTGACTTGAGTATAAGTCTAGGGTGGGAAATGCAGCAGCTACTGGTAAATTTCAAAAATAAAAATAGATATGGTCAGGCGCTATTTGGGGGCCTCTGCCACTGATCCCCCCATCTCACCAATCCCAAGGTCTCTGCCACCAACCTCTCCATCCCGCAGCTTGTCCAGGTCACCCAGGTCAACTGACGGTCACCTGCCGAGAGCCAGGGGCCTGCCGCCGCCTAGAAGAAGGCAGAGGCAGAGAAAGGGGCTGAAAGGAGGAAGGCAGAGAAGAAGGCAGAGGAGAGTGAAGCAGAGGAGGAGGCTGAGAAAGCGGCTGAAAGGGGGGAGACAGAGAAGAAGGCAGAGGAGAGCAAAGCAGAGGCAGAGAAAGCGGCTGAAAGGGGGAAGGCAGAGAAGAAGGCAGAGGAGAGTGAAGCAGAGAAGGAGGCTGAGAAAGCAGCTGAAAGGTGGGAGACAGAGAAGAAGGCAGAGGAGAGCGAAGCAGAGGCAGAGAAACCAGCTGAAAGGGGGAAGGCAGAGAAGAAGGCAGGAGAGAGCAAAGATGGGAGAGGGGGAACGCCACACAAGAATTAAGGGGGACCCTTACTTACGTAGAAGTCGAGGGGGGCTTTTTCAGCACAAAAAATGTGCAGAAAAAGTAGACTTAAACGCAAGTATATAAGGTACATAATATTAAAAGCTAAAGGATGATTTAAGGAAGAGAATTTTTGGGTGCCCCTGCAAACAGCATAAGTATGGTAATAATCTTTGTTATTATCTCTGCCAATCCAAATAGCAGATCCTGAAAAAACTGTCCTTTGGAATAGGGAGGGGAGAGTTTAGTGAAATATTTCAATTTTTGAACTAGATCTTTAACCATGTCTTGATTTGCAGCAATTAGAGCAAAGCTGCCCAAACATGGGGATGGTATCATCCCTGTTTGTGTAGGTGCTGGTGTCAATGCTAGCAGTTCTCATTCAGACCCTACTACTGCATTATTTCATACATCAAGCAGTACAAGAAAAAGTAGTTGGGGAATATATAAGTAAATATGCATACCTAAATTGCACAGCTCAGGACAGAAATATTCACAGAAACAAGCATTGCAGTCAAACTTAGTCTGATTCATTCACTTGCAATAATTCCACCAGGATCCAGCTACAGTTGGAAAAGTCCCTAGAGTAATGTCACCACAAACTGGGTAAATAAATTTTGACTTTAAGTGTCAGAGGAGAAAGGTGAACTCCTTATCTGAAATGCTTCAAGTTGTGAAAGGTAGTGCTCCTTGTTTTAATTTTTCATCAGGAGTTAAATTCAAAATGTCATAGGGTGGGCACAGACACCCTATTTTAAGAATTTAGAGTGCTATGAGGTATCTGTGGTGTTCACAATTATTTCCCCACGCCAAAGCAAGTGTTAATCTCTTGTTATCGTGAAAAGAGTAGCAAGAGCAACAAGACAGACAGTTGAGGGTGGATGGTGTCTATGGGAGCAGCTCATACAGCTGGCTGATAAGAAGCAATGACAAAGACACTGAAATCCCTACATACAGAAATCTGCAGTTGGTCATCTGATTTTCATGTAGAAAGCCATTTGTATGAGGCAGCCACCTTGTGAAATCATATTTCCCCCCTCCCCCCAAAATCATACCAAATATTTTCAGCAATACATTTCCTGCTTTTTCATATAGGACTGTTTCATACATAATGGCCCCAAGTGAAGATGAAGAGTGTGGATGTGTGCAACTGGCTCTTGGTCTTTCCAAATCATCGTTCTTCACAGGGATGAAACTTGGTGTTCAGAACTTGGTCATGCTCTCACTGATTTTTGTAATTACAGTGCATTCTATGTTGGTTTGAGATACTTTACTGTTACCATGTTGGTTTAGCACATCAATTTAATAATAGTTTTCATCAGTTTTAATGGAATACAGCTTTTCCAACCTCTGGTGGTTATCTGTGTATGCATGCATGAACTTTTCCATGCAATTAGAAAAGCTGCAAAAAACCCTGCTGTCCATCATGCAGAGGAACGTATATGTATGATAGTTATGAGTACAGCTCCTCTGGGTATACAGGCCCAGTGGTGTACGGCCCTAGGGACACGGGGTACCCCATGTCTCCGGGCGCACATTTTTTGGTCACATGGGGGGCACCAGATGCCCCCCACATGACCAAACGGAGCCACCAATGGAGCTCCCAGTTCTTCCTTCCCCGGCTGCAGAGGGAAGGACTGGGAGCCCTGGCAGCCAGCTCAGCTTCTTGCCTCCGGCCAGAGGTGCAAAGCTGAGCCGGCCACCAGGTCTCCCAGTTCTGCCTTTCCTGACTAGGGAGGGCAGGACTGGGAGACCCTGCCACGGCTCCTCCTCTCTGCCCAGAAGCCAGGGCATGAGGGAAACTCTCTTCTAGGCAGCGAAGAGGGGCTGGGGCCCAACTCGCGAGTAAGCATAGCTTACTCATGAGGAAGTGGGGCTTACTTGCGAGCAAGCCATGCCTACTAGCGAGTAAGTGGGGCTCTGCATGTGGGGGGGCACCTGAAGGGAGTTTTGTCTCCAGGCGTCATTTGGCCCCGTACACCTCTGCACAGGCCCTTTATGCATGCAATGCTTAACCTGCAGTCAGCTTCACAGTGCAGTCAGCTTCACAGCTTTTTGTTGATGTTGTTGTTTAAACAGGACTCTCCTGCTGTGAAATGACCTCAGCTGAACCTATCTCCTATTTAACCCACCTGTTCTCTCTGTGCATCCTTCAGCGGTGTGTGTGTGTGTGTGTGTGTGTGTGTGTGTGTGTGTGTGCGCGCGCTCTCTGGTGCCTTTTTCATTTGTGCCATCTCGGTTCTAACATCATTTTTCTAGACCATATACATTTCATGTAGATTCCATAGATCTACTGCTCCAGCAAAAGACCAACAGTGTTGTACTAAAAAAAAAAAAGTGAAGCAAGAAAGCGCTTCCAATTGCTCTGAATTGCTGCCCTGAATAGTGGAACTGCTGTTGGTTGGGTGCAGGGAGTGGAGAGAGTGAGAAAACCTGATGCAAACCAAATCCAAGCTATCGCCATTTGCTTTCCTTGCAAAGAGAGATGAAAAGTCCACAGAAGTTTCAAAAGCCGTGGAGATTATCTGATCTGAGGTTTGATGTGTTTGGGAGAGGGGAAAATGTGTGTTTTACAGAGAATCCAACTCGAAGGGAATGTATACTCGATCCAAAGGAGACCACAAGTGTACAAATGGCCATAGTGTTCTATAGAAGAATTTTGTGTTTTGGATGGGGAAAAGTTCCTCTTTGGTGGGGCCCGCCTTTGGTGGGAAGTTTGAATAAACACCACACTTTTGACTGGACCAAAAAGGTACTCTGCGTTTCCCAGGAACCCCTTGAACTATGAAAAAGAAAAAAGCAAGAGTTTCAGCTCTATTCATGAGGTGGGTGCCCAACTGTGTTGTCCCACCCCACTGCTTCCACAGAGGCTTCCTGGAGTTGTGGAGAGGCCTGCAAAGAGAAAATGCCTCCCTGCCACCCAGCAGCCTTTATGAGGCTTTTCTGATGTAAGCCATTGTTTTCACTGGCTTAAGTCTGAATTATCCACCAGCAGCAAATGACCTGGAGGGAACTGATTACAGTCAGCTCCTCCCCTGGCCCACCTCTGCTGTAGTGTTGGCAGCACAGGAACGCTACCACAGCGTCCTGCCCCATCTTCCTATGCCAGGGGACAGCAGGGAACTTACCATCCGCCACGGTAAGTTCCCCCAGGGAGGACAAATCCACTGGCATGGCCACTATACTGCTCCCAAGAGCGGGTTCACCACCCTCCCCTGAATGGGGCTGTTTGTCACTTTGGCATTTTTGTCAAGCTTAATAATTGCTACAGGAAAGGTGATCCTTTTGCCAAGAAGTCTGAAATCTTGTTACATTTTAAGAAAGAACTTGTCATGTTTTAAGAAAGAAATGGCCCTGATTTTTTTTGCTGTCTGTATGCTGCAGCTTCACCTTTCAGATTTCCCCATTAAGTTATGGGCACAGAATAACACCATTTTGCAATCTGTTTTTCAACTTCCAACTTTCTGAGTTATTTCCTTCAAATGCTGGTTATTGTATCCTCACTCTACCAAACTAAGGGACAAGGGGAAAAAAGAGGGAGAATGGTGTAGTGGTTAAGAGGAGGTGGACACTAATCAGGAGAACCGGGTTTGATTCCCCACTCCTCCATGTGAATTGCAGACTTACCTGGTGAACTGGATTTGTTTCCCCACTCCTAAATTCCTGCTGGTTGACCTTGGGCGAGTCACAGTTCTCTCAGAGCTCTCTCAGCCCACCTACCTCACAAGCTGTCTGTTACAGGGAGAGGAAGGGAAAGGAGTTTGTAAGCTCCTTTGAGTCTCCTTACAGACTCAAAGATGCAGGGGAGCCCAGATTGGCATGTCCTCCCCACACTTCTCCTGAGCCTTGTGAGCAGCGCCAGAGAAAGCTGCACAGTAACTTATATAAAAGAAGACGCAGTGCTTGTTTGGCTGTTCAGCATTGGTTAGACTGCTCAGCATCGGTCATCAATGGAGACTGCTTGCAGGAGCTGGTCTGATGCATGAGCCAGGTGCTCAGCATCTCTGGCTGCCAGGTGAGTACCTGGTTTAAAAGAGGTTGAGAGAAAAGCAGTGTATAGTAGCAACATCTCTTCTTCATGCCTGTACCACTGGCATTGCTGCATTCCAGATTGTGTTTGCTGTCTCCTGACTTGTGTGCTTGACATCATATAAACACAGGGGACCTGTGCTTAGAGTGAATCAGATGTATCAAAGGCTGAGATGATGCAATATTTTGTGGAAAAGTGGAAATGCTACACACACAAATGCCAATTAGGATCCATCTCTTTGCCAGAAAGGCTGGTTTACTCTTCTAGTTAGATGATGTTCCTATTAGACACATATCTGCTGAGTCACCTCACTAAACCTTCTCACTTTTCTCTGTGTTGGTAAATACAACCAGACAGCAAGGCACCAGAATAAATGCAGATCAGAGCATTTCTGAGAGATCCTGAAATACCTCTGTCCATATTTGTAGCATTTATATATAGAAACAAGCCAAAGAGACCCAATATTTACAATATGCTCAGCTTTGTTGCCATTATCTGTTCCCCACTGGGAGTGAAGTAGCTACTCCCACTCCAAGTCAAGGGGAGTTAAAACCTATTGGAATCCTGTTAAAAACAAATTAAAACAACATTTAAAACGACAAACTCACAAGTTACAGTGTATGTTATCCACAAATCAAACTCCTTTTAAAAAATCAGTCGTTTTGACCAATTTAAACCTAAAAAGACAGTGAAAGACAGCTGGGAGAACGCTCAATTCCACACGCAGGCATTAATAGGCTCTCCCTTTAAACGATAGCGCTTTAAAACATTTTAAATAGTAAAATGAGGGGGAGCTAATAGGTTATGCTAAATTATTAAAACTGAGTCTAAAACTTATCTAAAAGTTTTAAACTTATCTTAAAACTAGCGGGCCCAGCCATGCGTTGCTTTCACAATAGCAATTATGGATTTCTCATCACAGTCCATACAACCACACAGAATGTCCATGCAGGTCCCAATGATCCGCCCAGCACTTAGCCTTTTGGGGTGGTCAAATGGAAGCCCTCTTTCCCTGTTCAATGCACGTCGTTATATGGTGCTGTAGTGTTTTTTTAGTATAAGGTAGCCCTTCCCATTCCACAGCAGAACTGTCCAGAGTGCGAATCCCACTGTCCATGAGGCTGGTTGTCACGCACAGCCCTGGCTTGGGGAAGGCGGAACTGGGGCAAGCAGGCTATCCCAGTCAGGCAGCAGAGGCAGGGTGGTGAGGCGCTCAGATCGAGGCCAACTCTCTGGGTTCTTAAAGGGCCATGTGCAAAAGAAGGGGAGCAGGTAGTGTAGGTTCGCCCCCTCCCCGTGGATTTTCTTAGAAGAAAAAGGCAAACTCCAGCTCGCTTTTAGTAAAAGAGAGCTGTGGCGAATATGGGTGAGGAAGTGGGTAAGTGGTGTTTGGATGTGAGGGAGGGCAGAGTGAGGTGTGTGAGGATGAGCTGGATGTGTGTTGTGTGGTGGCAGTGGGTGAGGCACAGAGAGTGAAAGTTACCTGCGTGTGGGGGGGGGGGCCCATCTGACGTCTCACACGGCAAAGTGTGTGTGTGTTTCACTTCCACTCATATTACCTAACAGTATTACCTATTTACTGTTTTCACTGCTCATCTCTGCCCATCTGCACGGACATTCCAAGCCCTCAGGCCACAGACAGACAGGCTGCACGGACATTCTAAGGGTGACAGTTAAACAGAGGCAGCTTCATGGCCTGGTGCGGCAGGAAAAAGACGTTTTACCTGGCTCAGGTATGGACTTTCGGCGGTTTGAAGGTCCGAGTACCTGCCAGGAACAGGGAGGGATGTCATGTGAAAATTTGGGGGCGATCCATCCTGCAGCTTCTGAGGGACACCATCAGGGACAAACACACTGTTAGATTTTTATATATATAGATGGGCATGCTTCAGGTCAGGTTTTGCTCAGTAAAGTAACACTGCATTTACCTATTTATGATAGCTCAAAGGTTGTTACCTATACAATTTTACCTCAGCTGCAAAAATGACAAGAACCAAGAACACCTAGGAGTATCAAGTAAACAAAGGTACCATACATCTGAAGCACTTTTGGTGTCCAGTCATGATTACAGTAACATCCCATATTCCACATCTCCTTGATAGGTGTCTCATGTTTACACATCTCCTTGATAGGTGTCTCATGTTTACATGAGAGAGATGTAGGATTTTACAGGGACTATGCCCTTGGAACAATGGCTTAGAACTGCAATCACCATTGAACTGGCACACAAATAGTGTTGAGGACATATCAGACAAAATGACTGAACTCCCACTCCCCCCCCCCCCCGAGAACTGCCTAATTGACAGCAGTCCATTTCTGTCATTGCCAAGAATGAATTATTTATGATATATTAATTTGTCATAGTAAATGGAAACGCTAATGAAGGCTTGGTACCCCATTGTGCTCTGTATTGCATATGCACAGATGCACCCTAATTAGTCCCACTGAAGTCAATATAACAAAGATATAGAGGGCTTAAGTCCTCCCTGAAAAGAATCTCTGAAGAGGCCACAGATGTTTTTCATTTTTAATTATAACCTTATAACTGACAAAACATTATTGTCATGGTTCCTGCACTGATGCATGAGCCAGGTGTTCAGCATCTCTGGCTGCCAGGTGAGGTCAAAAGAGGTACTCTGCACTGTACCTGATTTAAAAGAGGTACTCTGCACTGTTCCTTCAAAAACAAGAGCTGCTGGAATGTTTAGAAAGTAGAATGGTCAAAACAGCCTTTGGTTCTGAAGCAGATAAAATAATCACTGAAATGGGTGATACTTAAAAAGGAAAACTTGGGCAGAACAGCTCCATCCCTGCCCGCTGCTCTACCGCCGTCCATCACCCCCTTTAGAATTGGGCTGCCTGAGCCCTAATGTTCACATAGGTGCATACCTGCCCAGCACTTGCCCCAATGTCTTCTGTATCACCAAGGGTTTCCTGCCTTTTTCCTCTCTCCTACTGGATCACTATTGTTCACCCCAACTCCAATTTTTCCTTCAATATTTACTGAATCAGTTTACTATTTGTTGGCACTTTTTCACTGGTCCTAATCCTGAATATTCAATAGCAAATGAATATATAGGATTTTCCACCGCTTAAGTGAATGCTTGTAAAAGCTTGATATTTTAAGTATCTGGGTGCTAGGCTGCTGTTAAAGGCACAAGAATCGTGCCAATAAATATTTCAGCAGTGGCTTGAGATAATGAATAATAAAATCAATTATTATCCCTGCAAGGCTTTTTGATGGATAGTCCTACTAATGGTTGGAGTAAAAAAAAACCTATACCAGCAGAAATTATATAATATAGATTAGTGAACTGCCAGAAGACCACGGGCAGTAAGCTAAGGCTGATGATCTAAACTTGACAAGCGACAGACACAAACACACAATTCCCTATGATGGTGTCTTTTAGTGATCATTCTTCAGGGTATTTATTTTCCAATATAGTTCACATGGACTATTTGTCTGCAATGTCCAGAATAACAAACTTCAAGCTGAATAAATTTGTACATGTCACATATACCTGAGAGCATCTGCTATCTGAATTGCTAATGCTTGTGAGGGAGACAAGTATAAATAAGCTGATTTTTTTGTGCACAGCAGGCTTAGTGAACAACAATCAGTTGCTAATGGACAATTTATCCTGAGAAAAGAGGAGCCAAGAACTCAGCTAGATCAACTAAAGAAGCACAGGTTTGCAGGCAAATCCTCTTCCACAATTGTAACTCTATGACCCTGCTACAGCAAGAAGATCCTGACAGGCAATCACTCATGCTTGCATATAGCACTGAGTGAAATATGAGGTATGGCATAGAAAAAAGAATTGTGTTTCTCCACTGGAACACTCACCTTATTTCAACTAAGCTCTATCAGTGGTATTAAGATACAACTGAACTACCATATGAATCATCTATTTATCTTTTTTCCACATCAATTTTCTCACATAAGGGAATGTGTACAGATCCAGTCCATAGTGGTTGGAAGCCGTTTCTACATTTATGGTTAATAAAAGACATTTCTGCAATCACAGAAATGACTGTTCTTCTCTGCACCACAGCCTAGCTTAGTTCACACAGTGTTTTTTTTTTCCCCCACCGGACAATATTAAAGTTTGAGACTCTAGGGAGCAATTTCAGAACCATTCATTCTGGAAGTTGTCCTGTTAACATAATAGGATTTTATTTGTGATTCATAATAATTATTTTAATCAAGGTACAGAATAGTAAATCAGCATTGTTTAATCTTGTACTTTTGGAACTGAAGTAATGCATACCCATAATGATATCTCTTTTGTAATGTAAGACTTGATGCATTTGGACCGGTTTTCCACGGAAAAGAAAACACTTGGAGCCGCAAATACTTTTTGACATCTAAAATGAAGATAACACTGTATATATTCTTATGCACGGAGAAATTCCCTTCTTTGGGGCCCATTTTTACCCATCAAAGCAAAAAAAGGGGGGGAGCCTGTTGTTTTGTACATGATTCAAATGATCAGCAACAGACCCCCGTTTCACACATATCTCTTTTCTTGTGTTGAAAGACACTGATTATGCTCCCAAAAAAGAACCCCCTCAAATTCCACTTGGCTGGTGGGTCAAAATTGGTGCCTTTAATGGGATTGTCAACTTCTGGGGGGGGGGGGCTGAACTTCTCACCCCCTCCCCGCCCCCCCGAGAAAATGTCTGCCATGGAGGGTGGACTCAACAGTCATATTCCTCACTGAGCATGGCCCCCGCCCCCGCTCAAAAGCCACAGCTTCTGAGAATCTACCCCCAAATGTCCTGGGATTTGCCCACCGGGAGTTGGCAACCCGTGACAACCATAGCTGAGGATGATCCCGGCCTTCCTCTCTTCCACGATCTACAAGCTTACCCTCCACTGGCTTACTCTGAAGTAAACCTTCCAAGATCCACGTGCAAGGCTTTCCCCATGCGCTCCTGCCCTCCTTGGCAATGCAGAAGCAAACAATTCCCACCCACCCCCACCTCCCCATCAAACAGCCCTGACGAGTGCAACCTAGCAGGGCTGCAGGTAATAACTCCTTTAAAACCTGACATCGTATTTCTTACCTGGACTCAGCCAGGCTGCCATCTGCCAGGAAAGCCCCTGGAGCTCAGTGGGGCTGCTGGGGGGTCTGCAACCCAAGGTGGCACTGCTGGGGTCCCCCATGTGGTCCCGTCCTCCAAGAAGGACCTGGGGGAGGGGGAAATGAGGTTACTCCAAGCAGGGTCGACCCCTGACCCCCATTCAAGGGGGACAGACTGAGGTTAGGATTGCACTGAAAATCTGCGCTCCTGCAACTCCCTCCCATTTCCCGCCCTTCGCCCCTTACCTATTTAAGAGGATCCACCAGCGGTGCTCCACCCACACCCCGCGCCATCATCACCGGCATCAGCCAACCAGGCAGTTGGGACAGGGAAGCTGGAAGTGGCTTGGGATAGCCCTCTCAAGCTGTGCCTCTCTAGGAATGGGCATTCTTTCCTATTAACCCTTAGGGCGACTCTCCGAAGGAGACTGAGAGGACCCAAGCCACATGGAGCCGCAGTGCAAGAACAAAAGAGCCACATGCGGCTCCGGAGCCACGGGTTAAAGACCCCTGGACTAGAAGAATAGAATAGAAACAGAAGAAACTGCCTATATACAATGCACATCTTTATACATTCAAGCTAGGTACGTTTCTGGCAACAGTCTCCCATAGGACCAGAGTCACAGTTGAATGCACAAATCACATTAAAGGTCAACTGTAGCTGATTGCCCCCAGACTTCCCTGCTCCTCGCCCTTGTTGCTGGGCAAACCTTTTTGCTGCCTAGAAAATGACCTTCTGTACCTTTGTTTTATACATCATGACAATATGTTCATCCAGCCTGTTTAAAAACCTCCAAAGAAGGAGACTCCACAATTCTCCAAGGCAGTGAATTTCACTGTCGAACAGCCCTGACAGTCAGGAAGTTCTTCCTAATGTTTAGGTGGAATCTCTTTTCCTGTACCTTGAATCCATTACTCCGTGTCCTAATCTCTGAGGCAGCAGAAAACAAGCTTGCTTCCTCTTCGATATGGCATCCCTTCAAATATTTAAACATAGCTGTCATGTCCCCGCTTAACCTTCGCTTCTCCAGACTAAAGATCCCCAGCTCCCTAACCCCTCTCTTCGTAGGGCATAGACTCCAGACCTTTTACCATTTTTATTGCCCTCCTCTGGACCCGTTCCTGCTTCTTAATATCCTTTCTGAATTGCAGTGCCCAGAACTGTACACAATATTCCAGGTGTGGTCTAACCAATGCAGAATAGAGAGGTACAATTACATCCCTCAATCTTGACTATTCTCTATACACTATACTCAGTGGAGGGTTTCTAAAAATCCAGTAACAGGTTCACCCCCACCCCCTGTCCCTGCCTCACGTTAGCCAGTGGAGTAGGGTGGTGGCAGTCTTGTACAGTCTGGCAGGGCGGGGCAGTGTACCTCCCCTCGGCCCAGAGCTTCAACCAGAGCAGTCTGGCGGGGCTGAGTTGAGGGGTGGTTGGGGAGCTGGCCGGGGGCTGTCCCTTGGCCTGGCCGTGTTAGGCTGCTCCAGCTGAAGGGATGAGCCGAGGAGATGGGTGGGTGCCCTGACCCTCCAGCCTTCCTTCAGGACCTGGGGAGGGCAGGAGGCAGCCTGAAGAAAGGCTAGGGGGACGGGTCCCGCTCAGCACCCAGCCCCTCAGCCTGGCCCTTCAGCTGGAGCAGCCTGACACAGCCAGGCTGAGGGGCATCCCACGGCAGGCTCCCCAGTCACCCCTCAACCCAGCTCCGCCAGGCTGCTCTAGTTGAAGAAGGGAGGAGAGCCAAATTGGGCAGCGCTGGGGTGGAGGTGAAGCAAAAAGCCCTGTCGCCCCGTCTCCCAGGGAAGGGGGAGCGAGCGAGGGGGCTTTTAACAACTGGTTCGCCTGAACTGGGCCAAACCAACTGAATACCACCACTGACTATACTGCTACTGATACAGCCCAAAATCGCATTGGCCTTCTTGGCCGCCGCATCACACTGCTGAGTCATGTTTAGTTTATGGTCTACTAAGACTCCCAGATACCTTTCGCATATAGTGCTGTCCAGCCAAGTGTCACCCATCCTATACTTGTGCATTTCGTTTTTTCTGCCTAAGTATAGCTTCTTACATTTATCTCTGTTGAAACTCATTTTGTTTGTTTTGGCCCAGCTCTCTAATCTGTCCAAGTCATTTTGAATTCTGACACTATCCTCTGGGGTATTAGGTACCCCTCTATAATTACGAAAAGTCGAAAGTTATGATTTTTGCACAATCTAGGTGTAAATGTAGCTGGAAAGTGATCAATCATGTCCTAGAGCAAGTAAGCCAGTTTAGATACCTAGGGCTCCTATTCAGCTACAATCTATCTTGGGCTCCCCACAGCAAACAAGTAGAGAACAAAGCTAAGGTGAATGCTGCAGCGATTCTCCGATTTTTCTACTCTAAAGGACACCAATTTGTCCCCGCTGCACTGAGAATCTTTAATGCAAAGATGATTCCTCAGCTACTATATGGAGCCCCAATATGGATCACCCAAATTAAATAGTCTTTAGAGTCGGTACAGGCATACTTTTTGCGAAGAATTCTGGGATCACCAAGATGTGTCTCATATGACACCCTAAGTAGAGAAACTGGACAAAATAGTATGGAACTGATAGCATGGATAAGAGCATTTAAGTACTGGACCCAAATTCATTTTGAGTCCAGACCCAATAGCTTTATACGTCAACTCTTATCAGAATCTACATCTGTGAAATGGTTGGCAGACATAGATAAGAAGCTCAGCAACATGGGTTTAACAGCTGATGAATTCCAAACTATGTCTGCCACCAGAATTCATAACGAAATTAAATCTGTTTTAATAGAACGAGAGAAACTGGAAATGTTGCAGGAGGGGAGGGGGAGTTGCTCTCCACAGACCTTGGGAATTGTCCGGTCAGATTACTGTGCTAACTATTTGTACATTCTGTGCAATCCCAAACAACACAGAACATAACTTTGGCTCGTTTTAATGCTCTGCCTAATGCTATGACTCTTGGCAGGTATAATAACACTCCATACAAGAACAGGTTATTGTCAATGTAATATGGCCTTTGTTGAGACTGTTCAACATGTACTCTTGGAATGCCCTATATACGAATCGTTACGCTCTATGTACATTTATCCATTGATAGAGAGCTCAAACGCTGTCAGGCTACCATCTGTATAAATTTTCTACTCAACGGTTTCTGTGATTTTGTATGTGAGAATGTCATGAGTTTTTTTAGGCACTATCTGGTCAGGCGCAATCATTGCCTACAAAGTAGTAACGGCTAATTTATTTTAATGTGTGCGGTTTACAAGGCTTGGTTGTGAATGTTTAATGTAGATTTTAATGTATTTTAATGTTTTAGTCAATAGACAAATGCCCTTTTTACTAATTCTGTAATTTATAATGCCAATAAAGGCTTTGGAATTGGTACCCCTCTAATTTGGTGTCATCTGAAGGGTGTAAGGCTGTTTAGATAGCACTGTTGAACTCCAGCCTTAAAATGTCTCTTGGAGGCAATGCCACCAGATTACAATGAAAAAAGCACTGGGCTTGGTCATGACTGTAAACAAAAGCCACAATCCTATTCTGCAAGGAGGGCCCATTTCAGAGATTTAGGAGAATGAGACGACAAAGCTTTGCAGTGGTACAAAGGACTGCACCACTTGAGACTGGCAGACTCCAGCTATGGAGCTTTTCAGACACACAAAATTCACGCAGGAAGAAACCTAGCACTTCAGTTAACAGCTCCTTCTCTTGGTTTACTGTGTTATCTGGAACGTTTCCCAAGGTAATCCTCCCCTTGCAGCCCGAAGTGTCAAAGTCCACGCCACCACTTTAGGCCCACGAGAATCGCAAACCAATAAAGTGGATCCGGAATGCGTAGAGATCTATTTGACCCGTCTGCAGGGCTGCTTCGGTGAAAAAAAACCGCTTATGCCGCAAGAACCAGCTGCTCTACCCACCGTTCAAGCATAGATGGCGCTGCAATTTCCCCCATCCACCCGTCCGGGAGCGAGGCTCCGCCCACGCGCAGACGCATCCTCTTTCCTGGCGTCATCAGAGCTCGCGCCTTCGCGTGGGGGGAGGGGGGACGGCGCAACATAATCGCCAGGCAGGGAGAGCGCGGACGGGGCGGTGGGGTCTCCTCGGCTCTTTCCGTTCGCGGAGGGAGCAGGCGGCGGTGAGTCGGTGATAGGTGAGTGCGTAGGAAACAGTGAATGGAGCGAGCCCGTTCTGCAGCCTGTCTTTTGGGAACGGGGCTCCCCCTCCCCTTCCTCCTGTCTGTCTGCGCAGGGGAGGTGGCGACTCTGGCCTGCCTCGCCCGCCCGCCGCCTTTTTGCCTTCCGCGCAGCCCCCTCCCACGTCTTTCCGGTCAGCGGCAAACCCTAAACAAAGGCCCCCAAGTCGTTGTCGTCGCGTGCCGCCGCGCGCCTGAAGCGGACAGCGCGAGCTCCGGGGGCCGCGCGGCGGGTCGTCAGCGATGTCCGGCCTTTCTCTCGCGAGCTCTGCTCCCCTCTCTTCTGGTGGTCTTTTGTTGGTTTTGCGCCGGCCTCGCGATGCCCTCTCGCCCTTCCCCCTCGCATCCGAAGGCTATCGGGAGGTGCGCGTGGGGTTGCTATTCGCCATGACCACCTTTGCTGTCACGAGACTCCATCTCCTGTCTTGAGGATCTCGCGTTGCCCCCTCTTTCCGTTCCCTGGAAACGGAGAAGGGGAAGATCTAAAATAGCCATGGGTCTGCCCCTTATCTGCTGCCGTCGCTGTAATAACTGCGTTGGATCCTCCTACATGACAGCACTGCTAAAGTGAGATGGCAAGTTGGTTGTCAGGCCCGGTACTGTTTACCGTTTTAATTCGAAACATTCTTTCAGGATTTTAAGTCGCTATTGGTGCAGTTTAACAACAAAGGGATTGTTTCATGTGATTTGCTACCTCTAAATGTCAATGAACCATGTGTGCAACAAATCTTGCAATGTGGATAAATAACTACTGTTAAAATTTTAAGAGAACTCAAATGTGTTGCCATCATGCTCTTAAATGGCTTTAAATGATTTGGGGAAAGAACTGCTGTATTGTCTAATTGAAGTTCTGTCGTGCGTCTTTGTCAGAATTATGTTTTGGTGCCAAATGCCCTCAGGTCAGCAATATTGCTTGGACAGTAGTCCAAATATCTGCAGCTAGGAGAAGCCACCACTCCTCTACGCCCTATTTTGGTTTGTGCAGTATAGCCACAGTCTGTGGAGTTAAAGCATTACAGCTTAGGATCAGTCATTTGAATAGATCACTTGTTTTATAGCTGTAGCTGGGGATGTACTCCCCTTGAGGCTATACAGAACATGGCCCAGCTGATTAACGTGATGCATATCACCCCATATGCCTTGTCTTGTCACTGCAGGAGAGCCATCACCCTCACCTTGATTGCAGTGTGCTTATTTCAGGTCAGTACATTGTCTTCTGATTGAGACTAGTTGTTGATTGCAGCAGTTTGTGTCATGATCCTAAATGTGTGGAATCCCAGTAAAAATAAAAAGGACCATACTTTCTTCTTAGCATAGGCTAAGTAATCTGAAACTCTGGACGAAGGGAGTTTTGACTCTTAAAAGCTTACACCTCCAAAATCCTAGTTTCTAAGGTCCTAGTGTTGTTGATGGGTGTCTATGCAGTAGATTCAGTTGGGTAGCTATATTGATGTGAAGCAACAGAAAAAAGTTTGTGGTCTGTTGCACCTTTTAAGACCAAGAAAGTTTTATTCTTGGTATAAGCTTTTGTGTGCATGTGCACTTTTTCAGATGACTTTTTTTGCCACACAGTAATTCTGGGAGAAGCATAACGTGTTGTTGACCTTAACACTGCTTTCTTTTTATTCTTCCCTTTTTTCCCTTCAAAGTTTTGTCTTTAACTTGAATTTTATATTGCGAGATACAAGGATAGAAAAGAAACCACTTAGTAGTAATTACTGGATTACAATTCAGCCTTGTGTTGGCGCAGGTGCGCACCCTATCAGCACAAGGGGCAAATGCGCTAACAGAGAGACCAGATAAGAGAGTGTCTGGGAGCCGCACAGCTCGGAGGTGCCTGATCCCGGAAGCAGTCGCCATTTCCAAGCCCCGTTGGCTAGGGTAATCCGGAAGCATAGCCAGGGGTGGGGCTGACCTTAGTCAACTTCCACCCTGGCTTTGCTCCTTGAGATGCCAACGCCCAATTACCTTTTTGGGTGGTGTAAGCCCATTGAACCCAATTGAGGAGGTTTTTTGACAGCAGGGGGGGGGTTGTGTGTTTTGCTTTTCTGCACCACTGAAAAGCCCTCTGGAGGCACCCCCCCATCCCCCAGGCTCTGCATTCTGCTGTAAATGCCCTTAAGTGAAAGCACCTCTGCTGTTCATTGCAGCAGTCAGTTTCTGCAGTGTGTTTCTCTGATATAAATAGGAGATGAAAATAGGTTTGTGGAATGAGTTTTGATAAATGAACACATGAGATTGCTTCTGTGCTGAATCTGAAACACTATTGGGAATAGTTGGTCAATGCAATTTATATTTGCAGAGCAGCAAATTGGGTAACCCGTGTCAGCAGCATGATCAAAAAATCTTGTAGTAGATTCTTGTTAGGTTGCATTATTTTACATGCATGTGCTTTGTTGTCTTTTGCAAGTTCTTAAATTTCTTTTTAAAATAATTTTTATTGTATAGTTTGAAATTTCAGTACATTTATACAATATATGCATTCTTGTTGACATATTCTAATCTAAACCATACTTTCCCCCCTTTTCCCCCTCCCCCCTCAATTTTCTGTCCCATTTATTTAAGTAAGCAGCAGTAAGTTCATTCTTTGTACTCTCTTCTCCCATATTTCTTCTTTGACTCCAATGTCTTTCATCCAGTCCATAAATTGTGTCCATATCTTCAAAATGTCTATCTTGCCAAAATTATTTCTTGCCATTATTTCAAAAATGTCCAGTTGAATTTGTTCCCATATATACTCAAACCATTTCAAAATAGTCCATTTCTTCTTATCTTTCCATCCCAATGCTATTACTGCATGTGCAGCTCTTATTCTTTTATACATTAAACCATATTTTATCTATTTTATTCTCAATTATTACTGTAAACAGCAAACCTTTGTTTAAATCTATTTTAATCTTCACAAGTTTCTCTATATACAATAATATTTTTCCCAAAAATGTTTTACCTCTTTACATTCAATCCACATATGAGTGTAATATGCCCCCAATTCTCCACAGTGCAAACATTTTGGACTAAGTCCTCTAATCATATGAGCTAGTTGTATTGGAGTTCTGTACCATTTAAGTATTATTTTTCTTTCCATTTCTGCATACTTTTCTAAGTGCTTACATTTCTCACCAGGAATAGAGCAGGCTTCCATATTTTCATTAAGATGTGTGCATATTTGATCCTTTAAAAAACTCAAATATACAGGCAAATAACTGCATTGGACAATAGACACCATTAAAAGTCTAGTAACTGCTGAAAATATCTGCACAGAACAAAAGTACATAAGAGATTTTCTGTACGTGGCGGAACAACAATGATCCAAAAACAACCAGCAACTTTCCATGGGCACAAATCACAACAAAAACAAAGCTGCTGCATCCAGGATATGCAATCAGAATTGGACATTCTAAGGATGAAAACTGTTTTTGCTGAAATGAGTGGGCAAATCACTTTAAACATAACTCTTAAATTAATTGGACTGAATACTTATAAGTATATTTGGTTTAAACAGAAGCTACAGAATGCTTCTAATAATGCCTCTAGCTACAGGAGTTCTTCCAGTTGAAGCCATTTCATCCAGTTAATAGAATATTCAAAGTAAGAGCGCAAAAGATTTTTTTAAAAGCTTTTAAATTAGAGATTGACTCTGTCAGCTGTAAATAGGAGAAAAAGTAAAGGGATGCCTACTTAAAATGACCAAATTGATTGAATATTTTTTAAAGAAAATGTTGTTTGCTTTTTGAAATGTTTACTGGTTATATCTTTACCGGTTATATCTTTACCGGTTTACCGGTTATATCTTTATCAAAAACTATAATTAGCATATACTAATTCCCCTACCCCTTTCCTTTCCCCTACCCCCCCCCCCAAAAAAAAAACTTGGATTCTCAAAGATGAGGTTAAGCGTTGAGACTGCTGAGGCTATAAAAACATAACTACAAAACCAATGGTACCCTTCAGTTAAATGCTAGGGTTTGACTAGCACATAAAGACAATTGATTTGATATGTCAGTGGAAGGTGTGTGTCTGTGTGAAGTTGCTTCTGATTTACTGCAGCCATATGAATCAATGACTTCCAAAACGTCCTGTGTTAAAAGCCATGCTCAGGTCTTGCAAATTGAGGGATGTGGCTCCCTGATCAAGTCAGCCCATCTGATGTTGAGTCTTTTCTTGCTGCCTTCAACTTTCTCTAGCATTATTGTCTTTTCATAATGTGACCAAAGTATGACAGTCTCTGTTTGGTCATTTTAGCTTCTAAGTAGAGTTCAAGCTTGATTTAATCTAGAACCCACAGATGTGCCTTTCTGGCTTTCTACAGGATCCACAAAACTCTCCTCTAACATCACTGAATCCACTTCCTTCTGGCTTGTTTTCTTAACTGTCCGTACATAGTAATGGGGAATACCATAGTATGTGCAGGTTGCAGTGAGAAAAGAGACAGGTGATATCAAAGGGAAATGATTCCACCCTCCTCACTGTAGCCTACTGACCCTACATGGCTACCTTTTTTCTGCAGGTGGTGCGAAAGCAAAAGAGCTGTGAAGAAGGATCTTAACTGGCAATCTGGATAATATGGGATGAGGCATTTGTTCAGTTACCCCAAAGGCTGTAGGGTCTGCAAGGCAAGATCTAATGCTTAGAATTATCCCTTGAAATAAACAGGCAGCCACTGCAGATTTTTCGGAATATGGTAATTCAATCCCTGTATAGAGCTGCCACCAGTATTCTACATTTTGAACCAGTTAAATCTGAGACCCAAGGCAACCCCATGTAAAGTACATTGAAGTACTCTGATTTGAATATAATTAGACTGTGGATCACCACAATCATGTCACATTTTTTTTTGAGAAATGGCCATAGCTGGAATATCAACTGAAGCAGATAAAAGGTTCACTATACTATAAAAATTTAAGCCTCCATTCTGCTGCATCTGAACTACAAACCAGCTGTTTCAAAGGAAGAACAACCTCCTGCACAAAGGAAGCCTGACTACTCAGCCTTCACTAGCTTTATCTTTAACCAGCATTAGTGTTGTCTGCATTTACATTAATTTACTGATCTGCATCCATTCTTTCCCTTTATTCAGGCATTTGTTCAGGACTGAATGTTGTCAGAAGGTGGAGCGCTGTTAAAATGACCCTTATTTTTAGCATGGGGAATGAGAGAGTTACATAATTGACTCTGGTTTCAAGCTGCTAGACCCCACTGAGGAGTGTACCTCTCCAGTTTTATCCCACACATTCCCTTTCACAAAAAGTTTTATTCTCTATTGTCACCAGCAAGCCACTGATAGAATTAGGGCCCATAGTCAGACTCTCTTGTACAGAAATCAGAATTCCATCCTTAATTCAACCAATGAACCAACATAGGAAGAAATTCCTAACTAGGCAGAGACTCCCCTTGCTTCTTATACTTAGATAAGCATGAGCGAAGCATAAGGTTTCCCTGATTTGCAAAGACTAATAACTCCAATTTTCGGGATCAGGATAAAAATTTTCAAGGAGAAAGAAGAAACTCAGATTTGAACCCCCATTCTGCCAATTAAAGCTTGCTGAATAGCCTTGGCCCACTCACACACCTTGCAAGGTGGTTATAAAAATAAAATGGAGGACAGGAGAGAGAAATGATGAAAGCCACTTTGGGTTGCTGCTAGGGAGAAAGGGAGGTATAAGTGAAGTGAACAAAAATAATCCTCTTTTCCTTAGTTCAGACTGTTCCATCTAAGGTTAACCTTTCTCCTTCTGGCTGGCCACTTGTGGCAATGCTAGTCTCCTTCAGCACCCCAAAGTCCTTTGTCTGTGTCTCAAGTATTACTGCTCATGTCTGTCCCTCTCCAAGAACTGTTCTCTCTCTCTCTCTCTTAAAATGGGATTTTTTCCCTACCCCCCCCCCCCCAACCCTCACAGTGGAGATTCACTGGGTAGGAAAGGTGGGTTACTAGAACTATTTGGTCAGGTTCCCATTGCTTCTGTGCTTCTGTGCCTCTTCCTCTTCCTCCTTCTTTTGCTGGTTCTAATGCCAACTTCTTTAATTTGGAAATGAGAAAGGGGGGAAGGAAAACAGTAGACGTCTTGCCTTCCCTGTAACCTTGCTTCTCCCCCAAGCTCTCTGAACTTATTTAATGAGAACTTTAGGGAAGGGAAAGTAGTTAATACTGAGTGAAATAGGTAGTTTTAGTAAGTCAAGCTTATATTTGGGTATGAATTTAGGGTATTGATTTTAGCAGAAATTTCAAATACATTAAAAAATATTTTAATGTAACTTTATCTACTTTGTAAAAGTATTATTTGGCCCCAGGTTATAAACTAACACATGAGCATCACAGTTGCAGCATGGATATTCAGCACTACACATTGCAGACTTCGTCTATTACTATTGCACCAACCCAAGTGGTTTTTAGTGTTAAAGAAGGAATGGATTTAATTTCAGATAGCAGTTAAGCTTCCAGATTGGAGGTAAGGAATGTCCAGAGCTGTTTTTGGTAGATGTCAGCTATAACATCAAACCACAATTGCGGAAAAAATCATACACAAAAAGGAGAGAATGTGGTGGGTCATTCCACAGCTCTTGCTGGATCTCTAAACTGTGGTTCAGTGTTAGATCTGTGCTGGTCCTTGGTGAAGCCAAAAATTTCAGATGTTCATCAGAGTTCATGAACAGCACCTTATTCTCAGCCATATATGAAACATAAGGTACTTTACCTGAACCTGGCTTCAGCTGCTGTGCATATTTTAAATGCTGAGTTTATTAATTTGCAAGTATGTAAGAACACCGATCAGAGTGGCTGTTGGAAGTGAAAGGTGAGGAAGATTATTGATTAGTAAAAAAAATGCAGACTTGCATATAAAAAGATATTTGCATTAAGGTCTTGCCCAGACCTTGGTGCAAATATTCTACGGTTAATGTGTATCTATGGAGTTACTTCAGTCTAAGCTTGAACTGAAAATCTTAGACTGGGGTATATTAATGAAAGCATTTTCTAAATGTGCTGGTAGGGCTGTGCAGCTGTCAAAAAAACTTCCTTGCTATCATTTTATAATTATACTGTGATTAGTGTCTCCTGAAGATAATTGCATGCTTTTTCATTTATGTCAGTGAAAGTATACCCCATGTTAAAATTGGAGTAAATTCAGATTAGTTCCTCTATATTTAATCGTTTATTTCTCCACTAGCCAATTGGTGCCCATTGCTTTGGGGCGTTGTTCTTTACCTATTTGTGTTCCCGGTGGGGGCAGGAATTCCATGTGCCCAGTGTTTGTCTAAATCTTGCCCAAACCCATCCAGAGTGGACATGAGAAAATGTGCTTATCACACCATATGCAAAGACATATGGTGGAGTTTATATTAGTTTTTGTTCCTTATTACAAAGAGCCAGCATAGTATTATGCTTAAGAGTGGTGGACTCTAATTTGCAGAACCAGGTTTGATTCTCCACTTGTCCACATGAAGCCTGCTGGGTGGCTTTGTGCCAGTCGCAGTCCCCTTAGAACCCTCTCAGCCCACACAGACAGTGGCAAACCACCTCCCAATGTCTCTTGCCTTGAAAACTGTACAGGGTCGCCATGAGTCAGCTGTGACTGCAATTTTCAGTGCCACAGCTTATTACAGCCAGCCCACTGTGGCACCTGAGATTCAGTTTCCTATATGGGTTACTGGAAGAATGAACACAGTGTGTACTGTTGCTGTTAAGGAGTGATGGGAGGAGTGTGTGTATGTGAAATGGCCCCCTTCTCCCAAAAAAGACTGAAATAGTAAAGTACAACTGAGTTATTAGGGTGCAGAGACAGGGGAATAATGGGACATGGAGAGAACTGTGTAGTGGTGAATGTTGTTGAAAAGTTTCTTAGCTGGTAAACAAAACTTGTGAAGGTGCAGTTAAGGAAAAGTGCTGTGCATTGTGGTAGGGGGATGAAGGGAGTAGCAACAGCATAAGTGATGGGGTACAGAGAAAAGAAAGTTTAGAGGGAATGAAGAAAGATTTAGTAGGATTTAAGAGATGCCAGTGGTTATATAGAGTAGTAAAGAAAAGAGACAAGTGGGGTCAAAGCAACTCACTAAGAATCTTCATTTAATATTTTATGCCATTACAGAGATGACCTTCTTGAGTTTATAAGAGTTACATTCACTGAGTTAAGCGGTTTGTCACCTGCTTGTGTGGCACTTAAAAAGAAATCTTTCATAAAATAATTCTGTGGCATGTAAGAGATTTCAGTATGGAGAGGCCATTATTCAACAGAGTTTTAATTAGAAGGTCACCCAAAACATCCCCAGGTTTCTTTTGAGTAATTTACATTACCATTAACCTCTTTTGAGGGCCTGTCTATTCCTTATCTTCTCAGCTGCATACTAACATACACAGTAAAATTTCACTTAAATAGATTTGCTTTGGCAATACACAGTGCTGCATGCTCAAGTTCATTACAAGTGCCTTTCAGCATAACCTCTTCTGCAGCAAATCAGATGTAATGCTTCTTAATCATAGAAGTATCTAGGCACAAAGCATTCCATTTTGTGTTTTTAAAAGCTCAGACTGTATAAGGTTGGCCAATGCTCAGGAGCAGGTTATGAATGGAATTACCAGATTGCTTTTAGAAGGTGATTCAGAATGAAGGGAATATTTGCCCTCACTAAAGTGGTTGAAATGTCACTGTTCTATAGCGAACATTCTTTATTATCTCTGGTACAGTTAGGGAATAGCATGGTAGTGTTAACCTGCCAGTAGACTGGTTCCCAGGTTTCCTAAGGGTTACAGTTCTAGGCTAGAACTGCTAGTTTCTGAGAAAAACTTTCAGGTATGCTACACTGGGATATATTATATCTATCTATATAATATCTATATGTCTAATAGTGAAGTCTGACCCCATCTGTGGATATTTAAATCTATGGATTGGGGCCACAGTGGCACTAAATAGCTTTTCCTACAAACTTGGGCTTTGCAGAAAAATCTGAAAAAACACACCGGGGGGGTTGAATCAAATAAGATTGTTGTCTTCACATAGACAAAGCACATACCACATCTTCTATGCATTCTTGGGAATGGGTAGGTGGCCAGGAGCTATGGTGGCTGCAGGATGGTCACACTGATAGGGGGAAGAAGCTGCGGCTATGCCAGTGGCAAGCCCAGGAGTTGCACCTGGTCCCGAGTTGCACTTGGGAAGGGTGGCCAGGAGCCACAGCAACCCTGGTGAATGTAGTGAAACTGGTGGAGGAAGAAGCTGCAGCAGGCCGGCAGCAAGGCTGGGGATTGGTGGGTGTCCAGGAGCTGCAGCAGTCCTAGCATCCTTGCTATTGTGTGCAGAGGTAACCAGAAGCCACATTAAGCCCTGTAGTGTTGCTGTTGGGATGAATATATGTGTGTGTGGGGGGAGAGCTAACGGAGGGGAGAGCTCCCCCCATTTCATGCATCCCCACATGTTTTAATTTAATAGCCATTTTGATAGGGCAGAAAGGTGAGGGTCTACATTTTTGGGATAAGAAAACAAATTCATGGAAGGAAAAAAGTAATATCATCACAAGCATGTGTGTTGCTGTTAACTTCCAATTAGTTTCTCTAGGGTTAGAGTAGTACTTTTATCGTCCTTATTTTTCTCTCAGCTTCCAGTGCAAGTAGACATCGCGTGCATTCAGCAAGCAAAGCACAAGAGGAATGAGCCATCAGCGGGAAACTAGTCACTCAGGTCTGACTGGATGTGTGTAACGATGACCTCTTAATTTTGCAACATGTTTCAAGAAGAGTTATAAAAAAAGAAAGGAAGGTAAGATTTTTGTTATGAAGTAGTCCCGGTATGAATGCATCAGTTCAAAATCAGTGAGTTGGATTTCACATATGCATTACAAATGACACTGTGAAATCAGTGCATTGAAACGATAACACTGGTGCAAGGGAACTCGCTGTCCTGCCTGTTGCACCTGTAGTTGGGGTAGTCTCCCCCCCCCCCTTTTTCCCACATGCATCATGGTGGAACTGTGCCACGGAAAGTTCTTTCAATCACTGTCAGCTATAAAGTAGGATCTTCTCCCACAGTGTTTTTGGGCAGCAAGACATTTTGAGTATAAAGGACAGCAGAAAAACACACCAACCAAACTTGGGTCCTTTCTGCACTGCAACGGTGCGGGGTGTGTGTGTGTGTATGTGTGTGTGTGTCAGCATATACAATGCCGACACACACCCCCGGGACCGTTCGCATGAGCAGTCCCGGGAGGCCAGCAGCCGGTGGCGAAGGCTGCGCCTTCGCTGAATGCTTACCTCATCTCCTGGCTTCCAGCTCATCGCAGAGGCCAGGGGACACGCCCCTGCAGGCTGGAGCGACAGCTCTGGAGTCGCAGGCCAGGGCGGCGTGTTTCCTGGCCTCTGCAATGAGCTGGAAGCCAGGAGACGAAGTAAGCGTTATGGGACGGTGCGGGGGGAAATGGTGCCTTCCAGCTGCTGCTGTTGGAAGACGCTGCTTCCGAAAAACCTCACTGGGGGAGTGAGGTTCGGAAGCAGCATCTTCACACTGCTTGGGGGTTGCGAGGCTGGCGCTGCTGCAATGCAGCAGCAGCGGCCGTGCGAACCCCTCCCCAGGGACGCTGTTTTTAGCGTCCCGGGGCACTCTTTACCGCCTGTGCGGAAAGGGCCTTGGTATTCAGGGGTCAGAGGGGGAGAACACTTTCCTGAGAAGCAGAATATCACTACCCTATTTCCCAAGAATGAAACCGTTCTTCACCTAAATTGGTGTTACTCCTACAGATCAAAATATCAGCCGATTTGTTAGCGAGTACAGAGAATGAGCACTCTTGGGAAGGTCTATGTACATTGTTGCTGTACAGTGAGCAGGAGGACATTTTTGGAAGAGTGGCGTGGCAATTGCAAATTTAATTATTTAAACTAAATCATGGTTAATTAGAGTTATGACAAAGACTTAATTTATTAATTAGGGTGGAGAAGTGACTTAGTTGTAGAACTTTTGCTTTGCAGGCAGAACCTGTAGAGTCATTGCCAATCATTAGACAATACTAACCCTGATATAGCTGTGGTCTGACTCAGTACAAGGCAGCTTCTGTATAAGTAGGAAACTATAAGTCATCATCGCAGCAGCATATAAAAATAGAACACAATACAATCAGGAACATCCTGGCCTTTTGAGAGTAGCATTCCCTCTCTTGAAAAGTCCATCCGCAGTTTTATTACTGGGATTTCTTGAGGATTGTCTCATTTGGTGGATGGAAGTGGAATCTACAGAACGTTGCTTACCCTAGTGACAACCAAGTCTTCTGTGCAGAGGTTCCATCAGATCTCAGTTGTTCACTTTATATCAAATTATTTTAAAAGTGAGTAAATGTTGTGCTGTTTTGAGGGAGAGATATATTTGCATATGGAGATTCTCTCACTAGATGGATAATCTTTACTGTTGAATTCGTCACATCAAAGCCTTTGAAAAGAGTCAGTGAATCCAAGGCCCGGACAGATCAACCCTCACTACAGAGAGGGAAGCTGCCTTCATTCAGGCTGGTGCACAACTAAAACCTTTGAAAAAGAGCTATTTTGGTCCAGCTCTGTCCAATCGTGCCATCAGGGGTATACTGGTGACACAAATTGCAGGTAGCTCTGCTGTGTGATTTCCCCAGACAGATAAGGCACAGAAAATGGGTGTTTATCTGTGTCAATTTAAAATCACGGTTGGCACAATTTTGATGAGTGTCCTCTTGAGCCATAGCAGCAAAGTGGAAATCCAGAAACATTTCTTCTTTGAATGTTGTTTATTCTTCATTAGAATGAGTATTGATGAGAGAAGCTAGTCTCCTCAGCCTCAGGATTGCCTTTTTCCATCTTCGCCAGGCCCGGCAGCTGGGCCCCTTCCTCTCCCAAGCGGATCTAGCCACAGTGATCCATGCAACGGTCATCTCCAGATTAGACTATTGTAACTCGCTCTACGCTGGCCTTCCCTTGCGTTTGATCCGGAGACTAAAACTGGTGCAGCATGCGGCAGCGCGTTTGCTCACAGGCAGCGCCACCTGGGAACACATCCAGCCTGTGCTGCGTCAGCTGCATTGGCTCCCAGTAGAGTTCCGGATCATCTTCAAGGTGTTGGTGTTGACCTTTAAGGCCTTACACGGCCTGGGACCATCGTATCTTCGAGACCGCATCACCCCATATGTCCCTGTACGGCCTCTTCGATCAGTTGAGGCCAACCTACTTGTGGTCCCTGGCCCCTCGGTGATGCGGCTGGCCTCCACACGGGCCAGGGCCTTCACGGCTCTGGCCCCGGCCTGGTGGAACGCTCTTCCTCCAACTGTCCGGGCCCTGCGGGACCTTGGTGAGTTCCGCAGGGCCTGTAAGACGGAGCTGTTCCGCCGGGCCTTTGGAGGAACCGGCCGCTGATGGTGCCTCCCCCTTTCATGGCCCTCTGCCTCATGGCCCTCTACATCTGGGACCTGCCATTCCTCCTTCTTGGGGAGAGGATTTCAAATATGGAGCAGCTGGATGCAATTTATATTTATTATTGTATTTTTATTGTATTATATTATTGTATTTTTATTGTATTTTATTGTATTTATAAGATTTAGCTTTTACTGTTTTATCGCAGCTTTTAAAGATTTTGCCATTTTATTATGTTTATTGTTGTACACCGCCCGGAGCCCCTCGGGGATAGGGCGGTATAAAAATTTAAAAAAAAAAACGCAGAACAGCAGTGGCAATCCTCTATTTGTGGTGGCAAAAAGAGAATGGAGGGAAAGCTCCAGAAAAGGGGCACTCCTAGACTGTTAGAAAGTTTTGGAAATCTTTCCTGGGGCTGGTTTGCACCTTGAAGATGAACTATTTGTTCAGTTTGCAAACCTTTTATAAACAAACACAAACTCAAGTATGCTATATTTCCTGGTTTAGATTCAAATTGTAGAGTTGAAAGTAACTGGCCATAAGAGGGTTTCTGAACCGATTTGAGATTCACATATCTCTAGACCACTGTGTCTTGAATGCTTATGTATTTTTAAAAACTTTACAGCTGAAGTGCTCTTGGAGTTACAAACAACTGGATTACACTGTTGTGCAAAACTAAAGGACCCTTTTGATCCTTTCTAGGATGGCCGGTTGTGGTGAAATCGATCATTCAATCAACATGCTTCCCACAAACAGAAAGACAAATGAGCCATGTTCCAGCTCAGCACCATCCCTTATGGTCCCTGAATGTGCTATCTGTCTGCAAACATGTGTCCATCCTGTGAGTCTGCCTTGTAAACATGTCTTCTGCTATCTGTGTGTGAAAGGAGCTTCCTGGCTTGGCAAGCGATGTGCACTCTGTCGGCAAGAGATCCCAGAGGACTTCCTTGATAAACCAACCTTACTATCACCTGAGGAACTCAAAGCAGCCAGTCGAGGCAATGGGGAATATGCTTGGTACTATGAAGGCAGAAATGGCTGGTGGCAATATGATGAACGTACCAGTAGGGAGCTGGAAGAAGCTTTTTCTAAAGGTAAAAAGAGTACTGAAATGTTAATTGCTGGGTTCTTGTATGTGGCAGATCTTGAGAACATGGTTCAGTATAGGAGAAATGAGCATGGACGTCGCAGGAAAATAAAACGGGACATAATAGATATTCCAAAGAAGGGAGTGGCTGGGCTTAGGTTGGACTGTGACTCTAATGCTATCAATCTAGCAAGAGAGAGCTCTGCTGATGGTGCAGACAGTACACCAGCTCTAGGGGCTGCTGCTGGGCAGCCTCTACCACCTGTTTCTGTTAGACCCCTACCGTCACTAGATGGTCAGCTGACAAGTCCTGCAACGCCATCACCTGATGCAAGCACCCTAGAGAACTCTTTTGCCAACTTACAAATAAATGGAGACAGTATGGTTGAAAGGAGCCATAGGGGAGAGGGAGAGGAAGATCATGAATCATCATCTTCTGGTAGGGTGCCAGTTGTTGACACCTCTATTGAGGAAACAGAATCGGATGCTAGCAGCGATAGTGAGGATGTGTCTGCCCAGCTTCAGCTGCCTGAATCCTCTGCTCAGCAGAGACATCTGAATGCAAATCAGCCAGCCTTGGATAGACCAGTGGCAGGGAATGGGGTGGAAAGCACCAGTGTGAGATCTAGAAGGCCTGATGGACAGTGCACAGTAACTGAAGTTTAAATCTAGAGCCATGTTTGAAAACTCAAGTCTGGTACCTGTATATTTTGTCTGTATTGACATTGCACTCCAGTCTAGCAGTGTGTTTTAAAGTGTTTGGGGGTGGGTGGCTGGGGAAAAGGAAAAACAAAGGCCTCTGACTTCAAAGGCAGTCTCTTAACATGTCTTGGCTGGAAGACTTTCAATGTTAAAAAAGAAAAGAAAAACTGGGGGTGTGTTAATGGTTTGACCGCTACTTAGCAATACCCAGTTTTGTTTTTGTAAATGTCTTTCATGTTTTATTTTGTAGTATTTTTCCCCTTTGCCACAGTGAAATCCTATCCTTTTTTGACCAATGTATATTCACTGTAAAACTTGGAGCTGTCATCATTCTCTGTTGCATTAAGTAACTTTACTATCTGCATGGATCAATGTAAGGGAGGAACATTAAAACTGGAAATGGATAAGAGTTTGGGTATGAGCAGGATTCTTCATTTTATGTGAGAAAATAGGTGTGACTTATGAAATTCAGATGTTTTACTAAGGCAAAGAGCAATCATCTTCCTGAATTAAATGTAAAAATTCTGTTGCAGAGTTTTACTTGTAAACTTCATGGTGTCTTCATTGGCTCTTCTGTCTAGTCCCTGTAGCTCGTTTGAGTCTCTTGATCTGTCTTGTTTTTGTTACAAAATTTATAATTTAATAAACTACATTTTATCAACAACCTGAGCACTGTTTCCACATACCACTGTGCCCAAGTGACCCTGAAGAGGACATTTGCAACAGAGACACTTATCATTTTTCAGATGTGATTGGTTCTACCTTTTACACTGGTTAACCAAATGCATTGAAATTTATAGTCGCCCCACCCTGAGTCTAAGATATTCAGACACCACAGTCATGTAGCCAATACTTTGTCGGAAAAGAGGTCTGATGTAGTACTTTAAAAATCATTCATGGTGCTACTTTTCTTGCCATGTCTATTCTGACAACAATCAATCTGACTTTAGTGAAAACAAAAAGCTCCCTTTGACAAATTGCGCAGCTGTAGATAAAGTATAATGGGCATGTATGCACTTGTGAAGGAACTCAGTTCTAAAATCAGAATAGCAACTGTCTTATTGTATTAACAATGAACAGATACCTACAATTAATGTTGCACTACATAATAATAGCTTAAGTAGGTTTTAATATTCAGCAGTGAATTAGACAACATTCATTTTGAGTCAAGTAGATCAGTGTAATAAAAAAAAAGCTAACACAATTCTGGGCTCTCCCAGTTGTCAGATGAGGTTTGGAAAAATACAGGTAAGTGTCACCTTCATCGTAGATACAGCTGTTAAACTAGTTCTGCTCATGTCACCAACCAGATCTAATTGCCCAAAACTGAGGGCTATGGAGGGGAGATTTAATCTATTCCCCCATTCCCACACAAGGCAAATGCAGCTAATTCAAATTTGCATCTCTTCTGTTCTCTTTTTATACTAAGTCAATTCTTGTAGACTTCAAGTATTTAATCTTATGATTATTGAAATTGGAGGAATTATACACATTTTTTAAAAATAGCTTTTGCTAAGTACACATTTTTGCTAAATACACATTTTTTAAAAATAGCTTTTGCTATCAGACACATAATTTATATCACTGTAAGCAAATTTATAAAATATAGGTCAGACTTTTAATTCAAGTACAGATTGTCCTCCAATTACCTAGAACTCAGATTCAGGTGAATACAGAATTTCTCACATGAAACTCAAACATTTAATAATTGCTGAAAATCCATAAATGGAACATGGAAAGAAACCTACCACTGGCAGACTTTCCCTTCAGTTTTAAGGGGAGTGTTTTAAGCTATGTTCACTAACATTCTGACTATCAAATGCAGGCTTCTGGCTTATACCCAGATGCAATCATCAAGGAAAGGAGCAGACTCCAAGTAGCACATTTGTACCATAATGTCTCAATAAGAATTAATTTGTTCAGAGAACCTAGTTTGCTGAGCTATAGACATTTTGGTTATCTTCTGCTCTCACACTTTCTAAAATTTGTCAGCCATGAAGAATATTTGCTGAATTTGCTAAAATGCTATATCTCACAAACTGCATGCATTCCATTATATCTTCATCAGTTGTACACCCAGTTGTCAAGATTAGCCAACCAAGAAACAAAGCTCCAATGGAAGTAGTTTGCTGCCACCACTGGCTGTGACAGGCCCTTACTTGAACCACTAGCCATAAAGAGAAAACTAACAGAACAGACAGCTCCAGAAGAGCTAACAAAAGCAGTAACTGGGAGCTGTTTTGTGTTAACAGAATCTTACACAACCCATGAATTTGAAGAAAGTTTCTGTACTTCTGCACACATCCTGTGGTATATACAAAACTACTGGTCACACTCTTGTTTACAAGGAAGTTCTGGTAGCTCTGAAAATGCTTTTTACAGCTGAAAAGAAACATTTCAGAACCTTGACGCTAGCCTATTCAAGTATGAATGGGTCTTTGATCATTTCAGCTCAGTTTAGCTGCTTAGACATGTTTTTTAAAGTTTGTCAAAACGCATGTGAGAGGCAGATATTGAGTCAGACAAACTTTTTGTACAAGTGTTTGTTCAGCTGCTAGTTCTATATGCACGTAAAAGGTGTGTGGAGAATGCTCTCCCATAGAACCTGGCTACAACAAGTAAGCACGCTGAGAACAATGGAACCTACCCACATGTAAATTTGCAGAGTTTCACTGATACTTTGGAGGATAGTTGCACAAACATTTCTTTCAAATAAGCTCTCCTTAACCTGAAATACGAGGAATAAAGATAAGGTGTTCAGTTCATACTGATGTCTCAAAAGCCAATCCACTGAAGAGTATCATGCAGATCTACTGAAGAGTATCATACAGAACTCACTAATAATTCAAGGGAAATATTTTCAAATATACTTGGTGTGTCAGGCAGCCAATTGCCTGCATGCAGGACATTTACATCTATCCCCGCCATCTGTATATCAAAACTTGTCAAAGTAGTGGTGCCTAAAATATTAGCTCATGCATCTGGTGTAAGGTTATGCTAGAATAAAATAAGTTCCTCTGAATCCTGGCATAACTAGGGGACAGCAGGAAAGAACCAAACACTAAATATCCCTAGAAAGAACTTGGATTGAGACAGCAAATTCATCTTAAAATACAGCTTGTCCCTTTTGTCTCTGGGTGCTTTTACATACCCTGAATAATGCACTTTCAATCCACTTCCAATGCATATTAACAATGGTCTGCAAGTGGATTCTGCTGTTTCACACAATAAAACCCAACTGCAAAGTGAATCACAACTGGATTGAAAGTGCATTATTCAGCACGTGTGAAATTGCCCTTAGTCTTCGTGATAATAACGTTGCGCCAAGTGGGTATCAATCACTATGTTTGAAATGGATGCCCATACTGCCAGCCCTGATGGAATCTATCTACTACATACAACAATAACAAAGCTTGAGAAAATAAGTCAGATAAATCTCTCAAATGCAACAAACACATCAACATATAGACAATTAGGAGAGCATGTGAGCTTATATGCAAGCTTCCACACACTTGACTTTTACCTGTAATATGTAACCAGTAGCTGGAGATGGAATATTTTGGTGCTTTCTGGCACTAAATTCCTTCACTGCAATTCCCAGCTCTACTGCTGTATTTTCAAGAATTTTTTAATTGTGCTTTCAAAATAGCATCTTCTTAACAAGAAACTTTGAATGTTAATACCCAAAGAACAGATAGAAAACTTAATTGCTTCCCATACATCCATTACTGGCACCAGTTTGCCTGCAAGAGATCAAACCCATTTCCTTTATATATTTCAAAATTATTCATGTGTGTTTTGTTCTCTGAGCTAAGGCCTCCAAGTTGGCAGGCCCACCCCAAACAGTTCCAAAAATCTTCATTTCTGTTCTCAAGGCAGCTTCCAACGGCAGCTCTCTTCCTGCCACAACTACTTTCTTCACAGCCTGAATCACTTCAGCTGGGCCCTTTGTGTGCAGCTTGAGCCATGTGCATGTTTCTTCTAGCGGCTCATCAGAAGAAGACAAGATGGCTTCTATCAGACCAATATGAAGGGCGTGTTCTGGCAGCACTTTCACAGCACCACTGAGCAGCTTGAGGGCGGGGCTGCTACCAACGATCTGTACAAGCCGGGCAGCTCCTCCCCATCCTGGTACTAAGCCCATCTGCTTGTGGACAAATCTAATTTCACTCTCCGGGGTCATTAACCTGTCAGTAAGAAACAAGCATTCGGTTGTTAATTTATACTGAAGCTTAGCATGAGAACCCATGCCTCCTCTGCTCTCTGCCTCATTGTCATGCAAAACACAACTCTGATGCAGTGGCTTAAGCATTTCCTAATACTAGGCAGACTAGCCAAATATCAAGCAACAGAAATAAGCAGTAGGAAAAGGACAGTCAAAGATCAAAAATGAGAATTTTCAAACTTTGTTTTTAGTTTTGAAATATATTTCTGATTCTTTTAACTCTTTCCTGTGAAACCCTATTCTCCTGACTGCCTCAGCCTATGGTCCGAGGACCAAGACGATGGACATTTTCATCCTGAATTCTCAGGGGAAGGGCAGATTACAAGTGAAACATACTACAAATCATGGATGAAATACATTCAGAGTAATTGAACTAGATAATGGTTTGGGTGCCAATCTTTGTTCATTTTATTCCCCCAACTTTGATGGACTCAAACCATTATTTTTATTTTTCAAACGTCAGCTACACAAGATGTAGTCAAAGAAGATGCAGGCATTAGATTACATATAATGAAGACATGTTTCAAAGAACAAATGTTTCAGTATGAGAATTAAAACTCATCTGCAGATGAATGATGTTTCAGGGACAGCCCAGCTAACAATGCTGATATTTGGTAAGTAGGGCAACTGACCGGATAGTTGGGGGAGGGAGGCATTCAAAATAGAATGGTTCACATAATGAGTATGCTGCAGTAAAATAAGCGATAGATCTAAAAGTACACCATCCTTTAAAAAAATGTGTAAGAGAATGAACAGAAGAGAATAAAATGTGGGCGTTTTGGCCCAAAGCAGCTTGAAGTTGCTCTAGATGGTGATTAGGAAACGACAAAGACAACTAATTTTTCACTTACTATTGTGAGAAAAAGAGAAGGTCAAAGACAGTCTTGTAATTTATACAAGATCAAGGACAGGATTTTGGAGAAGAAACCAAACAGCCTGCAGTATTTAGAATGGCAGAAGTGTGTGGGGGGAATGGGTAAGAGAAAAGAAAGGAAGTGTGGCCAGCTGTAGTAAAGCATAGCCAAGAATGAGAATGCAAGGGGCAGTATTCTGTACTACTGCAAAGTGGCAGGAAATGGTTAACTTCTGCAGTGGTCAGGATCTGCCTCCTGTCATTGCCTTTCTTTCCCTTGACCGTCTGTGTGTGAATTTTAAGCACAGCACCGTTCCCACTACTGAAGCTAAAGCCACATTGCAGGAGAAAACTAACAGTTCCCTGGGAAACTAATGACATCTTGGTAGGCTTACTGGAATATGGCCATGACCTTGAATAGGCAAGCAACACTAAATGGTTTGAGAGTGGCTTCCAGTCTTCACAGTGCAAAGTCCACTCCAATGTTACTGAGTTTGCCTAATGCCTTGGCTGGGAAAGGGCGGGATAGCAGGTCCAATAAAGTAAATAATCTTGTACTGTGTTTTGGAAATGAAGTTGGGCCACGGACATTTGAGAGGACAGTGTGAACACAGACACTAGTGCGATTTTCCCACAGTCCACAGATTGAAGGAAGACTTTTAACATGGTTTGTGCATGGCTATTCATAAGTCAACACTATTTTTTCCCATTTACTATATTTATATCCTGCCTTTGTCCCAGTGGGAATGCAAAGCTGCTTCTACAAACAAAGCCCTTTCCTCCATTTTACCCACACAACAACCCTGGGAGACTGATTAAGCTGAGTGTGCGTGACCAGCTCCAGGTCACCCAGCTAGCTTCTGTGATGGAATCAGAATTAGAATCTGGGTCTCCCAGATCCCAGTCCAATACTAACCCGGGGATCCGTGGTATGCTGTCTGTGGACATCATGGCACTCACTGACAGCTTTCCTGGTGTGTGTCAAGTATTTTTAGAAAATGGGAAGGACAAGGTAGACTTTTAAGTTTTTGATGTTTATGATATAATGCCAACAGTGGCTTTTTGTACCATACTTCACTTGTGCAAATAGCAGAGTAGTATCATAAAACAGTGTGGGACTTGCTTCTGGTGAAACACAAAATGACCACATGGCTAATATGATTTATGAACCTAACTGGAATGGCTGAGCTCATCAGAAAAAGGATAACTAGGAGAAAAATTTCCCCTCCCCTTTTCTTTTGCATAAGTGTGGTAGATACCTGCAATATGAAGACAGACACACCTGGCTGAGGATTTATTTGCTAGCTGGATATATATACTTATTTTGTGTGCACAACATAAACATTTTTTAAACAGAGCTTCTGCCTGAAATTTTGAAGACCTACTATCAGAAATAGTCTCACACCTTGACATTTCATGGTTGGCTCTGCCTCCCATGGCAGCCATTTTGTAGTTGTGCCTACCACCTGGTGTTAGAATTCCAAAGGTGCTCACAGGCTAAAAAAGTTTTGGGACCCTAATTACTACAGTACACTGGCTTCGCCAAAGCCAAGATATTTATCCACTAACCTTTCTCACATAAAAGAGTTCAAGACAAGTTACAAAGGGAAACAAAACCCAAATAGGGTACTAAAACTACAAAAAATATAATTAGATGCCATAGATACAAATGCATACAATTTCCTGTAATGGACAAAAGGTTGCAGCTAAAGAAACATGTCCAAAAATTAATCCATGTAGTACATGCTTGCAGAAGACTTTGAATGCTGCTTGCTCAAAACTTCAGTGTCTGGGGCAGGGGTAGGGAACCTGTGGCTCTCCAGATGTTCAGGAACTACAATTCCCATCAGCCTCTGTCAGCATGGCCAATTGGCCATGCTGACAGAGGCTGATGGGAATTGTAGTTCCTGAACATCTGGAGAGCCGCAGGTTCCCTACCCCTGGTCTGGGGCTTAGTTGGCCCTTTAAGGGAAGCAAATTTTCCAGCAGGTGAGCCACCACAGGAAAGGCCCTATACAGACCAGTTGCTGAGTAAGTAGGATCCTGAGCAGAGTTTACCTTAGATCCTAACTGGAGAAAGCAGAGACAAAGAGAGGCAGAGACAGAGAGAAAGATGATAACAGGGAGGGGAAAGCAGATGAAAAGACTAATGTGAACTCACAGAATATAAAAATCATCAAGTACAGCTGCCATCCAAACTATTATTTTCTGCTACTGGCCTCCACAGGAGCACCATGGTTCTTAAAAAAGTGTACTTCAGAGAAGTAAGTATGCTGCCCAAGCTGAAGATGGGATTCAAAGGTTGCCCGGAGGACAGATTACTTAACATATGCAGTACCTGCATATATTTCTTTTCAGAGATACAAAGATCTTTTTCTGGATTATTGCCACTGGTAGATATAAAGGTACCACTTTAACACACAGAAAAGAGCCAGCAGTTAAATAGACAGTAAATCAAAAGTCTGCAGTGCAAATTCAGCACTTTGGTAACAGAACAAGTCTAGTCTGGCTGATTGCACTGTCTCAGGCAGGGTGACTCTTGACCCCCATATATCTAAGTTAAATATAGCACAGGTAATTAGAAAAATAAAACCCCTTTGTTACACATGATGGTGATTATTTCAACAGCAATTGAGCTATCTAGTCAAAGGAAATAAAATTTTGTAGGGTTCAGCTCCTCAGAATTTAAGTATTTATTTTACCTGATGAAGGGAGTTTTGACTCCCAAAAACTTATTCCACCATCCACCCCAATCTTGTTGGTATATAAGGCTTTACTGGAGTTGAATCTAATTTTATCCCCTTCTTTCTCTAAGAAGTTCTGTGTGACATGCATGGCTCTCCTCACAACACCAAGCAGCATGTAAGGTTGGAAATAATTTATCCACTTTTGAATTTCACCGCAAGAAGGATCTTCCCAGTCCTAGTCTAATATTTGGACTACTACACCAGCTCTCTGATCAAAAATCTGCTGAGCTGTATGGAGGTAAAAGCGTATGATCTCTATTTTCCTAGCTAATGGGGACCCAAACGGGCTTGGTTATCTTGAGAGGGCAAATGGCCTACGGTCATCTTGCATATGGCAAAGTCGGGCTTCAAACCTGGGTTTCTCAGATAGTCCAACACTCTAACGACTGTAACACTGAGGCTTCAGATGAACTTGCATCTCCCAAACTTCTAAAACTTCATAAGGGAGCAGTAGTGGCGTAGTGGTTAAGAGCAGGTATATTCTAATCTGGAGGAACCGGGTTTGATTCCCTGCTCTGCTGCTTGAGCTGTGGAGGCTTATTTGGGAATTCAGATTAGCCTGTACACTCCCACACACGCCAGCTGGGTGACCTTGGGCTAGTCACAGCTTTTCAGAGCTCTCTTAGCTCCACCTACCTCACAGGGTGTTTGTTGTGAGGGGGGGAAGGGCAAGGAGATTGTAAGCCCCTTTGAGTCTCCTACAGGAGAGAAAGGGGGGATATAAATCCAAACTCCTCCTCCTCCTCCTCCTCCTCCTCTTCTCCTCCTCCTCCAAGATAGGCTTGAACATAGCACACAATTACAACTAACACATATCATAATAACCTGATGAACAGACCTCATGAACAAAGGAAGCACTAAATTACTGAGCCAGGGATGTGACTTCTGGGATGTCTTTCACTCCCATAAACACATTGTGCCAAACTCAGTGTTTTGTCAGCTTCCACTTCTCAGAATAACTCATGAATATGCAAACTCTCTGTGTGAAATTTAGGTATTGTATTAAAAAAAGGGACAGTTTTGAGCTTGAGGCCACTTTGATATTAATAAAAACCAATTTGTTTATCTTCTTGGCTGCTTTGAATATAAAAAGATGCAATAAAGACTATAACTATTACAAGAAGTTTGTGCGTTCTTTAATGGGAAACTTGTGTTTTTGCTAACAACTTTATAGGTTTCCTGGGAGTGAAGCAAAAGCCACGGAAGACTGAGTCAGGTCTACAACAGACATGAAGCACATGCTTCAGATTAATGGGCAGGATGATAGGAGTGGAAAAGCACCCCACAATCATATCTTAACCCATATCCCAACCTTTTTGAGCCTGCAACATCTTTGGAACTCTGATATGGCATGGTGGGCACAAAGTAGCAGCCACAGGAGGTAGACCCCGCCACAAAATGGCTGATGCAGGCCACTTTCTGTCATCCAGTAAGAAGTAATATCTTTGTGCTGTGGGGACAGCTGAAACCAAGGCAATGATTTTGAAAATTTCCACAGCCAGTGGAACCTCCAAAGGCCAAACAGAACACCTGCTTTGTAAAAGCTCCACCTGGTCACACCCACTTTCGAAAAACACTTGGTGGGCTCCAGGACAAGTTTCAGTGGGCACCATCTTGAGGACCCTGTTTTAGTGTCACAATTCCAAGAACAGCCATTCTCCTCTAGTCATCACACACAGATGGCATGTATTCTGTGGTATGAACTGCCCTTGAAATTCAGCATCAGTTTCAAGTTTCTAGAAGCCATGGAGATAGGCTTGAAAACACAGCAGCAGTATCTGTTGAAATGTCAACAGAGTCGCCTCCTAGATGTCCGCACAATTAAGCAGGCTCCTGTCTCAGGATTTTGAAAATCCTAAGCAAATCTCTCGTCTCAGTGTATGCTTAACTCCAGCCACGAGACTGAGGGTTCAGTCTGCTTAAATGATTAATCAGGAGCCAATGCACTATTATCTCAGCAACTGGTTCAAGGGTCTCACCTCTGATATGAGTTCCAGCTGAGAAGGCGAGAGTGCAAGGCCCTTGTTGAGTTCTAGCTTTCAAATTCCTTCTATCAACTAAGGTGAAATACTTGTGATCTTAGCAGGTTTGTATTATTCTTAAGGCTCCTGCATCTCCTAGTTGGCTCCCAAGAATGATGTCCCAGATCTTGGCACAACCCAACTGAGCCCCAGCCATCTAATATTAGCATTTGGGGCTGGGAAATTCACACCTAAGAACAGCCATTTCCATGCTTGGTTCAGCACTTTGTACAATGGAAGTGACTCACTCTGAATACACATTAAAATTATGCTGAACTGTTGTTCCTATGGTTGCCCTGTATACACACAGGGTTCCATATAGATGAGCATATGAATAAACAGCCTCATACATATATGAATCTTCTAAAACTGGAGATAAAGCCACTGTTCCCCATTCATGTGATGGACAGAGATGACTTAACAGCAACAAACTAAAAGGAATTCTACAGGACACTCACAAGAAGAGGACATTCACAGCATTGGGGTTTTCTCAGAAACAGAATACACTTGTATAAGAGGAGTTCAAGATGTGGAATGGTGTAGCTGGATCACATCATATCTCAGAGGCTAAGCACGGTCAGTCCTTGTATAGGGGATCACCAAGGAGCAATGGCAAACCACCTCTGCTTCTCAATTGCCTTGAAAGCCGCTTGAGGGGGACATCATTGTACAGTTGTAACTTGATGGCACATACATGCATAATAGGAACAGGAACACAGCTCCAAATTTTACTTAAACAATTGATTAACATGATTACAGAAATTCCATCCATCCAAGTTTATTTGTTTTTTTTATTAGCACTTCTTGAGAGCCATTGTGGTGTAATGGTTAAGATCAGCTGCATGAAGTTTTCAAGTGACCAAAGCTAAAGACATATATTCAGTTAGCAGAAAAGATAAAAACAGAGAACATCAAACTAGAACTTTCTACCACAGGCAAGCTTGTAATTATATGGTGCTTCATGTCTGTAATTATATAGTAATACTGTGTGGCTAAAGTATGCCCAGTTAAAATGATTTTTTGGAAGCTGAAAAATTCTAATTTTATATTGTTCAGTGCCAAATATCCTGAGAACAGGGCTTCTTGCCAGAGTTATATTATGTCAGCAGCCTAATTATACACTCACATACAAGAAACTGACTTTTTTGTTTTTTATACTCTTAAGCACCTGTCACTGCTTTTGTGTTTAACACTGCACAAAAGGAGAGATGGAGAACAAGGGTAATCCCTTTATCAGCCAAAGAAAAACAAGTAAAGTTTAACGTAAGAGATGCCCCATACTATTATAACATGGCTGACACAAACCAGTGAAATAATCCTATGTATGTTATCCAACATTGGCATTCCAAAAACAAGTAGGGGCTTAATGTAAGAGTAGAGATATTATGGAAATCCAATCTCTCTGGCCAAGATTCTCTAAACTGTCAAAAGGCTTGAGTGGGCTGATTTCTCCTTCCTCTCCCACCTCCTTTAAACAATTAAGGGACCTGTCCACTCTCAACATTCCATCCCTACTGAAGTATCTTCAGAGTGCCTCAGGCCATTGTGAAACCTACCGAGTACACAGAGGCCCCTTCCTTGTCTGTGGATGGCCACCCACTTTACTATTAGACGGACTGATATGTAGTATAAGCATGAATGTCAAAAGGGGCACTTATCCTACACGGCTAAAATATTATATACAATACAACAGTGTCAACCTACTTGGGAGTCTTCACTTGGCCTGTGAAAAAGATTCTTGATGCACCTGGTGCTCTACTCCACCCAACCACCAGATATATTGTATATTAACATTTATTATGTTCCCTACAATTGACCAAACTAATCTTAACTTTCTTCCAGTGCCACCATCTGAGACAGTGGCATTTCAAAATATATGAAAATCCGAGAAAGCTTAAGGATTTTCAGTGAAGCAATGTACTTTTTCTTGTTATTATTATTAATTTTGATAGCTCTTAATAATGCAGGCAACAGTGGAATGGAGATGCTTAATTTTATTTAAGCATATATGCACAAGCCTCTGGCTATGAATATGAAAGAATTAATGAGCAGAAAGCTTTTTAACACTTAGTAGACATACACTGAGACTCCCAAAACACTCACAATACCACCAGTCCCAATGACATAAATATGCATACTTAATATCCACTTCTTCAATATGACATATCTTGTGTATTTAGCTGAATAAATGCTGCCGTATAATCCTAAACAGAGATATGCTCTTCTAAGCCCATTAACTTCAATGGGTTTAGAAGGCTTTACTCTGCTTAGGACTGCAGTCACATACCATCCCCCCAAATACGTGTTTAAACAAGTATTGTACTTCATTGTTCTTTAGGTGGAAAAAAAAGGAGTGAAAATAGCACAGTAGAACTATATTATCCTTCTCATTCTTCTGAAGGAGTTTCTGCTAACCAAAGAGGTTCCATCAGAGCAGGAGAGAACTGGGACTGACGTCACCCAGTCTCCTCTTCACAGCAATCTCCCCACCCCGAACCCACATGGAAATGTGTTCATGGGGTTCCTCTGACATCAGGTTTTCAGAGAAGGTTGTTGGCAGCGGCAAAGTGTCTTCGGCTCCCAGTTCACAGGATCTAATCCACCATGAGAATTAACTAGATCCAGAGCGTCCCAGTTTGTTCATTTGCTTATTGGTTAAATTAAGAACATAACAACTGGCCTGCTGGATCAGACCAGAGTGCATCGAGTCCAGCACTCTGCTACTTGCAGTGGCCCACCAGATGCAGGATGTGAATGCAATGGCCTTCTGCTGCTCCTGCTCCTGAGCACCTGGTCTGCTAAGGCATTTGCAATCAGAGATCAAGGAGGATCAAGATTGGTAGCCAGAGATCGACTTCTCCTCCATAAATCTGTCCAAGCCCTTTTTAAAGCTATAATACTCGCAAAGATAATAGCCAACTGCTGGCTAAAACCAAAGCACTTGTTATCATAATAAAAACTAGCACAAATTGTTTTCTTTCTCTTCTTCTGTACCGTGATATTTTTGTCTGCCAAGCAAGGGACAACTGATCACTCACAGTCTGCTGTCAAGTCAGACCTAGTCATTTCAGCAATGCCTACAGCCTTACCTGAAGTCACATGCAGTGGTCAGTTCTGCTCCTCCCCCTAGAGCTTTTCCTTGAATTACAGCAACTGTTATCAAAGGCAACCTGCAAAGGGGAAAAAGAAAAACTGCAAAATTACAGCTCCAAGCAAGATATGATGTTGAATAATCAGAAGTTATACTATTCAAATGAAAGCTAACAATCGTCTAGAGTGTAAAATATTTGTCTATGCATAGTTTGCACTGACAGATTTATTTAGATTTCAGCTACCTTTCTGTGAAGAAACAGATGAATGATATTACTGACATAATACACAACCAGGCTCCTGAGAAAGTTTGCTGCATCTCTCTCTCTCTCTTGCATATTTCATACAGAAAACAAAGCTCACAGAAATTGTTATAGAAATAACAGATAAAGAACCTGCTAAGTGTTGTGACAAATATGTTTACATCTAGGTGATTTATCAATAGTGAGTGATACATTACTTTCATTATTCAAACTCAGTTAATTGATTGTTAATTATATGTTTCTCCTGACTTCCCACAGGGAGCTCAGGGAAATGCATATTCCATTTTATCCTCACACGTTCTCTGATCTGCTTCTCAGATGTTTACTAGTCCAGGGTCATCCAGTAAACTTTAAGCCTGCATGGGAGTTTAAAACCAAGTTCTGCTGTCCAAGTCCGGCATTCTGTTCACGAGACTGGCTTTGTTGGCAATGGAAAATGCCAGCCCTAGCTTTGCATAAACTTTATTTCCATGGGCATGGTTGAAAACATGCCTTAGCTGCCTTTTTTCTCCCTTGGAAATTCAGAAAACCATGCCTTCATCTTCATCTTTGGTCTCATTATTCTCATGCAACCTGCAATAGCTAGTATAGTTCTGTGTCTCTGACTGACTCTATGTAAACATAATGCAAGCAGTATATCTAGTGTCACTTAGAGAACATTTCCAAATAACAGGGAACTTGTTTATATGACAGACAAATAAGGCCTTATTTTTCAACCCCAAAAGTTTAGGTCAGACATTAAAATAATTATATGCAAAGGTCAGAAATAACACCTCTCTCCCTCCCCAACCCTCCATACACAGAGACGTGTGCAAAAGAGATGTGCAATTCTGATCATTCATACTGGAAAGAGGAGAAATCTACTGTGTGGAGAGAAAAACAACAGATGGTAGATTGAACTAACATTCGCCTCCTCAACAGATGTTCCAACTATGTACCTATGTAGGTTGTTCAGATAGTGCTTGCCAACCTTTCAAAAATGACTGGCCTCCATTATGATCGGGGGAAAGAGAAGTTCACATAGGCCATATTTCTAGAAGATTCCCCCCTCCCCCCAATAGTTAGATAAAGAAAATAGCTCAGATTTCGCTAACCTTTCTTCTGGAAAAATCTAACTAAATGCCAGATCTGTTTTTATAAAACCAAGTGTTCATTTTCCAAAACTATCTAGCCTTAAAGATAATTGTTTGGCTCTTACAAATGTAGATGCAGAAGGGACCAACACAAGGATTTTTCTCACTTTCCATCAAATCCTCCACTGCCCTGAAAACAGTTTGCCAAGGATTAGCAGGGAAATTGAGGAGGAGGAGGAGGAGGAGATGATGTTAGAAGGGGAAACTGGACAATGTCATCCCTCACTTTAGCAGATACTCAAGAGTTGTGTTATTAAATTCCTCCATATCAGTGTAGTCCCTATGCTGTGTGACATTTCATTCACAAAGGCTCTCCAACCTCAAGAGAGGTTTATGAGAAAACAGAGGGAGAGAATGACAAGGTCGCTTCTTTTACACGCACGTTTGTAGGACTGTGCCCATATGCCATTCAAAGTTAGATGCCACTTTTGGAAATTCTGAACAGATTTCAGTTCCTGATTTGGTATATTAAAAAAATTTTCTACCTCATAAGTCTGGTTAAGGTGTTTTGCATGAACATACACATATTCATTCCATCCTAAAAAGTAAAAGAAATACAGGTTAAATTGTCCTGAAGCACAATACTGTTCAGCTCCTTTCCACTGGATTGAAACTTGCCTAGGATATTTTCCCTGTTAAAAGTTGCCCAGATTACACGTCAAGAAAAATTCAGTTCTGCTTTTGAATTAAATGAAAAGTAGCAAATTAAGATCTACATTGGTAGATGATGTAAATTAATTCCAAGTCTGACAAGCTTGTCAAGCACATAGAAATATATATATCTTTTGCCATCATCTCATATTTGTTGAACAAGTTAGTTTATATAGACAGTTTGCCCCCCCCCCCACTTCTTCCTTTTTAAAAAAAACTGGCATTAGGAGAGTAAGCAGTATCCTGGATCAGTAAGATAACTTCTCTATTTGCCCTCCAAATAAATGTAATAAATGTAAATAAATGTAAATGTAAATAAAATCCAGTTCAAATGTTAATATTAAATATTAGGATGTTGTGGGTTTTCCGGGTTGTATGGCCGTGTTCCAGTAGTATTATCTCCTGACATTTTGCTAGAGGCGTACCAGCAGAAAATGGTGCCTGGGGGCAATACATGATTTTTCCGACTCTGCCTGGAGAAGTTGCTGCTGCCGGGAAGTGTTCCCCTGCAGTTGCTGCTGCCCCCGCCCCCCCATGGTTGTTGCTGCCTCCACGCTTGTGCAGGGCCGCATCCTGCTCAGCCCAGGCTTCTTCCTCTGCAGGGAGCCTGGTTGCCCTTGAGAGCTGGGAGAGGCCGGCCGCAAGATGTGTGGAGGGCAGCTGGGGTGCCTCTCCCTGGACTGACAGGTTGCCCAGAGTCTCACTCAGTCCCCAGATGACTGGTGGCCGCCAATGATCCATGGCCACCTCCGGCTGCACTGTATTCCTGTGGGGGAGAAGAAAGACGTGGCTCAGAAAGGCGCCCACAAGAAGAAGGGGTGAGTGTGGGGATAAGGAAGCAGGGAGTTGCCAAGCTTCCCCCTCTGGCCCTGGCGCCTTCTTGCAGTTGGCACCCAACTCAAGCCCGGCTGGGAAGGATTTCTCTCCACTCACACTGTCTGTGCTCACGCCGCACTTGCTGGCTTTGGGCCCGCTGTGGGCCAGCCAGCAGCCACGCTTATTGCTACCATGTGGGGGGGCGATTCTGCGCCCCCCCCCCACGTGACTGGAAGGCCTGCGCCCAGGAACATGTGATCACACATGTCCCTCTGGCAGGTATATGTCTGTGTTTTGCCTGCATCTGTGGCTGGCATGTTCAGAGGATCTGGTGGAAGATGCCAGCCACACATGCAGATGAAACATCAGGAGAAAATACTACTGGAACACAGCCATACAACCTGGAAAACCGACACCATCCTAGCGATTCCGGCCATGAAAGCCTTCAACAATGCATTGAATATTAAATATTATTAATAATATTATTAAAATAGTTTCTTCTTTTTCATATATTGTACACAATATTCAACAGACACTGACACTGGGGATGCAGTGTCCCCTTCTAGTCCCCTGCTTCTATAGTACTGTACAGAAAGCTTTCTCAAAAGGAAAGATGTAGATCTCAGAGTCTAAGAAAATAAAGGCATTTTCACCAAGTAAGCCAAAACAGAGGTCTGATACGTCCACAAATACAAATAAGTGTTTGTTGAAGAAAAAAAAAAGGGGGGGGGGATAAATACCCCTATACAGACAAAGTCACAAAAATTGAGGATTTGCTCTTCCCTCTGCTGGTGGAAAGAGATTTGAGTTTTCACATGAGGAATGGCAGCCCTTGACTTCTACTTCTGTCAGTTGATGTTTTGTTCAAGCAGTTGGATTAGTACATAAAGAAAGTTTTTAACTACAACAAAGGCACATGTGGATATTCCAGGCAATATTGTACATTCAATGCCTTATATGAGCTGGACCAACAGTTGCTGCTTATACAGTGTTAACACATTAGGGCAACATCAAAAAATGGTTACCAGGAATGCTAGAAGTGGTCATGTTCTAGTAACTGAGGCTCAGTTCTAGTAAGACACCAATACCCCAATCCATGGAAGGGGAGCTAAATCTGCCTAGGGAGGCTGTACTGGTCCATTTGCCCTCCCTGCGGCACTTACCCTGGTAGAGGGGCAAATCCACCAGCAGGCAGCCACTACAGCCCTCCATGATGGCTAGATGCAGAACAAACACCCCTACACTCTCAACACCTCTGTCAGAGTAGCGGTGTGTTATGTCTTAGCAATAAGTCCTCCAAGTCTTATATCCAACTTCTTTATTCAAGTTCAGCCAACAATGTAAAACACATTCCAACAGCTGCATGCACTCCCATTCCTTAGTATCCTTAAGTACCAGTCTCTTATACACACTACATCACATGGTGGCATTCCAGGGAAATGACCAGGGGTGGAGCCAACATTTATCGGCTTCAACCCAGCCTTTGCCTGCCAGAACACAGGTGCTTGGGTTTAAGGCCTACACAGCCTAATGGAGGTTTTTCAGTGGTGGGGAAGCTCTTTTGTTTTTTGCTTCCCCGCACCATGAAGAAGGCCTCTTCGAGGCAGCAGGGCAGTGCCAAAGCGGCACTGCATCCTACCGCCGGGAGCTCTGGATTGGGTTGCCAGGGTGATAACACTGCTGCTGGTCTTTCTGCCTGCCAAAAGTCCAGTTTAACCAGGTAGATGTTGTTTTTACAAAGGTTGTCTTCTAAGAGGCTTAGGCTGAAGCTTATAATTCTGGACAGTGGATGGCTGTTGTCACAGGGAAAACACAAAGCTGTAGCAGCACCAAGGATCCTTCATCCAGAGGCTGCACATGCAACTAGGAAAACACTTTCTTTTGTATAGAATACTCTGGTCAGAAATTATTTTCTGCAAAATGTCATCCTTCATGATTATCTGCTGCAAAGCATGCAGTCATGACAGAGTATCCCCAGCCCTCTTGTTAAGGTGGTCTATGAAGACTCATTGGCTCACTCTTTTGACTAACCATGGCCAACTCTGGTTTATTGTCTGACAAGAAACCATTTTACCTAATGTTTTCTTATCTTTTATTTACATTTATTATATCTTAACACATTGGAAAAGGTCGCTAATATACCATGCTGAATAACCAGTTCTTCAAATAACTTACACACCAACTAAAAAAAATGTAATAGTCTACCACCTCCTTTGTCCCTACACAAAGTTGAAAAGGAAATTTTTGCGAGTCAGTTGAAAAGAGTCTGCTGATGTCACAAGCATGCCACACCATTTGGTTTTCAAGATGGTATTCTTGCTTTAAGCCAGTTTTTAAAAAATCATAGGCCGTTTCCGCACGGCCCATTTATGACGGCCTGGGGGCGCCAAAAAAGGCTTCCAGGCCGCCGTTACATGCCGCTGCTGCAACGCGAGCAGCGGCGCATCTGACTCTTCTTCCCTCCCCAGGGCGGCGCCGAAGTCAGCCTCTAAACAACAACCCTTTAAAGGGGTGTTGTTGGGGAGGGAGCGTTTTCCCCGCGGCGCAGTGCGAATCAAGCCGCCGGAAGACGCTGTCTCGTTCGGCCTCCACGGTGTCCTCCTGTTTGCCTGCGAAGCGTCGAGTTCTCGCCGACACTGTCCTCCCCACCTCCAGGGGTCGGAGGGCAGCGTGGGCGGGCTGGCGACGCCCGCGCAGGCTTAATCACGCAGGAGGACACCGTGAGTGGGGCGGGGGAGGGCGCAGAGGCGGCTCCGTGTGGAGCCGCCTGCCGTCTGCCAGCCATGCGAACGGGCTTGCGCCCCCACGCCGCCCGCACTCTTGGCGGCGTGGGGGCGCAAGGAGGCCGTGCGGAAATGGCCATAGTATTTATTTGAGTTTTCAGATGCATCACTAAGAAGAGCATTTACAAGTGCCCAATTTCAGACAATGCTCTCAGTTTACATTCAGGGCAGACATTGTAAAAAAATTTTCTAATCTTCATTTCTGCCTAAATGCCCCTAACCATATAGAAAACTTTGCTCACTATTTTTCTAATGTCCATTATATGACAGTATATGATTTAGACTGAGCCAAGTTATTCCAACTTATTCCACAGTCCGTATAATCCATGGTGTCACATGATTTTGTGTTGTTGCTCTGGCACTAAATAATATTTGATTTGGAGCTCAAGCTGATAATTGTGTCAGAGCACTTAAGGTGGATCCTATCCGAAGCACAAAGTACTTCCTGGAAGAAGAAAAAGAAGAGTTGGTTTTTATACCCCACTTTTCTCTTCGGCCGTTTCTGCACGGTGGCAGAAGTGGCTGTCCACTGGCATAATTAATGCCGGTGGAGGCACGAGACCATTTGCACAGTCTCATGCAGGTGGAGCCAAAGCTGCTGCGCACCACAGAGGCGACTCCGCATGGAACTACCCCCGGTCTGCATGTGTTGTTTACCTTGTCTTCCCTCCGAGGCTCCAGAGGGAGGAAGTGACACTCCCACGCTGCCCTCTGACCCATGGGAGCCTCGGAGGGAAGACAAGGGAAACAGCACATGCAAACAGGCAGCACCTGGAAGCAGCACTCTCACGCTGGTGCCCTTTGCCCTATACCGGCGGGAAGACGCCGCTCATGGAGTGTGTTTGGAAAACAACATTTTCACGCCGTTTGGGGGGGAGGTGAGCATGACAGCTGTGCGAACAGCCCCCCAAGGATGGTGTTTTTACTGTCCCTAGGGTGCTGTTTTTGGGCCGTGCAGAAGCTGCCTTCCTAAGGAATTTACAATTGCCTTCCCCCTCCCCCCCCCATAACAGGCACCTTGTGAGGTAGGGGAGGCTGAGAGTGTTCTGAGAGAACTGTGACTGGCCCCAAGTCATCAGACAGGCTTTATGTGTAGGAGTGAGGAACTGAATTTGGTTCTGCAGATTAGAGTCCGCCACTCTAAAGCATTATACCACATTGGCTCTCCATTGTGATTAATGAGATTTTAAAAGTCTGTGCGGGTTGGGCCAAGGTTGTGTTTCTCTGGTCTTAATTTTTAAATCATTACTAAAATAACTGAGGAAATGTGATACAGAATTTAACAAATATAAGGCAAAAAAAGAATAAGGAAGAATCTTTTGTTGCAGAAACATTTTGTCTTAATTATGAGGAATCAGACTCTCCCACTTGTGCCTTTCAGTACCACAGGAAAACACAATATACATTAACCAAAGTGGATAAAGATCAAGTTTTTTAAAAAATTTAAAAAATCTGATTTTAAAAACTTAAATTGGATGTTTTAAATTAAATGTTTTTTGGAGAAAAATCTATCTATAGTTTTCTATTTAAGATACCTTATACTCCAAATGTTATTTATTAGGATATTTCATAAGGATTAGTTTTTAATTATGTAGCATGAGGCTGTATATTCATTCAATGTTTAAATTTTTTGGTAAATGAATTCCATGAATCCATTCACAACGGCAAAGGTTTCTGTAAGTCTTACTAATTAGTGATTTAAATTGTGATTTAAATCAAATGCATGCTGGCATCAATAAATGCATAGAACCCAGTCTGAACCCCAATTTTACAATTTACAAATTATACAATTTTATAAATCAAACCAAATGGCCACATAAATTAGACGTACAAGGAGAGCCAGCAATAAAAGTAAGACTTCCCCTGATGTAGTTGAGAGAATGGAAGAAAGGGACTGCGGGTTTCAGTCAAACATCTGCTTATTTATATCCCGCACTTCTTAAATCATAAAAAAGCCTACAGGCCTAAATAGGAGGATCCCTACCCAGGCACTGATCACAATCAGCGGACAACACTCAGGATAAATTGCTGTTTAAAGGGATGCAGAACAATTCATTGTGCACTCAAACTCTTTCAAAAATAATCTAATACTGATTTTATTGTCAATAATTTAATTGTCCTGCAGTTATTTCAGGGTCCTGAACAAGACAGTAATTGTGGGAAATAAATTTACCAATTGGTATTTTAACTATATTATTCACAGTAGTGAAAAGCAAAGCTAATAGGGGCGCCCACCATTCAGCGAAGCATTTGTAAACCTCAGGTGGTAGGGCATCCGGGCCAGGAGCCTTCCTAGATTTGAGCTGTTCAATTAGGGTTGTGATCTCATTTGCCGAGACAGGGTCCCAGCAAGGCAAGGTTGCGAGAGTTTCAGACCGGGCTAAGTCTATAGAATCCTTATCTACGGTATAAAGGTCTTGGAAGTAACTATACCAGGATCGGGGATCTACCGTTACAGCTGGAGTAGTTGCACGTGTGTGGCTAGCAACTATGGCCCAGAATCCTTTATTATCCTTCGTTTGGATAGAATGAAAAAGTTTGTCCCAGTTAGCCTTAGCAGTAGCCTCTTGTTTTTCCTGTAAGAGCTGGGTAAGGTTCCTTTTATAATCAAAGTAAATATTGGGGAGAAAGTCAATTTCACCCCTCTTGAATTTACTAAACAACTGCCTGAGTTGTCTTTTTAAAGCACTAAGTTCTCGTAGTCTGTAACTATCAGAAGTTTTGGGCTTCCAATACTCAACAATGCAAGTTTGCTTTGAAAGAGCATCGGCGATGTTCTGCATTAGTACTTCAAATAATGTAATAAGATTTTCTGTAGGAAATGCATTTAAAAATTCTGATCTAAAATCCTGAAACTGTCTGCTAAACAACAGACTCCCGGTATCTTCAAAGGAGTGATTTTTCCACACGATTTTAGGAATTGGAATCAGGAATTGGTCGTTGCCCTTATGTACATAAAATCCCAATTCCAGATACAATACTAAGGGCATATGATCGCTCCATGGTTGGAATTCTACTGAAAAAAATTTAACATCTCTAAGTTCAGGATACGGTATTAAAACATAATCAATAACACTATTACCCAAGGGGGAAACAAAGGTATAATCCCCTTTGTTGTCCAGCAAATTTAGACCATTCAAAGGCACTAGATTAAATTGCAAGCACATCTCAGACAAATTTTTTCCAGCAGCATTGGTATGACAGTCTCTTGAGCATCTTGGTAAGGAGAAATGGTCGGGTAGCATATCTGCCGCAGTTAGAGTCTTTAACATGAAAGTGATTCCTCAATTGCTCTATGGAATCCCCCTGTGGATTAATGCTTGGAGCCAAAAAGTTGAAAGGATCCAGTCAGCCTTCTTATACAAAATATTCGGAGTGCCACATTGCATTCCTTATGCTGCACTCTGTTTGGAAGCGGGACAGCATATGCTGGTTACGAAAGCTTGGCTGGCCACCCTTAAGTTCTGGGTTCGCCTGTGCTTTAATTCGGACACTGGTAGCCTTATCAATCATATCCTCCCCCAGCTCCATGGATCTAAGTGGTGGCGGGCAGTTGAAATTAAAATACTTTCCCTGGGATTCTCCTGGGAGTCTTTGCAAATGCTACCTCCTTCCGAACTCTTTTTTCAACTAAAAAGGCGACTCCTTGACCACGAGCTACAAGTTCTACAAGACCAAGCGCGAAGTAACTGTTCCCCCTTCTTTTTCAACATCAAATTCAAAACCAATGTGATGGCAGACTATCTGAGTATACTCCAAGAGCCCAAGCTGAGATGGATATACACAAGGGCTCGTTGTAATTCCTTCCCTTGTTCTATACTCCAAGGGAGGTTTCTTAAAATTGACTCGCAAGAGCGGAAATGCCCCCACTGTACTATAGTGGTGCAATCCATGGAACATATAATGCTCAACTGCCCCAAATACGAGGAAGCTAGGACCAGGCTTTTGACCTTCCTTCCTGCTAAGTTTAAGGAATACTCTGTTGCTGGGAAGGTGGCATTCCTACTAAACAACTCTTCTTCTGTGATTTTAAATTCTGTAGCTAGGTTCCTTTTAGGAACCTTGGAATAATACCTGTGGTGGTTTTATATATGGAACATCTGTCTGGATAATGCTGGTTGTTATATTCGTTTTATGCCTAATAAAGGTTTTATGTATGTATGTATGTAAATGTTTACAGTGTCAGACTAAGATCTGAGAAACCAGTTTCAAATCCCCACTCTGTTGTGGAAGCTTGTTGGATGACCTTGGGACAGTTACTCTCTCATCCTAACCAACCTTGTTGTTGCCAGAGTACAAAAGACAAAAACAAAATAATATACTGCCCTGAACTCCCTGGAGGAAATGGAAGTTTCAGTGGGATAACTTTATTTATTACTTCCCCACCAAGTTCCTTCCCAAAGTTCACCCTCTCCAGGTAGTATCCCCAAAATCTCTAGGAAAGAAATAAAAATAAATTTACCAATTGCTTCTGTGGCCAAGGATTTTGGTTCAACTGTCAACCCAATTCTGACACTTCCTGTCCAGTCCAATGTGGGTTTACTCAGAAATTAGCTGCTGCATAGAAGGTGGTTACTAGGTGTGCAGGAACAAACCAAGCAACTCTCTTTCAGCAGGAATTGCCTTCTGATCACTGTGTCTTATTAGCCAAATAGTAATTGAAGAAAAACAAACTCCCATAGTGGACTGGCAAACCCTTTATGCTAATCTTCTTATCAGTAACTCTTAACAGTCCAGAAGAAAAATATATATTAAAAAATGTAATAAGCTGAAATAAAAATATGCAACCAGGGGGTTCTGAGTAATAAATCATATACTCCACTACTATATACCCTTATAATTTACCATTTCTGAAATGCTGAAGGCATACTTAACACTCAAACACAAAATGAAACATTCTACTGTTTTCCTTTGTGTTGAAATGATTTTGAATTACCTTTCCTTGAATAAATGCTTCAGAACTTTAAAGTGTGTATCTTCTCCCAGAAAAGCAATTGCTGCCATTACTTGCCTGTGGGCTGGAAAGTAGCCTGACAGCATTAAGATCAGATCCTGAGCAAAAAGTATTTTCTGCACCATGGATAATAAGTCCTTTTCCATCCTTCCAGTTTTCTAATTCAGCAACCTTTTCCTGTAGTTCTATCATCATTGTACCTGCCAATAACAGAAGGAAAAACTACTGAGGCATTCAGCTCATAGTGGAACAGGAGAAAAATATAGATTTTTTAGTACAGCAAAGAGTGGATTCTTTAAAATAAATCTAAGGCAAAGCTGACCATGTTGCATGGTGGGAGGGATCCATATGTCTATCAACCCTCAAGTAAAACAATAGGGTGAAAAAAATTTTTTCCTAATACCAGAAACATTGTTCAATAACAGAACACAAAGTTAGTCCCATCACCTCATCATCAACTCCCATTGGGTATTAGAACTAGGCTGAGGAGGAAATGATTAAAATACCACAGAACACTGAGGAAAGACAAGCCAGGATTTCGTTCTGCTCACCTATATGCTTTATTCTTAAAAAAAAAACTTTATACATGCAAGTGTGAGGGCAGGGAAATAAAATAGAATGGATCAGTCCCTAGTCTACTTATCCAGTCTACTTTGGTCCTAGTTGACCTGTAACGGAGGAAGTAGAGTAGGTGGGCATGAGTGAGGCTGGGGAGTTCCTCTGTCATGCTGACCCTTACTTACAGCTACAGTCACTGATTATCTATATACATAAAAATCTATCAGTGTGTTTTTCTGCTGACAGGTAATCTCCCAAACTACTGGACCAATTGCTTTGAAATTTTCACACAACGTCGCATTCGCGTGCGGCCAGGTTTCCATACCGTTTCCACACCTCCTGTTGTGTACATGTCACAACTGTGCCAGTTATCGTGTACATGCCACACCTGTGACAGTTGGAACCACAGTTCTGTTCTGCAACAGCGCCATCTACTGGCCGTCAAAGCAACACCCTCTGATACAAGGGAAACAACCATGCCTTCCTTGAAAGCCACTGCCATCTGGAGTGAAAGAGATGGGGTCCGCCATCTGGACATGGCCCACCCACCCTAGCGGAGGAAGGGGAAGGTAAGGGAGGGTCCGGGACTTTGCTGGACCAAACGCTCTGAAATTTGAACACAATGTAGCTCATGCCTCCCAGCGTGTTTTAAGCTAGGTAATTTGCCTGCAATGGAAGGGAGTGAAAGAGACAGGGCCCGCCACCTGGATATGGCCCACCCACCCAAGCAGAGGAAGGGGAACGTTAGGGAGGGATGGGGCGGGGTGCCATGCAAGGGAATGGGAGAGAGGGAGGGGAGCGAGGGGCCCCTTGCCCTTCCCCTCCCTTGCAAGCATTGTGCAATGGCACATGTTCGAACTGTTCACTTCCCCTTTTCTTTCTTTTCCACTTCACCAGACTGAGACACAGCAACGCGTGGCCGGGCCTGCTAGTATTCCTATATAATGCAATCTGTATAAGACTGGCTGCCAGTCACTTTAGTACATTTGAGGAGCACATAATGAAAAATGCTCATGGCAGAATGAATCACAAATCCTATTTTACATATTTAATTAGAACAATTCTCATGGTAGGGCGACAATTCAAAGTTTAGCCAAATGCCTCTCTTTTCTTACTTGGAACAGAGAGGAACACTAATAACCACCCAAAGCATCTGTTTCTTCCAAAGGGTGCTGTCATAGTTCAGTGTCAAGAACCATTAAGAGTTAAGTGAAGAAAGCAAAATGGCTATGAATGTCTCACTCCCATGACTTATGTTGTACAAAATAAACACTGCATTCTCTATAATCCCCAGACCCAATATAAACAAAACTTCAGGCTTTCTATGATTTACAGCTAGAAGTGTTTTCACCAGTGGTGTCTAGAGAAAACAATTCTTAGCAGATTTCAGGCCCTGGGAATCTTGCAACTCAACTATTCTGGTAACACAGACTAACATCTGTTATGATGTGATATGCTTCACTGCAGTATCCCTCATTTAGAAGAGATGAAAAATGTCTGCCAAATACAGGCCACTGGGAGAATATCACTGTCTGCCAAATGCAGGACAAAGCAGAGTATCACTGCATGCCTATGATGTACTAAATTGGTACAATCCCATCACAACTGCTGCGCTAAGCCACAATTAGTCTCTTGAATCCCAGGCACAAATGCTGGGGGAATTTACAGAGGTGTTCATGACAGCTAGGAATTGTTCCTCTCTAGTAGTTCAAGCATCTTCTAGAAGCAATTTATGCCATTTTTATTTGGACAGGCATTTTATAGCAATTATACGATTACTAGCTGATCAGTATTTATGCATATTTGGTGCCTATCAAAATGCCTTCAGGACAGAATAGACTATGCAGACCAAGAAGTAAGCCAATATTTTTCCTTGGAACATGCAGGCAATCTAAAAAGAGCTGGGACGACCGACAGAGTCTCATTTACCCGTTTTGACAGATAGGTTGTCCAGGGTTGAGATACACTCAGGCTGATTCCGCATGGGCCAAAAACAGTGGTGTGAAAACAGTGTGAAAACAGTAGAAACCCTTTTACACCATTTTAAACCCTTTTACACCATTTTCACACCATTTTCACACTGCTGTTTTTGGCCCGTGCAGAATCAGCATCAGAATCCTTGTATCTCAGAATCCTTGTGAAGAATCCTTGTGAAGAACAAGACCTATTTAACACTTCTGCGACAAAGAACTAGATGGTTTCACAATAGTGTTTAAGGCATTAACTTTTTTTTGATACACTTGGAGGAATCACACACACCAACATTGTTAATACCTGTGAATGCATTCATTAGCTTTGGGTTGTTCAAGGTAAGTATCCCAATGCCATCTTCCTTCTTTGACAGGTTGATAGACCCACCGGTAAACTGCTGTAGTTTTTTCTTTATTTCTTTCTCTTCAAAACTATGGATATGGTTATACAGAGACACATTTCTTTGCCAGAGCAACCTCCCATTAGGCATTCGATGGAAACTCTTCCATAAGAAAATAACCATTTCTGGAAAATAAAACATATCAGAAGTCAGTATAGGCCTGTATCTCCAGCTTTCTGAAACCTACTGCAAGACCAAATGATTGCAACTAAAGATAATCAATTCTTTGATTTACAGATGAGATACAATCAGGAACAAACACAACACATACAAGAGAGAAGCAAAGCTCAGAGCTGCAATGGATTTGGGAAGAGCTGTAGACCCTGGTGTTTGAGAGGCAGAGAGTTTGAGATGAACTAAACATAATTCTGCTGTTTGTCTATTGTCTTTTTAACAGTGCCTTGCTTCACACATACACAACCATAGAAAGCTGCAGGCAAATACTTTATTCTGATTAGTCTTGTGACATGTATGCATTACCCATTGTATGGCTAAGACCCTTATCTGACAGCCTCCATTCTGCTAAGCTCAGGCTGGACTCAAGGCCGCTTCTCTGAGAAGGAAGGGGGCTCTTTCCTCTTTTGGCTCTTCTCCTTTCTACCATCAGCCTGTCAAATTGTTCTTTACCTGGTACTGCCTGTACTACCTTGACAGTCCTTTCTCTAGGACTGGATATCTAGATTATCTCTCCCAAGATTCCTTCCACAAGGGATGTGGCATTTAACTGTAGTACTGCTGGGAGAATGTCTGTCAGGGATATGGTGGGATCATTACCATCCATTCGATTTCCATTCTATCCATTTACAATATTATTATCCTACCCTTCCTCCAAAGACCTCAGGGCAGCATACATGGTTCTCCCTTCCCTTTTTATCCTAACAGCCTTGAGAGGTAGCATAAGCTAAGAGAGAGGCCAACATGGCCAAAAATACTTAGCAAGTGTCCATTGCAGAATAGGGGGGACGAACTTGTAAGGAGACAGATGATTAGACCACTAGTATAATTATAAAGTCACAACAGATTCAGTGTACTTACCTTGTCTAGTTTAAAAACTCTACAGAAAATATTTGTACCATTAAATCTACTTGCCAAAGCATAGACATATTAAATAAAAATACCACGGTAATTAGACAAGGTTTCTTATTTTTCATTGTACAGGAGGATTTCTACCCAAGGAAAGTGACCATCTCACTTCCTCTACATCACCCTTGCAGAAATTTCCTCCTCCAAAATATTGTTCCTGGGAGGACGTCCCTGTCCCCCAAGAGCAGCTTTTCAGGGTCATTTTGAGTTGCTGTACAGGGGGAAGCAAAAAAGCTGCACGTGCAATCAGAATACCTTCCATCTGCAGAAGCAACCCATACCTTGCCATTACATCCAAAGAAAGTGAAAGCTGGGCATCAAGCCAAGTTAGAACTATCTACTAGTACATATAGCCAAGACAGTTTACTGTTTTGTGGGGTAAGTAGGTTTCTTGCTACTCTTACAATCAGACTTTACTCAACATTTCCACGTACAATTATGACATGTAAAAAGGTTAAGCTTATTTTTTCTTATAAAGCACAAAAAAGTAACAATACACTAGAATCTCTCTCCTTGCTGTTTATATTCCTTAGGACGTTTTACATTTAAAATGCTGATTATCAACAAATATTGTGAAGTTTCTCTCTCCACCCATAGTCTCATTATTTTGACAGTGTAGATCATTCTATAAATTAATATGCACATAAACAGTATCACTATGGTTAGAATTTTTCATTCAGCAAAGGAACAAGTAGGCACAAATTGAATATTACAGCCATCTGATGATCATGAGTCATGGTGAGTGATTCACACAAGGCGTATTATCACAAATCACTTTATTATATTTATTTATTTTAAAGCTGCATATTTTGATTCAAAACCAGAAAACTGGGTCCTGGAACAGCTAACGACATATTAAAATATTTAAAATTATAAAATACAAATTCAGTTTAAAATACAAAACAGAAGAAAAAGTCTAAAGCATCAAGAACACACACTACATAAACTACACAGACACACACACAAATTTTTACTTTAATTTCCTCCTCTGCGGCTGGTAGTCCCAACCAGAATCAGCCCCTTGTGTTACTGTTAGAAGTAGTTACCCAATGGAAATACTCTATAAAATGGTGGCACGTACTGAAGGCAGTCCTGTGGATACCATTTTGTCTTGTTCAGTCCTAAAGCGGTCTGTCCTCAGTGCCACCCAACATCACATCATGAAGGGGAAGAAACCAGGGACTGTTATGAAGACCTTCATCAACAAGCATGCCAGTCATTTTACATCTTTACTTATGCAAGAAGAGTGGCTACATTTATTTTTTAACATTCTAACCTCTACAATGTTTTAACATTCTAGCCTCTATAAACAAGAAGGGCAATGCAATTCATGTTCTTTAAAACCTTTGGGAATTTTACAAAATTTCATTTTTATTTGTTGGCAGAAGCCAAACTAATAATTTCTCTCTCACACACTCTTTCTCTTTAAATATTTTCCCCATCAGGGCTCCTAATAGCATTATTGTATAATATTTTAAATGAACAAGTTAAACACATAATAATGATACTGAAAGTCAAATATAAAATGGAAGGAGAAAGAAAACAGCTAGGAGGCATAAAATCTGTATTGCTAGCCACTTATGTCAACATCTTTTCCATCCTTTGCTCCCCCTCAAAAAAAATTCTTCCCCTTCAATCAGTTGTATAGTAATACTACATACTTCATCCTCCTCTGAAACTGTAATAATCATAACCGACAAGAGTAGGGATAGATGACAACTAATTTTAAAATATATGTTCAATAAATCCAAATGAAAGTTAAAGCATTGATAACTTTTTATACCTACCCCTTGGTTCAACCCTTGTCTCAAGTCAGCAAAAATTCCGTTTGTTTCCAAAAAATGCTTGAATCTCTCTAGAAAATATGTGGCCAGTTGCTGCAATACACTAAAGTCCTGTAAATGTGGCAATGCAGCCCACTTGTGTTGGAGGGAGTTATGACCAAAGTCCACTAGGAATATGCTACTTTCTAGGTATGACTAGCTATGGCAAGCCAAGGCAAACACAATGTCTTCACGAAACAGGCATTTTAAATTACTGTTTAGGTTTACAGCAAATGGTAAAAAACGTTTTATGATCCCTGGATATGCAATGTCATACCAGCAAGTTCGGTTACAAAGATCAACTATGAAACAAAGGCACGTGCTATAGCTGTACATTTTTTAAGCTTACAGGGTCACAATGAGAGGAGATAAATGGAAATCAATATTCTCTTCAACATACCTTACGAGTAAATTTTGATTAATCAAGCCCAGATTCTACATGCTTTGGAGAACTTATAATAACCTTAATAATATTAGCCTCTAGATCAGAGCAAGGATGAAAAACATTCAGACCCCTTGCATTTTAATTTTTGTTTGATTTTGAGGCTATCCTCATGGAATCTTTCCATGTTTCTGCTTTAGAACAATATCTGAAACATCCAGAATGGTACCCAGAAATGAGAAGGTTCCCTTTTGTATGGGATGTTGAGTGTCTTCCCCTGTGTGCACCGGGCACTATCATTAAACTCAATGTACTTTCTGTCTGAACTACATCAGCCAGATGCGGAAATTTTTTAAAATACTGAAAAAGACTTTGAAAAAAGAACCTGGTTCTGCAGGTTTTCCAGTGGAAAAGGTTATCATGAAAACAAGCAGCATCTTCCTTTCCTAGCAGTGGCAATCTCCCTTAGCAAGAGCCAAGAAACAAAGTCAGGCTAAGGAAGCTAACAACTGGACACATGCCCAGCAATAGCCAGCAATTTATCTTCTTGACATATAAGAGGCCTTTCTGTTTTAATGACCTTTATATTGGCTCCTGGGAATAAAGTGAGCTAAGAACTTCTCTGTAAACTTTTCCCTGAAGAATGTCTTAGTACCCTGTTACCTGACATGTTTTAAAACTGCAAATAAATATTTTCTGAAAATCTGCAAACATGTATGTCCATGAAAATCAATTGCCCAGGCTATATGGGTATACATGCAATGTTCATGGACTGTTCCACAAAGCACAAAAAAAAGACATTTGTGGGATGGAAAAGAGGTGACTGCTTGTTTTTACTCTGCAGACCCAAAATAAGATGTCAGGGGACGTCTTGAAAAGTGGCAGTTTCTGGTTTATTTTCCAGGCAGCAAAGGCATCAGAGGGGAAAAGAGGCATTTTCCTGCCTGACCGTTTTGCTCTCTGGTCAGTTTCCCCCTCAGCTTGCACCTGACATGTTGTGTGCTGCTGAAGGGATCCTTTCTGCCTCCATTTGCTGAAGGTTGTCCCAGGACGTTTGCTCTGCAGGCTCTGATCCAGGGCATCTTTTCAGCCCCAAAAGTACACAGTTGTACTCAGCTTGTCCTACCAATTATTTGAGCAATATAGTTTTCCTAGGTTCCCCCCCCCCCCCAATAAGCTGTTCACAAAGATACCCAGACACAAATACGAAAGTCTTAACAGCTTCCATTGAAAAGAATTGGGTAGACCTGCCCTCCACAGACCATCTTGGTTTCTCTGTTCAGTAAGAAAAAAAGGGGGGGGGAGCTGTGAGGAGTTCCTCCACAAGGCACCTTTTTTGTTTTTTAGTATTCTCAGGATGTCTTATTTGTGCTGTGCAGAATGGACCCACACTGATGTCTCTAATTTTGATTATGGATATAATACAAGAAAGGTTGCTGTACTCAACGGGTGTTTTGCTTGTGAAGAAGGGAAAGAATTTGGTCTGAGTTTGTGGACATCCAGTGTTCCATTCTTGCTCAAATTTTTTTTATGGGGCATTTGGACAGGCACAGTATTTCTGTTATTGAAATTTATTTTCCTGATGTGCAAACAGTAGTATTTTCCTGCTGGAAAATGAAATGTTTGCTTTATTTAGATAGCACCACAGTTGACACCATGAGGATTTTAAAGAACACAAGTATGCAAAAAGGAGTCTCTTCTAGATATTCCTGGTGACAATATTAATGATGAATTGTACAACTGTGTGTTCACATTACAACAGTAAACAATAACATACTATGAGAAAGCCAAGTTCTGAAACCAGAGAGCCACCATAAAGCCCACGGGAACACAGTTCTGGAATGTTATACAACCTAAAGGGATATCACAACACTTCTGCCAGATCAGTCTTGTCTCTTTAAATATTCTAGTTCCACAGGGCTGTTAGTTGAGCAGATGGCAAAGAAACAGTCTGATTTGCTCTTGTAATGCCAACAGCAGGTTGATCTTGCAGTCATCAGCTGGTGAAGAATTTCACAACATCATTGCAGACATCACCAAAGTGCTTATGTTTATGCTTCCTTTCCTCCCAGGATATCAGGATAGCGCATGATTTTCCATTAATCCATTTTACCCTCACTCCAGATTAGCTTCATGACTAAATGGGATCTGAACCCAGGGATTCCCATTGTTCAGCATTCTAACCACTACACCACATTGGTTCTCATTTTCTAATAAAGCTGCTATAAAAGGCCAGTTCAACAGTAGGCAGCTCTGATGCACTAGAGTCCAGGCTTCCAAGAATTCTCCATTATTTTCATCCTCCTCTGCTGGCTTGAAAAAGAGGGGCAGATAAAAGAATAACAGAAGGAATGGGCAGGAGAAACTATAGATGCCTCATGTCTTGATGTATTAGAGCTTTTAAAGGCACTGGGAAAATATTTATGTTGCAATCTGGCAACTACAGTCATAAACCAACCAGGCAAGCTTCTGACATCAGGAAGCACTACTATAGACTTTATCCTCCAAATCCCATACATCTGCAAACCACAAAAGGAAGAAGGCAACAAAACAAAGCACAGTGAAGGAAACAAAAGGCTCACTCAGCAAATGCTAAGTCATCTCAGACAAAAGGAACTAACTAGATTGCTCTGATGCAGCCAGCCACTCTTTCAAGATCCCACAAGATTGAGGTCCTACCAATTCTTAGATTTCACTATTCTTTTCCTGTGGCACTACATACTGAAACACAAAGGCAGCACTGATACAATTCTTTATGACTAGTTTCATAGGTATCAGTGATCTTGCAAATACTGCAACCTATCAGCCAAGTCCAGCAAGAAATGGTGACAGAATAAGGAGCTGAGGATATAAAAGTGAGAGTTTAGATGGCTAGAGGGAGCTTAGTGATGTACTCATGACAAGGACTTAAGAACATCTTACAGAACCTATGAGATGGCCATGAAGGCAGCGGAAAAGGTATACTTTTCTGCCTCCATTACTTCCAGTATCTCTTGCCCAGCATAATTGTTTCAGGTGATTTGGACACTGACTTCCCTACCTGGAGAATCCCAAAATTGTAACAATTTGGCTTTGAACTGTGAGGCTTATGCAAGTTTTTTCATGGACAAAGTCTTGTCTCTCCAGCATGACTTTTCCAGCCAGTAATGATAGAGAAAATAAACTGGAGTTTTGTGGCTACCTTGGGTCCAGTTTTGGACCATTCTATCTTTGCTGACAACCGGATTGAACTTGGTCAGTGCTGCAGTATTTTACCTGATCTTTCAGCAGCATTTTATAAAGTTGATCACACCTCCACACCAACCTTGGACTTTGGAGAGTGGCCTTGCAATGGCTTTCCTCCAGGGTTGGGGACAAAGAAGTGGTGTTGGGGGGAAGGTATCATCCCATCACACCCTGCTGTGTGGGGTGCCACAAGGCTCAGTCCTCTCCCAAAGCTTTGCAATGTTTATATGCACCCTCACCCAGTTATTCAGAAGTTTTAGGTTGGGCCATCACCAATATAAGGATGACACCCAGCTCTACCTGTTCATGGATGACTAGTCGGGGTCAGTAGAAGTGGATCTGGCTAGTTGCCTAGAGGCTCGGGTAAAGTGGTTGTGACTGACAGCTAATCCATCTAAGACAGAGGTTCTGTGGTTGAGCTGGACTGGAATAGGATGGGGGCTACAGTTGATGGGACACAATTAGAGCCAAACACCATCCATCAGGAGTCTGAGTGTCATCCTGGATACGTCGCTGATCATGGAACAGCAGGTCTCAACTGTTACAGGACAGCTTTTTATCATCTTTGCCATGTTTGAAAATCAACCCCTACCTATATCATTCAGATCGCAACAGCAATCCATGCAACGATCACCTCCAGGTTGAATTACTGTAACACACTTTACATAGGGCTTTCTCTGAGACTCTTCTGGAAGCTTCAATTGGTATAGAATACATCTGTGAGGGTCCTAACAAGAACCCCTTGGAAACTTTCTGTCCAACCTATTCTCCACCAGCTGCACTTGTTGCCAATATGCTTCCAAACCTGGTTCAAGATGCTGGTTTTAACCTTTAAAGCTCTTTTAACCTTTAAAGCTGGTTTTAACTTTTAAAGCTCTGGGACCCTCATTGCGGGACTGCTTGTCCCACTATGTCCACCTAAGGATGCTTTGTTCTAGTTCTCAAAATCTTCTGGAAGTCCTTGGCCCAAAAGCAGTCCAACTGTTCTCGACCAGGGCCTTTTCATTCATGGACGCTGTCTGATACAACTCTATATCTGAGGAGACCATGGCCCTGAGGGATCTGGCCCAGTTCCATAGGGCTTTCAAGACAGAGATGTTATGTCAGGCACATGGCTGAGACCTTTGGATGCGCTATTGCATCCACCAGAGCCCCCCCTTCTATATGCTCTCCTAGGTCCCCCTCCCAACATACTTTGTCAAGGGTCTCTTATCCTTAGGAGTCCGTTCTGCTGGGAGTTTATTATTATTTGTATTCCATGGATTTTAATATATTTTTATTGTTTTATGTATATAGATTTCTTGTTACCTACCCTTAGCCCCACTGCAGTGAGGGAGTGGCATAATATAAATCTAAAATTTAAATAAATATAAATAAATAAACAATACAGTTGGAAGCTAAAAAGAAAATACAAGTCAATATCTATATTTTCTTCATAGAAATGTTTAGGAATACTGGCAAAGTAATTTGCCAGGTTACAGTGTCCCTTCCACCACAAAGTGAGTCATAACAAGCAAAAATAAAACAGCTACACCTGTTCTCCTCTAAAACCACAACAAATTCCTGAACAAAGGCATACACAAATACAGATACATATGAAATAAATACAGATACATATGAAAGCATAATCTTTATTATAATGTAATTTATATAAAAATCATGATTAAGATTTTATGTATGAAAGTAATGCTTACATCGCACAGCTCTTCTTAACAGTCCTTTGGTACACTGAACACAATGTTAATAACAGAGATGATGTTTACAAGGTTTGACTACTTTTGTACCACTTAGTATCAATGGACACACACGTGGTTTTCCAGTTGCTAAATGAATTTGAAATATCTACAAAATCTGTATCAAACAACTCCTCTTCAAAGGAGCGTAAGCTTGTATTCAAGATCCGCTGGGTGTTAGAATGAAACAGAGCAAGTTCTAGGGATAATTCTTCCAGGATGAAAGTTTTAAGTAGAGTTTTTGAAAGAACTGAACTTCAGTTTTTCTGAAAACCAGAGGTAGTCAATTTGCCCACTACTGAAAGCATCAGAAATATCTACAAGACTCAAAGCTACTACTACTTCACGAGTATTAATTAAATTTGATTACTCATCTACCTGCATATCATTTTCATGAACAAGATGACAAATTATGATGATTATGTTGGATTTATATAATATTTACAAATTACTACATTATCATAGGAAAAACTTTTGCTAGGTTTCAGAAACTATACCCATAGCTCCATGATTTGCTTCTAAACAATCACAATAGGACATGCAAGTACTTTTTTGAACTGTATCATGCTCCTTTCCAAAATTTCCATATCACTTCACAAGCTATATCTCAGAATCTAAGCCTATCTCTGGGTAAAAGACTTGGAAATCAATGTACCGTCAAGGGTTTCACAGCCAGAATCAACTGGCTGTTGTGGCTTTTCCGGACTGTGTGACAAGCTCATTATAACAGTTAAAAGGTAACTCTTATTTTTTGTACAATACGCTCTGCTTATAAACATCATTTTTTAAAATTTATGTAGCTACTGCTCTCTAACTGCATCAAAATTGTAGTTTTGCCTTAATGGATTCCCTTTCTCCCACCTATCATATAATATTTACAGCCTTGCCACCATTTCAAGCTGCAGGTGGGTGAAAATGAAGAGAGATTCACAGCATTAGACCGAATCAATGCCGTACAGATTAAACTGGTAATTGGCTTGGCAATAAAATGTAAAAATAAATGTTCCTTGCTTGACAGTGATAAAAATTCAGTGCAAATTCCACTCTCACATTTCACTGTCGAATCTTGGAACATTAAGCTTCCAGGAAATACACTTGAGTAAAATCAGTTTTTGTGCCATCCACCACAACTGTCTTCAAATGAAGCAGAAGGAAAAGAAATTAAGGTGCCATAAGCAAACAAGAGGTGAATGAATTCAGACTATGAAGCTTACTCTCCAATCCCTATGGACACTAACTTGGGGTTACATTCAAGTAAGCTCAGTGCAACTTCCAAGTAAGCACAGAGACCTTTGGGAGAAAATTAAAGCTGCCTGATATGACTTCATTTCAAACACAAAGAATGTGACAACCATGTTTGTTTGTTTTTCAAATTGTTTCTCATTACAGTACATTACATTCTGAGGAGATCCAAAGCCACTTCTTTATCAATCAGCCACAACAATGTACAACTGTTCATTACATCTGGCACCACAAATTATCTGTACTCCTCCTAAAAGCAGCAGCTGGTCTCTGACAGCATTATGAAAGCAGAAAAACTAGGCAACTGGCGGACACGTTAGTGTCTTCTACATAATGGGTGTTTACAAAGGTATTCAGGAAAGTTGGATCCTCATTGCTGCAGGGCCACTTCACCACTGTGCTCTGACACAACAACTTCACTGATCTCAGCCTTTCTACAGGTGCCCCGCTGCAAATGGGCAAAATTGCAAACTTCCCATATACATATTCTTTGTTGTGGCCTTATGAAATGGCCTGCCTGATGAGGTCAGGAAATTCCCCACTCTCTTGGCATTCTGTAAATGATACAAAACTGAATTATTCAGGAGGGCATTTTCATATAGGTAATAGGGCTATGCCATAAATGGAACTATTTGGAAAGATGCTTTAACAAAAGGAAAGGTTTGAGTTTATAAAATATGAGTTTATACTATTCTTTATAGCACATACTATCATTGCATTGTACCATGTAATTTCTGCACTTTTTAACATGTTATGTACATAATTATGCTTTGTTTCAGATTTCTGGATTCCTAACCCTGGAATACTGCATACTGAGTGTCTCATTTCATTGATCATATTGATCACACTATGTCATCTGTCAGAGGTCTCAGAGAGAAAGGCAGACTATAAATGACATGAATAAAATATGCTCTTGAGCGTTTGGCAGCATTTTACTCAGAATTGAACTAGGTGGGAGGGAAAGAATCCCTCAAAGATTATAATATCCTGAAGAAAATTTGACAGGTGGGATTTTTTCATTGTTCCTTCCCTTCCACAATTCCCTCTACTCAATACCCTAAAAGCTTTACTATCTGCCTCCAAGATATTATGAGTTGATGGATGCATGCCCTGCGTTCTTTCCCCCATCCACATCTAGAATGCTTTTAAGGACTCAGAACACTCAGAAGCTTTAAAAAAAAATCCAGGTGGGGAAAGGACTGGGAGCAGGAGAAATACTTTTTTCTATTCTAATCAATCGCACTCTTGAAAGGACAATCTAAGTACAAAGGAAAAAACCTCAAACGTTTAGTATCCTTAGAATGGGATGTTAAGGTCAAGGATGTGCAGCATGAAGTCCACTAACTATAAACCTAATTCTGCTCCCCACAGAGTTCAGAATACCCCAGATAAATATACCATCCCCTTGAAATGTACCATTCAGATTCAAGTCTAGAGGATTCAAAACAATTCACATGCACAAACAGGCTGCCGGTTCTATCCTGTTTCTATAGCCTTCATCAGTGTGTAGTATTCTACAAGACAAATAAGGTCATCAATACTCATTATAATTACACAAAAAACCTTGAACATATCAGACTACCATCATGTATTCACTCACCACGTTGGACAACACCATACTGATTGTTTCAAAGAGACCAAGGAGCTCTTGTAACAGATCTTAAAACTGAGAGTGCTGCTTGTGAATGTAAACTGTTTTGAATTACTCTGGATATAACTGCTGGACAGTTTGAATAAAATAAGGAACTATGTCTGCACTACAAGTATTTTTTAAAGACTTTAATGACAAAAACTCAGCAAAGAACGAAATACCATTCCTACAGTGCTTTCATAAGTCAGCTATCAATTGCTTTTATTACACGGAATTCCTTGCTTTGTTTCCATTATATTGTGGTTTCCCACCATTTGTGTATTATTTTCTCTAGTGAACTAATCTATGACATGTGGAGATTCTCTGTAACCCAGGAGATCTCCAGCAACCACCTGGAGGCTGGCACCCCACCACATCATCTTCCAAAGCCTGGATTTTGATCAAGAATCATTAAAATGTGGCGGGGGGGGGGGGGGGGGAGAGCGGGGAGGCACAATGGAAATAATAAAAGCACAAAAACTCAGAGATTAATTGGAGCCTGCAAGAAAGCTGCTCTGAGCATAAGCAGAACACCTTTCCCTGCCCGTTTTGATCTTCATGTGGAATTTGCAGTGTGCAATTCAACACACTGCAAGTATTCTGTGATGTACAGAGCTATGCAAAGGAAGAAGTCTGCACCCCACACGCCCAGAGCAAAAGCTTTCAGGCACCAGCACCTAGTTTCTAACATATCCCAAGATAGAACAAGGGAGGAAAGAAAGCTGAAGGCTGCTTTCCTTGGGACTATTAATAATAATGGAAAGTAACTAGTGCAAAGTAAAAGTAAACTTTTTTCCTCGGGTTTAGCTGTAGACTCTTCTTTATGGCGATTTATGAATTATGTATTGGTGAAGGTAGACTTTCAGAAGAGAAGGAAGAACTCTGAATTATTGCTTTCCTTCCAGTGAAGGCGCTTAAAGACCAGACCACGGCGAGGTTACTAACCTGCACCCCTGCAACAGCTGCAGCCGCCAATTCTGCACAGCAATCTGCAACACTCGGTGTCGCAGGAAAAAGGATCCCTCAAGAACTCGTCACCCTACACAAGAGATCCCTATCAATAAAGAAGGTAGGAAGGGCCGACTGAATGATGGAGCTTATGATCACTGTGGGGGTGGGGAAGGTTTGGGCCAGGCGCTGATAAACCTGAGAGGGTGGGGGCAGATCTTTCCATCTCCTTCGAAAAGGCGTCATTTGTTTTTCTTCTCCGCGTGAACTGTTGTCATCCAAGAACCTAATAGGCTGTGCTTTCCATGGAGCGGTGAAGAGCAACAATAACAATCGCACGCACGCCCCACTGTGGTTTCGTTGTGCACTACAAGCATACATCCACAAAGAGTCCAGCAACGCATTCTGATACTGAAAACCACTTGCAGCACCTTCAGAAAGCTTAAGGACATTCGAATGAGACGATTGTGTATTTCAGCCCTGGTTTTTTTCCGGGGGCAACTGGCATCTGACAAAGGGAGCTTTGATGCTCAAAAGCTGGAAATCTTGTTGATCATTAAGGTGCTCGAATCTTGCTCTTTTATCCAGCAACCATCACCCAAAATCTGTTTAGCTAGAGATGCAGGGCTTGACCCTGATTCTGTATGCAAACCAAGGGTCCTGTTCAAAGAAGTAACCCCCCCCCCCATTTTATTTTTAGAAGTACAACACCTTTACCTCCTGTGGCCAAGGCTGAAGCAGGATTCAAACTAGTGATGCTAACTGGCAAAGGCCAGGTTAGTGCAAAGGTTGTAGGGACTTATTAGGGCTGAGAAGTCCCAGAGTCAAATCTTGTTCTGCCATGGAAGCTCATTGGGTAACCTTGAGCCAATAATCATACCTCATAGGGGTGTTGTAAGGGGAATAGTGGAAAGGGATAATCAGTTTTTTTAATTTTACAAAATGTATGCCCCACCTTCCTACTCTTATGAATGCCATTGAGGCAGCTGATACATTAAAATATACATAATAAAATCCTTAAAACCATTAAAAAGGACATAATTAAAACAACTAAACCCAAAGCCAAAATACATACTAAATCATAAACACAATTGAAACATTGGGACAGGAAGGAGTGCAGAAATGAAACAAAAAAGTCTTCACCCACTAGTGGAAAATGGCTACAGAAGGTAACAGAAAAATATCCCTGGGGAGAGTGTTCCAGATTTTTTGTACTACCCACCTGATCCCAGAAAGTGAGGGCGCCCCAAGCAGGACCTCCAAATATAACCATACCGGCCAGGTAGGTTCATAAAGCCCATCCTTTGGGTATGATGGTCCCAAACCATGCAGGGCTTTAAGGATCAACATCAGAATCTTGAATTGTACTTGGAAACAAATTGGAAGCCGGTGTAGATGAACCAAGACTAGAAGGATTATAGTCCTTACAGCCTGTTCCACACAACTTCCTGGCAACAGCATTTTGTGCCAATTTAAGTTTCCAACACTTCTCGGGCAGTCTCACACAGAACATTGTACTCAATATCCCAATCTAGATGTAACCAGGGCATGAACCATTATGGCCAGATCTTTTCTGCAACCCTGATTCCTTGGAGAAAGAGCAGGATTAAAATTACCATCAAGTTTAGACAAATTGAGTTTAGACAACTGAGTAAGGCCTGCCCTGAATAGCCCCAGGCTAGCCTGATCTCAACAGATCACAGAAACAAAGCAGTGGTGGCCCTGGCTTGTATTTGGATGGGAAACCTCCAAGAAAAACAGGGCTGTGAAGCAGAGGCAGGCAATGGTAAACCACATCTGAATTCTCTTGCCTTGAAAACATTACCAAGGTAACCATGTCAGATATCCGCCATCAGTATGCGGATGACACGCAGCTCATTCTGTTGATGGAGGGGGGAGCGGTCACCGCCCTTGCGGCTCTACAGCATTGTTTGGAGGCGGTTGCTGGTTGGTTGTGACAGAGCAAGTTAAAACTGAATCCATCGAAGACGGAGATCCTCTGGCTTGGCCGCGAGGGAGGTGGCGGGATTTTTCAGCCACTGGTGTGGGTGGGGCTCACATTGGCGCCGACCCCCTCCGTTCGCATCCTGGGGGTCCACCTGGATTTGTCTCTTTCAATGGAGACCCAGGTGGCCCATATAACCCGGGTTGCCTTTTTCCATCTTCATCAGGCCCGGCGGCTGGCTCCCTTCCTCTCCCAAGCGGACCTAGCCACTGTGGTCCATGCAACAGTCACCTCCAGATTGGACTATTGTAACTCGCTCTACGCGGGCCTTCCCTTGCATCTGATTCAGAGACTAAAACTGATCCAACATGCGGCGGCACGATTGCTCACAGGCAGCGCCATCTGGGATCACATCCAGCCTGTGCTGCGCCAGCTGCATTGGCTCCTGGTAGAATTCCGAATCATCTTCAAGGTGTTGGTGCTGACCTTTAAGGCCTTACGTGGCCTGGGACCCTCGTACCTTCAAGACCGCATCACCCCACATGTCCCTACACGGCCTCTCCGTTCCGCTGAGGCCAATTTATTGGTGGCCCCTGGCCCCTCAATGATGCAGCTGGCCTCCACGCAGGCCAGGGCCTTTACGGCTCTGGCCCCGGCCTATTGGAACACTCTCCCACCAGCCGTCCGGGCCCTGCGGGACCTTGGGGAGTTCCACAGGGCCTGTAAGACGGAACTGTTCCGCCGGGCCTTTGGAGAGACCAGCCGCTGAAGGTGCCCCCCCCCCACTTTAGCTCTTAACATCTGGGTCCTTCTATTTAATGGGACTCGCCTCTCCCTCCCTCTTGGGGAGGATTTAAAATCAGGGTTTCTTGGACGCCTCTTATTATCTTACTGCTTTTTTAAAAGGTTTTAACTATATTTATTTGTACTGAGATTTGTGTTGTACACCGCCCAGAGCCCTTCGGGGATGGGGCGGTATAAAAGTTTAAATAATAAATAAAATAAATAAATAAATATGATGTGATGTGATGGCCAAAAAAAGCCTGACTTTAATGTGAAAAAAAAAACGAGACATTGGCAGAAAAGAAAGACTTACCTGAGCAACATTGCATACATCTAGTATTGCATTAAGATAGACATACAACCACTAACATGCAAAGTTAGCATGTCAAAGACCAGGGAAAGTGCTGCACTGCCATTTTTACACACTATAGCCTAGCTTTAAAAAGACTGGATATGCTGCAGGCATAAAGTCTTCTTGATTATCAGTATCTCTCAGCCTAAATATGCTAAGAATTTAAAATGCCATGCAAACCAAACAGTACTCAACTAGCTAAATAGGCTAAATCAGCCTAAATACGCTAAGAATTTAAAATGCCATGCAAACCAAACAGTACTCAACTAGCTTAATTAGTAAAACTCCATCTTCACATAAATAACAGTGGTTGTACTCAAGTTTTGATTCTGCTTAAGCTCCACTCCTGACCTACTAAACTGCATCCTGGTCCTCTTCCACGAGCAGATTACAGCAATCTAACACAATGGTGCAGGAAGAAATCATTCATATGTAACTCAGCCAAAGCACTATTTTTGTGGGTTTATGTGATCCAGTGTGGATCCAGTTTGGATGATAAGAAGTGGACATTGGCATTCACTTCTGATTTAGTATCATGGTTACCTCTGCATGTATGTGTACTTATCTCATGCACTGCTTTGGCAAGGGGCCTATAATGCTGTTAAGATGGCCCTGACCTTTGCCTGAGATCCTGGAGAGCTGCAATGAGTCAGTGTAGACAATACTGGCTGTGAGAGAGCAAGCATCCGATTCAGCACAAGGCAGCTTCATGTGTGCACATGCTTGCTAATACTGCAGATCAAGCTTCTTTAGACAATTCATCAACATTGGGTGGTATTATTGCTGGAGAAGCAGGTTAATGAAGCTGGAAAAAAAAATTTTCCCAATGTAGTGAGAGTAGAAGCAGAGTTTGATTCATATCCTGCTTTTCTCTACCACAAGAAGTTTCGAAGCAGCTTACAAACTCCTTTACTTCCTCTCCCCACAACAGACACCTTGTGAGGTAGGTGAGACTGAGAGACTTCTGAGAGATCTGTGACTAGCTCAAGGTCACCCAGCAGGAAAACAAATCCAGTTCACCAGATAAGAGTCTGACACTCATATGGAGGAGTGGGAAATCAAACCCAGTTGTCCAGATTAGGTGTTTGAAAGCTGAATGCTCAGGACATTAGTATACATGTTATGCTGTAATGCAAACTCCATATGAAGTCTACTTGTGAAAGTTGGACAATGAAGAAACTGTCAGGAAGAAAGCTGATTCATTTGAAACGTGGTATTGGAGGAGAGTTTTACAGATACTGTAGGCTGCCAAAAAGACAAATCAGTACATTCTAAATCAACTCAAACAGGAACTCTCCCTTGAAGAGTCTCTGGAAAATACAAAGGAAAAGTTGAAGGCAACAGGAGAAGAGAAAGACCCAACATGAGATGAATTTACTCAATCAGGAAAGCCATGGCCGTCAATTTGCAACACCTAAGCAAGACTGATAATGATAGGATCTGGAGGTCATTAATTCATATGGTCATCATAAGTCAGAATCAATTTGATGGCACTGAACGCACAGAGAGAGAGAGTGTTCCACAAAGTTTACTGAAAAGTAAAAGAAACCTGTTCACAGCCATATAATGTAAGATTTTAGCATCACTACAGTGGATAGTGAACCAAGTTGCCATGATTATGCATGTTACACACAAACCATTACAAAGTTCAAAATACAAAGAACAAAAGCTTGTATTTCCTATTGAATCATTTGCATTTATATAAAATACAAATGTACGAAACAAATCATTGCAAAGTGTATCAAGCAAGTCCCCAGTCTTCAATAATGCAACAATATACAAATTGCTCAGTCATTTTCTGATAATATCTGATTGGTTTCAATATAAATCTTCTTCAAGAGCACCATCAGATGAAAGTACAATGAAATGTAAAAAACACAGTGGTGACGGTATATCCAGTGGGTGGTGCTGTTGATTTGTTTAGCATGTTTATATCTTCAGTAGCATGTCAGTAACTAATAGTGCAATTCTACGAACACATTCCAGGGAGGAAGTCTCATGAAATAGATTTGAGAAGGATTCTGAGTAGACCTGCTTACAATGGCACTGTCCATGGGGCTAATAATACATTTTCCTCCTGCATAGGCTAGTGCAGGGGTCGGCTAGTGCAGGGGACTCAAAACAGATTACACACAAAGAGCCATTTGGACCCATTTTCCATGGCCCCGAAGATCTACCAAGCCGGAGAGGTGGCTCCACACGGAGCCACCTCTGGTTCAGCCCCTCCACTCACCTTTCCTTCCAGCACTGCTCTGGAGGGCTGGAGGGACAAGCCCACTCTTCCCTCTAACCTCCAGGCCATGCGAAGCCACAGTATAAGGCTGAAAGAGCCGCATGCGGCTCTGGAGCCGCAGGTTGCAGACCCCTGTGCTAGTGTGAAACAGTAGGTGGAGAACTGGATTTGATGCAGTTCTGAGGGAGAACAAGTGTGATGTACTACCCCTTCTCTTATGGAACTGCGGTTTTTTGGGGTGGTGGCATAATTGTCCCACTGTATATCCAATGATATGGGCTTCCCAGAAAACATGTTACTGTCACTCTCTATAACATCCTGTGGATTACTTGTTAGGTATGTCTCAGATTGGTGATTACAACATCTTTTTCCCCCACATGAGAGGAGGGATATTGGCTTTGGTTTTATTTGACCTGCACAGCTAATCAGGTGAATTTATAACTTTTTTTTTTTGTTTGGTTTATTTTATGTCCCAGCTTTCTAAGACTCAAAACAGATTGCATAATTAAAAAAAGAAAAATGCAACAAATTCATATAGCTTAAGGCATCCAGTATACCAGGGTCCTCAATTTTGTGCCTGTGGGGGCCCATTGACACCTTTCATGGCGCCCATCAAGTGTTTTTAGAAAGTGGATGTTTTGCCCAACAGGCTTCTGACTGACTATGCAGAGTCTGAAAAATGTTGCTTTGACAGCAGCTGCCACCATAAAATCTTCCCAGAGTGACTGATGATATGCTGTGGCAGTCATTTTGTGGTTACAACAATCTTATTACACTATGAGGCACACCCTTGAACTATTTTATTCTGCTATAGTTTAAGTATGTTACACACAGCCCATTAAAACTTCCTGACAGTAAGGGCTGTTTGACAGTGGAATATGCTGCCTCAAAGTGTGGTGGAGTCTCCTTCTTGGGAGGATTTTAAACAGAGGCTGGATGGCCATCTGTCTGGAGTGTTTTGATTGTATTTTCCTGCATGGCAGGGGGTTGGACTTGATGACCTTTGTGGTCTCTTCCATCTGTATGATTCTATGATAGTTTTAATTCCTTTGTAAAAATGTCCACCTGAACATTCCCATTTTGCACATTCTGCTGAATTATAGAAGTGCGGTAGCCTTCCTGATCTCCTCAGGCAAGCCATTCCACAGCCAGGGGGCATACACTGAAAATGAACCAGGGGGCATACACTGAAAATGCTGGGGGGAAGAATTAGGACTAATAAAAGGAAACACTACTTCATGCAATGTGTGATTGGTGTTTGGAATATGCTGCCACAGGAGGTGGTGATGGCCACTAACCTGGATAGCTTTAAAAGGGGCTTGAACAGATTTATGGAGGAGAAGTCGATTTATGGCTACCAATCTTGATCCTCTTTGATCTGAGATTGCAAATACCTTAACAGTCCAGGTGCTTGGGAGCAACAGCCGCAGAAGGCCATTGCTTTCACATCCTGCACGTGAGCTCCCAAAGGCACCTGGTGGGCCACTGCGAGTAGCAGAGAGCTGGACTAGATGGACTCTGGTCTGATCCAGCTGGCTTGTTCTTATGTTCTTATGTTCTTATGTTCACAAGGTGGGAGCCATCGCAGAGAATGTTTGTGACCAGGCAGTTGCCAATCTTGCTTTTAGAACACAGCATTAGAATGCTTTACTCAGAGCTTGTAATTCATTTTACAAAGCTATAGTGCAACTGAGCCAGAAAGTTATTATCTCTATTATATTTGGCACAGGATGTAGGATGCTTTGGCGGGGAGGGGGGAGGACTTCACACAGGTCCTCTTCCCAAAATGAGTTTGGCCTGTTTTATTCCCCTCAACCTGGGATTTTTGAAGAGTGCTAAACCATCAATCCTTTTGCACAATTCCAGGTTGGAGGCCTCCCGTACCAACACAACAGGCAAGAGATGCTTTATTTCCCTCCCTTCCACCTGTTCACTTTAAGTTCCATGCTGTCCACTATCAGGGAGAATCCGCCCACTCGCCATTTTGCTTGGGTTGCCCAGCAGGTTGTGGGTAGATTCTCTAAGCGCCCAGCAGTGTATACACCAAGCACATTTTTTTCCCTGTGGCAGCAAGTATGACCTAAACAATGTATCAATCTAGAGTGCAATGTGACTACCAAGTAACGGAAACGCAAAGTACTCCCTGGCCAGTAAACCTTTGAAAAGTAATCATAATAATATAGTTTCTTTCCAAACAATATCACCACAGTATTAACATGCCTTATATACACCTCTATAAATCATGTACAAGCGGATAGCTGCACAACCAGCTCATTATATTATAGCTGCACAGTTGGTTGTGCAGCTTGTTTCCTCAGAAGGAGCATTTAGCTCAAGTTTTTGTTAGCCTTTGCCCGCACCCCCACTCCCATTTGTTTCTCCTTCCGCCTTGCGTCTTGTTAGTCAAGCTGGCTTCAGCGGGAATAGGACCATGCATGGTTCACTGCTGTTAGCAAGGCAAGGGCGCTTTATAAGCCGAATTCCCCATCCCACCCTCTTGCGGGGATTTCAAGTGATGTGGATGGGGGCAGGGCTCCGGGGTTTTTTTACTTTTCGTGGGGCTTCAGTTCACAGCACGGGATGTGTGGCTATTATCTACTGGCTGGGGAGCAGTGGCTCTCGGGTTACGTTACTTGTTGGCATTGCATTGCCTGTCTCAAGGAAAGCAGTTTCGTTCTCCCCCCTCCCCTCCGACCTGGTTAGGGTGGGTTCTGGCACTGTGCTGGAAACACATAGCACTGTTCTGGCACACATAGCTGGAAACCCAGTTACTGGGGCCAGGTTGGACGGTTGGATTGGGCATTGGTTGCCTTGGTGAGAGTGACATCGTCAACTGCCATTTTTCTACAGTTCACAAATTAACACTCCTGACGCTTTGTCTTGCCCAGGTGGATTGCTTCTGGATCTGGGTCCCAGTGGGTGTGCGCCTGGTGACTTGCCTGGGGCAGCTGCAGAACCTTGTGAGCAGTCTATAGCTGAGAGATTTTGGCGATCCCTCGGTCTAGTCGCAGATGGACCATACGCAGGGGCGACTTCTTCCAGTCGGGGCTTCGGTTCTTGTGCAGTCCCGAACCCAGGACATATGCACACTGCAGGTCTCCGGACTTGCTGTTTGGGGACACTTGCTCTTATATCGAGACTCACCTGCAGGGGTCTCAGTTAGCAGGGGGTGCCTGGGAATTTTATTCTGACCCCCGATTACCTTCAGGGCACATGGAGGACTGGTGGGCAGGCGAGGTGCCAGCCTGGTTGCAGGCTTAAGGAGGGTGCAGTTATCCCCAAGTCAAGGGTCTTGACCTACCCTGGGGAAATGGGGGGAGGCTTGTTTGGACTACCCCCTCAATTTTATTAATGCCCCTCTCAATTTTCCCCCATGGCATTTGCGCACGCTGTGCTTGTTGGGGGGCTTTTGGAGCTAGGGGGTGGGTCCCCCCTTCCCTAAGCCCTTTACAGGCATCGGCAGGGCTTCCTGGACTTATGGCCTTTGCTGCTACGACTGAGACGGTGGTTTCCCGTTGGCTGGTTTATGGAGGTGAAGCAGCTTACTGCTGGTCACCTGGGTTTCCTCCCTCTTTGGGCTCATGTTGGGTGCCCGGTGGCTAGGCTTCTGGCCTATGGACTCAGGGCTTTGTAGCACAGGGCCTGACTGATGCAGCTCGGTGGTAGCCTATTGCACAACTGGGTGGCTCAGTGTGCTAGGGGCATCAGGAGACCGGGGGTTTTCTGCATGGAGCCTGGTTCATTCCCCAGGGTGGGAGTGGCCTCCTATGTGGTCAAGGACTGGCCCTCATCACACAAGGAGTCTGGTGGTGGGGATGTTGGCGCTGGTTGGTGACACAATGGATATGGGATCTCACCTGTTGTTTTACTGTTAACACAGAGCTGAAAGAAAGCCGGACCCAGATATGGATAATTGGCAGTGGTGGAATCCAAAAATTAGTGCATTTTTTAAAATTATTATTTAAAATTTTAATTGGCAGTGGTGGAATCCAAAAATTTTAATAACAGTTTCCGATGGTGGTGGGATTCAAACAGTGGTGCCACCACAAAACGCACCTCCAGTCCCTATTGGGCAGGGAGGTTGCTTTAGTAACCCCTTCTCGGCACTCAGAAAAAATTAGTAACCGGTTCTAGAGAAGTGGTGAGAACTGGTTGGAACCCACCTCTGATCATTGGGCATCGTCCACTGGGCCGGCATATACACGTGCTCAACCCCTTGGGGCGCAGATCTGGCCCGTGGCAAGGGCGTGGATGTCGTTTGACTCGGCCAACAGGGGATGCGCTGGGAGGCCTTGTTGCCAGCCATGCGGGAGGCTCTTTGGAGGTTCGGTGCACCTCAGGGGCTTGTCATTCACCTGGGCGAGAATGACTTCCCAGCTTAAAAGAGCTTGGAACTGTCCTTGCAGATGTTGGCCGGCCTCCGTGAAGTCCTGGAAGTGCTTCCGGACATTAAACTGTTCTGGTCGCGACTGCTCCCACGACTTCGCTGGAGGTACGCTTGGGAGCCAAAGAAAGCTGAATGGTCAGCTTGGTGGCACTTTGAGCAGAGGAGCGCATCTTTAGGGGGAGGCCGAGCTTACGTGCTGGTTCTCCCCGTGGTTGGGGGCGGGCTCATGGCACATGCTGCAAAGGCCTCTGCAATTCGAACCTGACACCCCAGCAGGAAGGGGGCCACAGCAGGTGGGCGCCCAGGTGGCCCAGTACCTCCTGTCTTCCCCAATATGGATTGGGGTGTGGTGCTGGGGTCAGCCAGGGGTGCTGGCCGGCCACAAAACAGATGCGCTCCTCTTGCTTGCCCAGTTTCTGCCTCAATAAAGGGCTGCAGCCCAATTTAATTCCAAGATGTGTCCTGTGGTTATTCACCAGAAGGAACCTCTGCACATCTGGGTGCAATAATAATAATAATAATAATAATAATAATAATAATAATAATAATAATAATAATAATAATAATAATAATAATAATTTAAAAAAATGCACTAACAATCGGACTTAACATAAGACAGCTTCTTATTTTCATAAAAGTTGTCTCAGTCCTGCTTTGCTAACTTCAAGCCTTTCTGTTACCCAGAAAATATATATTTCAAGAAGACTTCTTCTGTTGCAATATTGGGCACCTATCCCGTACAATCAGAATCATGTCTCTACATTTTTAGCAGATTTTTTATGCCTCATCTATATTGACTGTTCTTCATTTCCCAGTGTTGACCCTTGTCTGTGACAAAAGAGCAGTTTGGGGAGTACAGCTGCACTGTGCAGGCTGTAAAATGGAAGCACTGAGCTTTCTCTCTTAGGACAGTAATAATAACATTTGTATCACTTCACAAAGAAAAGTGCTCCTCTAGTCTTCCCATATATAGTCAGGTCAAGGAAGAACAGGAGCATGAAACATTAATTCCAATGGCAGGTTTATGTAGTGAAGGCAGAAGGTAAGTCTCAGAGCAGTAAAGAAACACAACAGAGGGCAAAGACTTCAGCACTTTAGTGGCTTGCTTGAGGCTGACAAAAAGAGACATTCAAAGCTATTCTTTTGTGATCTATTTGATATAGAATCAGCCTGGAAGTACAACAATAATACTAAATGAGCAGTGGTGCAGCAGTGTGCATTTGAAATTTAAATTCTGCATGATCTGTGCTGGACTGAATATTAATCAGGACTAAATCTCACTGAAATCATAGAAACTTGCAAATAAGTCATGAATGACTAATTTTTTCCATTTGTCTCATTGGAGCGAAAGTCACAGTCCATTCTACCTGGCCTGGCATGTGTGTCAACACAGCTGCATGCCTTCTCAGTAATGATAAAGAATCACCCTAGATTACTGTCTGAGGAAAAAGTATATGCTCAGTCAACTTTACTGAACTCAGGAAACAATAATAAAATCTAGGTGGAGGAACAATTTAAGCATATTTACCACAAAGAAACACTTTCAGATAATTAACACCTTTCTTGGGAGATAACAAAACATATCTTTCTTTTTATTATGAACTACTGAAGACTGTGTTAAATTCAATATAATAGTAAAAACAAAAGTACCTCTCCACCCCTCCAGAGCATTTGGTTGAGGGAGTCTGAGGTCACAGTAGTTTCTCCAACTACGGATTCAAGGGTACATATAAGCAGCAAGCTTCAACATTTGGGTATTTTGGGGTACATATTCTTAAGGATTAGCTGCCCCTATTGTATCTGTTTTTCCTCAGCATTATCAAGTTCATATGCTGTTATGAAGGTCACCAAAGTGTCTGTGAAAACTACTCCTGTGGCAAGTGAAATGAAATCCAAACCAAGGTCTCCAATAAAAAATCACTGCAACGTGACTCAAGAATATTCCCTTCATATTGCAAGGAGCCTGGTTCCTTTTGGGTCAGCCACCTGAAAAAAGACAGGCCTGATATAGAAGTGGTCTAATGTGAGGCTGGAGCCTGTATTAGGTCATGTGCAAACAAGGGAAGATACAAACTGGCTTTATGGTACAGATTTTGAAATCGATAAACAGAGTGTTGGGTGTTTAAACTTTATTTGGTGAAAATGTCATTCAGTCATCAAACTATGATACGAAAATCTTGTCTGTGTACAAAGTTTGTCACTTGAAGATTGACAGTGGAATCCTGAACACAATTAGTATCAATAGATTTAGAATATTAGAACTGTGCTGTCAACTGATCAGTTAGTATAGTAATTTTTACCTTTAGTAGCTAATTAAACATGCAGTTTTGTGAAATGTCTGTAAGGGAGGCAAGGCACTGTTTTTAAATTATTTTGTGAAAATAATCAGCTTGGGGTGGGGTGGGGGTGCAGATTTGGACCCAAGAAGTGGTAGGAAGGCAAAGGTAGGATTTTCAACTCTTAAACCAGTCCCTGTCTGGTTAATATCATGCTGTTTAATATCAGTTTGATCTCAAGCAAATTCCATTTGATGTTACTTGTCACACCATGAAAGGCTTTAGCTGATATTTCCACTCATTAAACCTCTATTATTAAAGGGACAGGACTTTTTCCCTGTCCAACTGGCAACCGAAGTGGGGGGGAGGGGGGTAGTTCTTTACTTAACCACTTGGGGCTTTACATCGCAAATATTCCCAAATTCAAAATGCAGAAGGAACTGTAGGGGGAAAAGAATTAATCAAGGTTGTCTTGTGTGTGTGTTTTGTGTGCCTCATACTGTCTGTAACTGTCCCTATGTAACTGTGATACCATGCTTCCTAAATGTTCTAAATGCTGTTTTTGAAACATGCATCACCAGAGGGTAGGAGGTGTTTCCCTGTAAGAGAGTGTTGTACTACAGAACCTGTAAACAGCAACACAAATGGAATGCTAGGAGTGCTGACACGCTTAATAGGAAACACTCTAATCCACCAGCTTGTGGCAACGCACATACTCAGAGAGAAGCAAGGAATTCATCCGCAAGTTGGGTGGGCTTGGGGAGAGTGGTTCACTCCTGGCTGGAGACTTCTTGGATGCCTCAAAGTCTTGACCTCTTGAATGCAGAAAACAGAACAGCACTTATGGATCAATGGGAAATTTTGCATCATCCTAATGTCTAAATACCAGGTTTCGGATTATTCCTCAAAATGGGGTCATTTGAGATTTGCCAGCATGTATTTTTTGAAATGTTTTTTTTTAAAAGACAGAATAGCCAACATATCTGGCATAGCTCACATTAAAGACCATGAGGCAGGACATCCTTGGTTTAAATCTGACAAAGACCTAAAACAACTGGCAAATTTCTTAAATTGTTAACTCTCACCTGGAATCTGATTTATGGTCTAACATAGATAGGAAGGTACACATGAATACAAACATATATATTACAATCTGTGATTGGCTTCCCTTTTAATTTAGATGCTCTGCTGACATACACCATATCATTTCTTGTTGTAAACAATCCCAGATAAAGTACAAGTTCCTAGAAACAGAACAGATAATCTGCAGATACTGCAGATATCTGAAGAAAAACTGCAAGGTTTGATTTGTATAATAGTAGTACAGTAGACACAAAGAAATGGTATTGACACAGCAATTATTTGACATGCTTTATTTCAATTTATATAAGAGGTCAGTGTTGTTATTTTGTGGTCTTTCATCAGGGAACGGCAGACGCTATAATGGGATGTTGGCCCTAAATGAAAGGACCACACATAAATAGCCTGGAGGAAAAAACATCCTATCTCTTTAATACAAGCTAGCTGAGATGTTATTTACCAGGTGATGTTATTTACCTAAATGCCATGAAAAAGTTCAGCTGTATATTACTATATATTAAGTCTGTGCTAATGGGACAAGTCACCTCTCTGTGGCTATGGGCAATCACACCAAAAATATTGCCAGAAGAACAAGAGAAACATAGAAAACAAATTAATTTGTATTCCATGGTCATCCTTAATACTGCCTTCAACCTATATTAAATATCTACATAGAGAAATCACTTAGCCTAGCATAACTTTGGTGGATTCCACACAGCATAAATAGAAAGTCTTTAGGACATTATAAAAAGATGTTTTGACATTTTGTGTTCCCACAGTGTGGGAGAACACAAGCGTTGCCAGTCAAAACAAATTTCTTTTCCTGCCTGCTGCATGGAGCTCTTGTTCAGTTCACAGTTGCACCCACCATTTTGTGTGCTGCAGCAGATTCGCCACGATTATCTGTGAAGATTCCCCACAGAGGATTCCTCTGCTTGCAGCTCAACCACACACAATTTCGCTGTAAAAAGTGGATGAATAAAGTTTTTTTGTTTGTTTTACCTAGCAATTCTGTACATGTGTCACTTTTCCTTTTTTGTTTTTAGGGAGATGTCTGTGAAGCACTGGCAACATCATTGGAGAAGCTGCAATATGTGCACATTTGTGTTGCTGTAACTTCACAGACATCCCCCTCAAAACAAAAAAAGGAAAAACAACACAGGCAAAGCAAATGTTTACTTTTACAGTAAAATAGCATGTGAACGAGCTGCAAGCAGAGGAAACCTCCATGGGGAATCTTCACGGAGAATCTGCTGCAGCACACAAAATGGAAGGTGTGAGTGGTGGAAACAAAAGAGGTTTGGGCAGGTGAAACAATGTGTTTCCTGCCTGCTTGTGATCGCTCAGCAGGCAGGGAACGTCTTCAACCTGGGTTGGGAGAAAAGATAACTAGTTTAGTGATTTTGGAAAAACCTGGGTTGAGAGGGACAAAATGGGCTGAACTCATTTTGGGGGAAAGAGATGTGTGAAGTTCTTCCTCAAAATGCGTTTTATAACATCCTAAAGATGCTGTGTGGAATCCATCTGTGGCGAACAGGACTTCCAAATATCATGAGCATTAAAATAGTGCAGATACAAAGGCAGAGACTATATGCAGGGGAGAACAGAGAGAAAAGTCATAGAGAGATGCTTAACTCTTTTATGTTAGCAAACTCTGTCCTGCAAATGCCTCTCCCAGCTGTTTTCCCCCAATCAGGCATATTTCTCATCTCAGATCTTGGCGGATTGTGGGGTAGGTGGGGAAGTTTATAATTGAAAACTACCTAATTTTGTAGAGGAGACTAAGTGGATAGGGCAAAAGGTTAATCACATTTCCTCTCCAACAATTCTGCCTTGCAAGTACCACATACCTAAGGTGACCAGACATCCCGCTTTTGGCAGGACAGTCCCGCCTTAAATCAATCTGTCTCAGTCTCCGCTGGTTTTTTTTTAACTGTCTCGGAGCTTAGTTTCATGGGGCGCTTCTCTTTTCCTCAGCCTCTGTCACAGGTGGCTGGAAACCAGGATCGGCCTCTAAAGGTTAAAGTAAGCGCTTCTATGCCATGTGCACGCGCTCCGTACTCACCTCCAAGTTTAAAAAAGGTGACAATCTGGTCACCTTACACATACCACAATCAGCCTTCAAACATAGGACTAGAAATGTGAGGGTTTGCCCTTACTGAATAAAGCATTCCCCTTTAATTTGCAACTGGAAGTAGCAGCTCTGTTCTATTCAAGTAGACAAATGTTCCACCCACATGAACTGTGGAAATTCATGGGGTCAGTTCAGAGGTATAAAAGGACTCTTAAATCACTGAAGGGGATTAAAACAAAAGGTTTTAGGTAGAAGAAGCAGCACACAAATATCCTCTAAATTCTTCCTCTGTTGCTTCTTCTTTTCCCAAGGTGATGCCTATTTTTATATATTCAACACACCAGCCCAATATCATTTTACAATACTTCACACTTCAGAGTAGGCCTTTCTGCCAAGGTCACTCTCTTTAAACAACCTAAATGTCAATGGCTGGTTGCTGTAAATACTTATATTTATACAGTACTCTCAGCAGGAACACTCCCATCTCATTGGCTCAGGAAAAGTTAGTGTAACCTTCAAAGAAGCAGACCAAACTTTAAGACCAAGCTTCTCTGTGCTCCCAGTGACTTCAAAGAAGGCTGTCAAACCTGCCTCACAGGGGTTTTGCGAGCATGAAAGTGAGGAGAGGAGAATGATGTAAGCTGCTTTGGGTCCCCACTGGGAAGAAAGTCAGAGATAAATTATCATAAACGATGATCAGTGAGTAACACTTGCTATTCTTCATGTACCACAAATAACACATCACTTCAATATGTATTATATGAGAACTACTGGAAGAAGAAGAGGAGGAGGAGGAGGAGGAGGAGGAGGAGGAGGAGTTTGGATTTATATCCCCCCTTTCTCTCCTGTAGGAGACTCAAAGGGGCTTACAATCTCCTTGCCCTTCCCCCCTCACAACAAACACCCTGTGAGGTAGGTGGGGCTGAGAGAGCTCCAAGAAGTTGTGACTAGCCCAAGGTCACCCAGCTGGCGTGAGTGGGAGTGTACAGGCTAATCTGAATTCCCCAGATAAGCCTCCACAGCTCAGGCGGCAGAGCGGAGAATCAAACTCGGTTCCTCCAGATTAGATACACGAGCTCTTAACCTCCTACGCCACTGCTGCTCCATGTTAATAGGAGGGAAGACAAATAGCTCATGTTCTTTTGTTGTTAGAAAAGACTGTCCAGTCTGAAAGTGGGTGGGCGGTCCTCTTGAAGAATAAGCCGTCACTACATCCGTTGATGGATGGCCTTTCTGTTTAATAAACTAAAGCGAATTTATTTTTTTGATCAAAAGATATTTACAAGAATCAAGCAGTTTGATTTTATCACATCATCTGATAATGTAAAAATCTGGCTCTCTTGAATATCAAATGACTTCCAGTACCTTTCTATCACAGAATACACTGCTGAAAACCAGTAGCCAAATACAGCCCCTTGTAGTTAGTTGTTTCTCATTAGGGGAGATGAAGGTGAATTATGAATGCTGGTGTAAATCCTTTTTTTTTAATCTGGCATTTTTTCCTTCAGCAAATATGTAATTTTTTAAATTTATCTGCATTTATTCCCCATCCTTTACTGGGGCCTCAAGGCTGGTTTGAATAATTAACAATAATTTACTAGTAGCATGGGAAGCTCAGTTGGGCTATGCTCAACCAGTGCACATACATTCACCCATCTTTTCCACCTGCTATTTGTTTGCTATGAGTAACTCCAGTGAAGAACTGCTCTGAGGAGCCTACACTGTCAGTAAAAGCTAAACCTCTCAAGTTGTCCATAGTAAAAAAAGGGGGGGGGGGAGGAAAGCTGCCTAGGCTGCTCTGATCCACTCAACCCTAACTTGATCTGAAGTCATCAGGATGTTGTGTCAGGCCAGAATAATAAAATTTGGTCAAGATTACCCTAATCACTAGCTAATATACCTACAGAGTGACCATTAGTAGAATTCATTTCTTATTGACAGTAGTACTAGCAGAAAGGCTCTTTCTTTACAAAGCCTTAGCTCTATGTATTGTCGAAGGCTTTCACGGCCGGAATCATTTGGGTGCTGTGTGGTTTCCGGGCTGTATGGCTGCTAGAACACGGCCATACAGCCCGGAAACCACACAGCACCTTAGCTCTATGTTATTAAATATATATATTGAATCAAAGATCTTTTCTTCTTTCATAAGGGAACAAATTCTTTAATCACTTGGTTCCTTGCTGAATTTTGTAAACAGAGATAACAAACAGGATTTACCACAGCCCTATTGTAAAATGCAAAATCATTAACAGAATGTGGGAAAAGAACTTCTTTTTCTTCAGGATAATAAGACAAAAACATTTGACTTAAAAGGCCAACATATCAAAGACATGGGTTTCCCCTTTTTCTTCTCTCAAAAGATCCTCTTCCTAGGGCAATAAAATAGCTCTCTTTGAAACCCAAGTGATTGTATCTGAGAACCGTTTTTTTGTATCCTTACATTTCATCTGTTGGTAAAATACAAATCCCAGGGATGTGTTTGATGCTATAAAGACATCTACGAAACCATGAACTAGAAACTCTGTGTTTTAGCAAGGAAATAAGTATTGCCCAGTATAATTCTGTCCTAGTTAGGTATTGTGTTAAATACTAGAGAATAGAAAAAATATATATTACCTGTCAGCTTCAAGGCAGCTAACCTTTTGGCCTTAGGGTGACAAACATTTGGCAAGGCAAAAAATCTCCCTTAGGGAAACGATGTCTTTTCCACATCAAAACCCAAAGACCCTATCTATCTAAGATGTTGTGATTGCATCATGTAAATTATCCTCTTGTGATCTATTATTTTGAAATCCTGTTTTATTGTGCACTTCTGAAGAACACAGATGTATTTTACAACAAGATTGCTCCCTTTTGATGTATTCTGTTTCCCACGAAATTTCCTATAAAAATAGAAAGTGTCCACCATATCATCGGTTCACTCAGGAGGAGCCAAACGAGGAGGTAACCTAGCCCTCCAATTAAAGCTTACTTCTTTTGACCTCTTGCCTCTGCTTCCATTATTGGCCTGGAACATTGAGATACAGAACTGATATCAAACTGGGGCATACCAAGGAAGCAAATCTTTTCATGACTTGATTCTCAGAAACTAGCTCCTAAAGCTGAAACCCAGTTAAAAACCCAAATACAAGAGCCTGTTCAAAAGCTATGATCCTAACTGAGAGCTCTCAAAACACGGCACCATTCCTTACATTGTGTTTACATGTGTGCATGTGCTAGAAAAAGCTGCTGCTATGTTAGACGACAGTGCGTGAACACAGTAGTTTATTTACAATCCACTTCTAGGCAGTCATGTTTTTATTTTTAATGTAGCTCTGTAACCTAGCTGTCTTTTTAAGCATTGCTGACATAATTAAGGAAAGACCAACAAGCTTAGCCTGGCCCACGAGGTGAGTTAATTTTAAGGCCTAATAACCTTGGCAGCACAACTATTAAATAAACAAGGTTATTTTAGAGCCAATAACATGTGTTAATTAAGAGGAACTACTGCAGCTTCGTGAAGGTCCACTTTTCTTTGACCTTCATAATCAAAGCTTTCCTTTTTTCCTGCTGTCCCACTTAAAACCTTAATTTCAGCTGTATTTCGCATCAAATGCACTCCTATTTTACTGACTAGAACCTCATCTAACAGTCAATGTGATAACTGCTGATGTCAAAAATCAACTTTAGATACCTCAAAAACTAAATAACACTTTTCTGGGCATGGCTTTTAACAGGTGCACATCAGGCAGAAAAATAACAGGTGACTTGGCTGTATTGTAGTGAGACCATTCATTCTCCTGATGAAGCATTGGGGATGAGGGCTGCCCTCCAACAGCTGATACAGCATGGAACCACTTCCTGGTCCTAGCTGAAGACATTATCAGCCAGTGCTGGGAAACAGACAAACAATACTAATCAAATTGGTGAATCGCCCAGAGCAAGCCTCTTGGAGTAGAATGTGCAATCTGGCCAGGCCAAAATCAAGTGGTAGGGAAGAGGGGAATGCAGAGTATGATTAGTCCAGAGTGGAAAGAGAAAGTGGAGCCAGGGCTGGGAAGGTTAATAAAATAAGTGATGTGCAATCAGCTGGGATTATTACACACAGAAAGGCAGTGTTTAGCTGTACTGCCCTTTGATTGCGTACCTTGTGAAAGGCAGCTGCAAGATTTTTTTAAAAGTCAGTTAATGGCCCTCACTGAGGCGGGGCATGATTGTCAGACACCGAGGATGGAGCCAACAAAGATCAATTCCCCACGGGGAAATTCTATCTAAATCAAACCAAGTTTGTAAAGAAACCTCACCTTTTAATCAGGGTTTCAACCTCCCCACCGCAGCATGTATTCAGCGAAGACATGTAGGCGTGTCCCGGATTCCAGAAATGTAGCAGTTCACACCACCATGCAATCTCCTTTGCGGGTCTTTCCTGATTGGCTGGCGTGCCATGTTGGGGCGGGACATTTTTGGGGTGGGAACCTGAGGTTTGCTCATTTGCAAGGATAAACGTTTAAGTGTTTAGGCATTTAAGTGGGTTTTCGCTCGTTTGGAAGGGTGAACGGTTAATCATGTAAGCGGTTTTTCATTATGCTAACTGAAACCCGGAAGAGGCTGTGCGCGCATCGCTCAGTGCCCACCAAGAACTGATTGGTTGCTAGACTTGCGTCACACTCCACCATGCACGTAGGTAAGGGGGGTTTCTCAGGTTTGAACCCCCCCCATTCATGTCTGAAGCTCCGCCCACCCGTTTGTGGGTTTTTAAAACGTTTTAGTGCTTTTTCGGTTTTTGGCCTGCAGGGGGCGCATTGTTTGGGCTAGCAGCACCAAACTTTCAGGAATTGTTTGGGGGACTCTCCTGATGATACTACCCGGGTTTGGTGAGGTTTGGTTCAGGGGGTCCAAAGTTATGGACTCCCAAAGGGAACTAATTGAAGATGGGGACTACACCTTTGAGGGTCCATGACTTTGGACCCCCTGAACCAAACTTCACCAAACCTGGGATGCATTATCAGGAGAGTCTCTTATTGATACCACCCAGGTTTTGTGAAGTTTGGTCCAGGGGGTCCAAAGCTATGGACTTCCAAAGGGAGTGCCCCATCCTCCATTGTTTTCAATGGGAGCTAATAGAAGATGAAGGCTACATCTTTGAGGATCCATAACTTTGGACATCCTGAACCAAACTTCACCAAACCTGGGAGGGATCATCAGGAGAGTCTCTTATTGATACCACCCAGGTTTTGTGAAGTTTGGTCCAGGGAGCCCAAAGTTATGGACTCCCAAAGGGGGTGCCCCCATCCCCCATTGCTTCCAATGGGAGCTTAGGAGATGGGGCTTCACCTTTGAGGGTCCATAACTTTGGATCCCCTGAACTAAACTTCACCAAACCTGAGTGGTATCATTAGGAGAGACTCCTAAAGATACCCTGAAAGTTTGGTGCTTCCAGCTTAACCATTGCACCCCTGACAGCAGGCACCCCCCCAAATTTCCCCAGATTCTCCTTTTAAATCCACCCCCTTTGGCATGGATTTAAAGGGAGAATCTGAGGTCCTCAGTTTAGAAGAAGAAGAAGAGTTTGGATTTATATCCCCCCTTTCTCTCCTGTAGGAGACTCAAAGGGGCTTACAATCTCCTTGCCCTTGCTCCCTCACAACAAACACCCTGTGAGGAGGGTGGGGCTGAGAGAGCTCCGAAAAGCTGTGACTAGCCCAAGGTCACCCAGCTGGCATGTGTGGGAGTGCATAGACTAATCTGAATTCCCCAGGTAAGCCTCGACAGCTCAAGTTGCAGAGAAGGGAATCTAACCTGGTTCCTCCAGATTAGAATGCACCTGCTCTTAACCACTACGCCACATTGAAAGTGATGCCATTTCAGGGTGGGGGATAATCCACCCCCAAACAGCATCACTTTCAATGTTGTTTAACTAGGGACCCCAGATTCTCCCTTTAAGGTGGATCTAGTTTAAACACCATTGAAAGTGATGCTGTTTGGGGGTGGATTCCTGCATCACAGCGGCTGCCCTGGGGGGGGCCCCCGCAAAACTCAGATTTTGCACCAGGGTCCATTTTCCCTCTATGCCTCAGCCCAGAGGGGAGGGGCAGGGCAGGGCAGGGCAGGGCAGGGCAGGGGAGTCTGCCATCCCCGACCTCGGAGAGCTGCTTTTATAAGCGCTAGGCCAGGGGCGGGGCTTGGGGAGGCGTGGCCATGCCCTGGGGCGGGTGGGGGTGTGGCCCCACCCCGAACCCCCCCCATAAAAAATCTATACCTACGTCCCTGCACTCCACAATGGGAATTTTAAACATGGATTGGATCCCCATTCCTCCCCATGAAACTAGATCAAAAGCTTAATTTTTCACAGCTTCAAGATTCTGCCAGGACACGGGATAAGGGGGAGAACGAGTGCTAGAAATGGAATGAATCCCTGTTCATTGCTCAAGCAGTGGAGAGTTCTTCCTGAAACCTGGTTATTTTGCATGAGCCTCATGCAATTAATTGGCCATGAGGAATCGACCAAACTGGCAATGTTATCCCGAAAGGCAACATTGGCTGGCTACTCAGACTCCCAGATTGGAGGGTGGGATGAATTCCAGGAGACAAGAGGCTTTCGAATTAATTAATTAATTACTTTTATTCAAACTGACAGCATTTCTAGTAGCAAAGGAAGAAGACTGAGTGACAAAGAAATCATACCCTTTTTATAAAGGAAACCCTGGGAATGGAATGTTTTTCCAATACATTGAAAACAATAAACCAAGCATACATCACAAAATGATTGGCACCTTGAGTGCTACATTTCCATCAGTAAAGTATCTCGTTGATTTGGTCATCCATACTAAAAGCGATATAACAATGGGGAATATATTGACAGACCTAGCAGTTCCCTTTGAAATACAAATGTTGACCAAGGATCCTACAATGTATCTATTCCAGTACTTTAGCTTACATCCTTCAGTTCAGTAACACAGACAGTATTCAGAATAGACAAAAGCTTATCTTTCAAGGTTTATGAAAGCAGTAGAATGCTTTATATACTTACATCCTTATATATATATGTATGTATATCTGTGTACTATTTTAATATTGTTTTAATGATTTTATATATGTATATGTATGTGTATATGTATATGTATATGTATATGTATGTATAATCATTAAAACAATACTAAAATAGTATACAGATTATAAAACTAATTTCTACTCATAAATCATGTTCAAATAAAACATAGGTTATGATCAAACAAGAGTATGCTGTTTTAAACTGATTTTCATGATTAGTTAAAGTAACATTATTTTCTTGCTGTTGACCCAGTTTTAACATTCTGGACACCAGTTTGTTGCCAGCCCTTGGCACTGCCTAGTTATCTACAAGTTGCTTGAATAATGCTACTGTGTTTCCCCAAATATAAGACAGTGTCTTGTATTAATTTTTGCTCCCAAAGATGCGCTATGTCTTATTTTCAGGGGATGTCTTATTTTTCTGTGTTCTGTTCGTCGGGCATGCTTCCAAACAAAAACTTTGCTATGTCTTACTTTCGGGGGATGCTTTATATTTCGCACTTCAGCAAAACCTCTACTATGTCTTATTTTTCGGGGATGTCTTATATTAGGGGAAACAGGGTATTTTACAAAAACAGCTACTGAGTTCCTTCCTCTGGAGGAGTTATTTGTCTGTCTGTGTAAATTAGTCCCACTCATTCCAGGTCTTTGATAACCTTGACTTTCATGCTGCATGTGTGTTTTCAGTTATTTGATCTAAACTGGAACTTTGGTCAACTAACTAAGAATTCTGGGTCTCTGGAAAAGGCTAAAAGTGTGAATCTAAGTTTGTTACTACAGCAAGACTTGAAAGGTGCCATTTTACTTCAGCATGATGTGGTACAAATATTTTTCAAGGACTAAACCGGAAAACAAATGAAAACAAAAAACCAATCTACTCTGAGTGTACTTCTAAAGAAAAACACTCTGGCCCAAGTCATCCAAGAGCAACCTACCAGGCCCAACTTAGAGAAAAAGCTCAGAAAGCTCAGCTAACACAGCCACTCCACACAGTGGCAAAAATAGATCTGGAGCAAGAGAGTATGTTCCTCCCACCAGGTCACATGATCCTGGGCAGGAAGAGCAGCTAGCCCAGGCTTGTAACTGGGGGAGAGGAGCACTCTTCAAATGACTAGAAGCTTTCAAAATGCTAACTAAAATGCTCTATGGCAGGCCTGCACAAGCACAGTCCCTCATTCTGACTGTACAAAGGCCACTATGAACAACACTGTATGCTGCAGCCTCTGCCTAAAGTGCTGGCTGCCAGCTGGGAGCAGGGGATGTGGGGGGGGGGGGGAGGAGCCCCTCCCCCAGGCACAGTGAGGGGGGGTGCCCAGAGACAATTTGTCTCCGGGTGCCATTTTACCTCAATACGCCTCTGCTAAAGTCACTCACATATTCTGAATCCCAAGTAATAATTAACAGTTGAACTTACAAATGCATTTAAAATAATTTAAAATCATCATTTCGATACACTTCTCATATGCCACAGTGCCAGAGCAAGACCAGGAACCCAAAACAGTAATAATGTGATGCTGCTGAGTAATTTGTTTCATGGACTGTAGGTCAGAAGACTGAGCTATCTATTGTCTTCATTTACCCAGGGCAACCACAATTGCCTCAGTTGAAGGACTCTGAAATGTTATGAATGTTATTAGCAGGATTACAACTCCTTGTAAACCATTAATAAAAAGTGCCAGACTACAGTAATGGAAATGGTGCTGATAAAAGTATGCTAATAGAATGAGAAAAGACATTTTCATTATACCATGAATACAAGTAACATTTTTCACAAGTTGCCCAATCTGTCCTTTTCTTCCTGACAGTAAAATCAAAGCTTTGTGGTCAACAGGAGTCCATGGCCTTAGGAGGGCATAACTGTTTAGGACTGCCTTATTAATCCAATAATTTCAGGCAGAAGTGTAGCTGGGCAGGAGTTCGCCCAGGGTGCACTCTGTGTTTCCTGCCCCCCTGTCCCCCCTCCCCCTGCAGCCCCCTGCTCCCCACATTCCCCCACTTACCTTTTCCAGCTGGCAGAAAACGGGCCAGGCTGGTGGGGCAGGGCCAGGCCTGGCGGGGCAAAACGGGGTGAGGGAAAAGAGGGCAGGTTAGGGGTGATTTTCACACCCCCCAGGCACGCACCCAATGAAACCCGCACCCCTTTCCCTTTGTAGCTCCGCCACTGATTTCAGGACATGATCCAGCCAAATTAAGGCGGTTTCTAAGTGCTATTGATTTCTGCTTGAGACAGTGTGGTGCTTAGTTTGGGCTGGCTCATGCCATGGCTTGCATCTTTGTCCTCTGACTCAACCCCCATCACTGATAATGACTTTAAATCCTGTTGTCCTCATTCCATTATGCAATGATGTAACTCCAGGTTTTACTGCAAACTGCACAATTTTAATGTAGTACTATGGGGTATTGTTGCAATCTTCACACCATAGAGAGCTGAAACAAAATGGCATTTTGCCTTCTATAATCCTTACCACTTTTACATAAAGTCCTTCCCCAAGGCCAGCAAGCAAAGAACAATCAAATAGCTTTGCTTTTGTATATAATGAAAATGGCATTGTCAAATCAATGGAACCCATCTTTTCTTTAAAAGAATTATCAGATTTAATAGAGATTCTGGAACTATGCTAAAACATAATTCACTCTATTGTGCAGTGCAATCATGTACATGTTGACTGAGAAACAAATCCATTAAGTTCAAAAGGACCCTCAAGTAAAGAAATGTAGGAGTGAGTTTTTATAATGTAATTTCCCTCCCTAACTTAGTTATATAAGTTTAACCTGTCATGTAACTGTTAGGCAACATTCTGAAGCCTATTTATTCATTCATTCATTCATTCATTCATTCATTCATTCATTCATTCATTCATTCATTCATTCATTTTTATTTCTTGAATTTGTAGACCGCCCCATTCCTGCAAAGAAGGTCACAGCAGAGGACTTGACGTGCTCTTGACCAGGGAAAGTATCACAGCTACTTTCCTGAGGGAGAATACAGCCACAGCCTTTCCTCACCCTGTGTGAAGTGCCCCTGTTTTGCAGACTGGCTGAGGATAATAAAAGAAGACAGTAGCCATGCTATCTCTCTCAGTCATACATACATGCATATGCACAAACACACAACTTTTTATGGCAGTACTCAGTAGTACTAATCACTGGCACCTTCTTGGGAGCTATCTCAAGTCATGATGGGAAAACTGGTACAACTTTATGTGTGAACCAGCACTTTTTAAAAAAATACAAAAATGCACTATATATCTTGGGGGTGGCAGGAGAGACAGAGAGAGAATGGCAGAAAGCAAGGCATCCTATGTATATTTCCTCTTTCCTGTCAACGTTCTGAGGATTGCCAAAGTTCAGATGAAATAACATAGCTCTGAAAAACACTGCTGTGCATTACTTAATCCCCCCCCCCTATATTTCAGTCAGCAGAAGTGAGAAAGATAGTTTAAGCAGTCTCTCTACTGACCCATTTGCACAACTTTTCTAATAAGTATTCTGCATGGTTGGTGTAACATCATGAAAGATTGCCCATAACAACAACTATGGCACCTTTCATTGAATGTATTTATGTGTATATGCTGTAGGATCTATCATAATAATGATCCATCTGTGGCATGCATGACATTTCAGAATATTCAAAACTCAAAATTGGCTACCTGCTTCGGGATGCCCATGGGAGTTGCAGGACATAAAGGGAATCAAAACATCCTGGCCCATGTAAACACTAGAAACTCCACCTAGAAGGCACAACTAATCACAAAATAAAGCTAGGCATATGGAAATTGGACACCCAGTTCAACATGAATGATGGGAGCCCTAGTGCTAAAAATGACAGGAATTGAGACATCCTGCCCAAATTAGCAGCAGAAAGTTGCTGATTGTATTTGAAATAGGAGCTAAGGGTGCATGCAGCAGGCATAACTCATCAGAAAATAAAACTGGGAACCTCAAAATTATCCACCAACTTCAGAATGACCAAGGGACTTTCAGGGGCAAAAATGAAGGGAACTGGAACATCCTGGCATGTGTAATTGCCTCACTCCCCCTTATTTTTTGAATGTCATTGTGGTCTATGAAAGGCACAACTCATCCATAAAGCTAGGCATATGGCATTTGGGCACCAATTCAGGATGGTAGTAGGAGTGCCAAAAATGAAGGGAATCCAGGCCTGGGTTATTGGCAGAAACCCCTCTCTCTACTACTTGCAACATATACTAAGTTGGCTACAGCAGACATGACTCATCAGAAAATAGGAGCCTCAAAATTGGACATTAGCTTCAGGGTAAGGGTAGGAGTTGCATTATCAAAACTTAAGGGAATTGTACCATCCTGGTATAGACAGTCTACCAAATATCCCCCAAGTATTTACAGTGGAGCCAAAGGTTTACTTATGAGAAGCCAGAAGGACAAGTCATCCCCTTTCTGTCAAAAAGAAAAGGTACATTTACAACTTCCCTTTCCCATCTGGGCATTTGTGGTATAGTATTTATGGTATAGTGGTTAGAATGTTAGACTGAAATAAAGGAAATCCAGGTTCAAATCCCCACTCAACTATGTCAGACCTACATTACAAGCATGTTGTGATGAAGAAATGAAGGACAGGAGGACAATGTGAGCCATGCTGTTTGCCACTGGTGGAAAAAGGCCAAGTATGACATTTGCTAAAAGTCTAATTTTGTCTGCAGACTAAAAGGAAAGAATTTCATTCTTGTTGCTTCATCTTGTTCTTTTAGAAGGAGGTATATCTGCCCATTCAACATTCCAACTATCATTAAAAAGTGCAGCTGCTGCAAGCTACAGGTTGGTTAGTGGAGTGAACTGGGATGGAGCCCCTTGTAGTAAATATACCTAATTTCCATGATATATATAGGAAGAAAAAAAGTTCTAAATGTCACTGCTGCTTTAGAAGACCTGTTTTCTATAGAAAGAGTCCAAACTAAATCCTGCCATCTCTATAGAAAGAGTCCAAACATTTCACTCAACACTGTAGAACCATAGAATCACTAGCAAGGTACCCATGCTTCGCTACACATACTTCATCACAGGCTCTCTATGAATTTCAGGGTGACATTCAGCATACTTCTTTACAGCCTGTTTGTGAACTCTGGGGTGACATGCAGCATATTTCCTCACAGCATGTCTGTGGACTGGTGGGTTTGTTTTCTGTCTTTGTCTGATGGTGTTTAACAGTCACCCTTAGAATGTTCATGCAGTATGTCTGTGGACTGAGGAATTGGTTTGCCGTTAGAATGTTCGCGCAGATGGCCAGGGATGAGCAGTGAAAACAGTAAATCGGTAATAAATCAAGTGGATGTGAATATTTTGGGAAATCCTTTCTTAGTGAGCACCTGGAGTACGTAAGGAACAGGTGTGCCAAATTTCATGTGTGTGGCTTCGGTGGTTTTTGAGTTCTGTTGATGAGTCAGTGAGTCAGTGGTATTTCGCGTTTATCTAGATCAGGGGTAGGGAACCTGCGGCTCTCCAGATGTTCAGGAACTACTGATTCCATTTTCAGATGGGCTCAGGGAGATTAGATCCTCACTTATCAGTTCTACCAGCATGGCCAATTGGCCATGCTGACAGAGGCTGATGGGAATTGTAGTTCCTGAACATCTGGAGAGCCGCAGGTTCCCTACCCCTGATCTAGATAGAGTTGGAAGAGACCACAAGGGCCATCAAGTGCAACCTGCTGCAATGCAGGAACACATAATCAAAGCATTCTTGACAGATGGCCATAAAGCCTCTCTTTAAAAACCTCCAAAGAAGGAGACTTCACCACATTCCAAGGTAGTGCATTCCACTGTCAAACATCCCTTACAGTCAGGAAGTTTTTCCTGATGTTTAGCTGGAATATCTTTTCCTTCACCTTGAACACATCACTACTGGTCCTAGTTTCTGGAGCAGGAGAAAACAAGCTTGCTCCTTCACCAACATGACATCCCTTCAAATATCTAAACATGGCTATCATGTCATCTCTTAACCTTTTCTTCACCAAACATACCCAGCTCTCTAAATCTCTCTTGGTAGGGCATGGATTCCAGACCTTTTACCATTTTTATTGCGTTCCTCTGGACCCATTCCTGCTTGTCAATATCTTTCTTGAATTGTGGTGCCCAGAACTGTACACAATATTCTAGGTGAGGTCTAACTAATGCAGAATAGAGAACACAACCATCTGTTTAATGATCTGATCCAGAATCTTCACTGGTATTGATGACAGGCTGACTGGATGGTAATTATTAGGGTTCTCCTTTTTCCCTTTTTGTAGTTTGCCCTCCTCCAGTCCACTGGGACTTCTCCTGTTCTCAAAGATTATAGCAAGTGGTTCTGAGCTTACTTCTGCCAATTCTTCTAATACCATGAGATGTAGTTCATCAGGGCCTGGAGATTTGAATTCATTAAGCCAGGTGTTCCTGCACTAACTCTGCACAAACTCTGAACATCCGCACTTAACCACTAGCAACTAATCTACCCTCTCATCAACCATGGAAAAGTTTATTTGGTTCTTGAAGTTCCCTTACTACTGATAGCAGTTAGAGCCATATTTGGATGGTGCGCTTTGAAAAAGAAATTTGAGAACCAACAACTAACCAGAGGCGTTCCTCCCATTGGGCAGAGTGGGCAGTTGCCCAGGATGCCCCCTTGTGGTGGGCACCAAAAATGCAGGTTCGTTTGTGGGATTTTTCTGTATTTTCAGCATTTTTTCCATTTTTGGCCTGCAGGGGGTGCAGGTTTTAGGCTAGCAGCACCAAAATTTCAGGGACATTTCAGGAGACTCCCCTGATGATATGACCTGGGTTTGGTGAGATTTGGCTTAGGCATTCCAAAGTTATGGACTCCCAAAGGGAGTCTGTTTGGGGGTGGATTCCAGCATCACTTGTTCAAACTAGGGAGCCCAGATTCTCCTTTTAAATCCACCTTTAAGGGAGAATCTGGGGTCCCCAGTTTAAATAACATTGAAAGTGATGCTGTTTCCCCCAATTGGGGGGATTGGATACAACACCATAAAATGTTTTCATAGAACTAATAAAACATTTTGAAAGCATTTTGAAAATGTTTTTAAAATATTTTTGCTGTGTGGCATGGCCCATTGCTGTGTTCAGATTTGTGAGTTGGGACATGTTCTATAATGTGATGGTGACTTTGAAACAACCTGGTTGAAAAAAATCATTGTTTGGTCACGGTGGGGGAGGGTGGCCCCCATGGGGGGGCATCAATCTCAGGTTTTGCCCAGGGCTCCAGTTTGCCTAGGTACGCCACTGCAACTAACTAAAGCATGTTAGGCTGGATGAAGCCTCTTTTCTACTAAGGTCTCTTGCTCTTCTCACTTGGAGAAAAAGAATAAAATCATTAAATCCAAGCCATGAACTCTGACACATTCTTACAGCTCTTCCATAAACAGGTTTTCCATCCTATTCAATCAAGTGAATGGGAAAAACTTTGCTGGGATAATGGGGAGTAGAAATCTGTATCTGCCTTGAATCTTCTTGATTCATTGCATCAAATCAAAATTATGTAGGTAAATAATCATGAGCTGTTAATGGTTTGGAGAGGTTTATAGGATGCTTATATAAATGCATAAAGGGAATCTTCTCCTAAAACTGCAACAGAACTGTCTACTCAGAATTTATTGGACAAATTGGCACGTAGTTCTTATTTTTGTCCTTATTTGGCACTGCCTCATCTGTTCCTGCCTCTATTTAATTTTCCTTCCAGTGATCCAGCACTGGAGACCACCCTTTAGCTCCATATGGGATATGTCTGGCATCTTCAGGAGACCCAATGCCAAGTGGAATATGTTTTCGGCGGCAGCAGCTGGAACTGTGTCTATGCTCTTGGCAGCCTTCCTGTATGATCTTTTTCTTATTCTACCACTGGATGTTGTGGGCTGGTGCCTGTGATGATGTGCATGGGTTATTTCATGCCCGAGAAGCTCTGGTGTCCTTCCTTCATAACAATAATTATTTCAACAACAAAGGCTGTGCTGTTAGGCAAGCAAACGATTGTCATGCAATATAAACTGAAACATCTTTTAACATTTTGACTTCCAATGGGAGCACATCTATGTTGTTAAAAGTACGTTCTATATTGTATTCCAAAAAATTTTTAATCTTCAAATGACATTCTTATGAGAAAAACTCAATGGGATTCAAAACATTCAAAATGAAAATGTAATCCTGCCTTGCTCTTTTCTGTATCCTGCAAAGAATTACGTAGTTTAAAGGTTTCTTTGGAGACTTCTGCTGCCCTTTCCTCCTGATCCAACAATTAACAACTACACTTGGCCTTATAATTTAAAAAGTAAGCAAGGAACCAAACATTTCTTCTTCAGAGTCATCTTGAGGAAAGAAAAATGCAATTCTATTTCATCATGTCACCAATTAAGAATAACATTTTCCCATATAAACTGTTTTGACTCCTCACTTGACCTGCAACAAATTTTTAAAATTATTAAGGAAATTTAATGTCTAGAAACATTATAATGCAGCATAATTGGAAACATGTGGTCTGACATCTGTCAGTGAGGCAACAAGAGCATTGCACTTCAGGGATGGACACACCACATCCACCACATTCTAACCATGATGACACTAAGGACATTGTAGGGAACAGAAAAATCATGAAGTCTGCCAAATGGCTACAGTCATTTTGATAAAACAGATGAACATTGGCATAAATAAGCAAAATATTTTTTAGGAACTGAACAGTGTGTTGTTGAAAAAAACAAAGGATGTCTGAGAGTGAAACATTTGAGCCTGGGAGTGCCAATGGCTTAAGAATGGGCCAGTTTCCGGGGTGTATCTAGGCGAGTCAGTTTGAAATATTTTGTTCTTATGTAAAAGCGACAGAATCACAGCTATCTGTTACAGTGGTGCTTACATAAGTAAGGATTTTTTGTGCATGGGAATCATTCTGGTGTTACTGAGGCCAGTTTGAGTTTCAGTCACAGTGTTACTCAAAATGGTGGGAGTCTTTTAGAATGGGGGAATTAGCAAAAGCAGACTCTTGACTTAGCAAAAGGCCAGGCAAGCTTGGAGTCTTTGTTTCCTATGTATACTAAGACCAGCTTGTGCACAAAATTCCTCAGGAGAGCAAATAAACTTTAACATGTTTATTTAGGGGTAATGGGGGTTCACAAGCACACAATGATCAAAGCAGTAGAACACACACAGTCTGAGGATATAAGAAGTGTTGAGGGGATAGGTTTGGAATAGGTGAAGGGAATTTTGGGGAGTAAGGGTTATCTGATCTTGGAACAGAATGGTCTGATAAACAGAGCTGAGCAGCCTGTGCTTGCTTAGCTGTGGTAGAAAAAACAACAACATGTTGTTGTTGATATTGTTCACAACGTATTCACAACACAATGTAATATTGTTGAACAATATCAACAGACATAGAGATGTCCAGAGATATTGAACACTGACTACTGGAAGAGGGAGCTTCTTATAGGGAATAATGGATCCTCAGGGTTATGCAGAGTGACCCTTAATTCCCCAGGACAAAGGAGAATCCTGCCTTTCCTGGAAAAAACAAGAGACAGACATCAACCTTAATAAGTTATATTATTAGTCTAATGGGTAGAGTCATTAGCTTGATGGGCCAAGCTTGAAAGTGCCTGAAAGGGGAAGGAAGTTGATTGAATCATAGACTCATAGAGTTGAAAGAGACCACAAAGGCCATCAACTCCAACCCCCTGCAATGCAGGAACACACAATCAAAGCACTCCCGACATATGTTCATCCAGGCTCTGTTTAAAAACCTCCAAAGAAGGAGACTCCACAATTCTCTGAGGCGGTGAATTCCAAACAGCCCCGACGGTCAGGAAATTGTCAAACAGCCCTGACGGTCAGGAAATTCTTCCTAATGTTTAGATGGAATCTCTTTTCCTTCACCTTGAATCCATTACTCCGTGTCCTAGTCTCTGGAGCAGCAGAATTACAGCTATAGAACAATGACAATGCATATGAGGCAGTCATTAATGAAAGGTTAGTCAGAGGAAGAAGTTCTCAGGTTAATACAATGCTGGCAGCAACACTTGGGGCAGAAACATTCACAAATCTTTTGTCCTTACAAGGTGTATAGTCCAGGGCCGGAGATGGGAATGCTCTCCAGGGCAAGGGTACTGTGTTCACTTAATCCCTTCAGGGAGGGTGTGAGAATGGCATTTTGCATGGCTGTTTTGGCGAGTGCAAGTTCATACAAGCTCTTACTGCATCCTTGTGGGTACACTAGCCACTGCAGAGAATGGGTTTTCCATTTTGGCACTGCACTGCTAAAGTTGGCAGGATGGGGAGAGGCGTCATTGTCTTAAAACAGAGTCCCCCCCACCTGCCATAGGTCAGTCTGGCAACAGCAGGATATTTTGATACCATATTGTGAGAAGATAAGATTTTCAATGGTGAGCAAAGTCTTCTGTAGCTGATCAGACTTACTGAACAGAACTAAAGTTAAAAAATGGGTATTTAACACTTGCTAACAAAAGCAGACTGGTTGGTCTAACTTGCTAGCAAGGCTGCCAACAGGCCTGGATAAATTTATCCTATTTTTTTAATAAAGGCTTAATATGGGCAAATGGGCAGCATTGGGTTGACCAGCCCTCTGCAGACCCACTTTAATTTATCTGTGAAGTATCTTAAAAGATACTGCTATGAAGAATTTATGACCCCCTCCCCTGAAAAAAAAAACCCATTCTACTAATCTCCAATATTCATTTTGGGGGCAAAGTGTTGGAGTTCATTGGCAGTACAACTCCAGGACACTATTGGCTTGGATTCAACAGAGAATTTCTGTGAGCATGACCTCTCTCTCTCTCTCTCTCTCTCTCTCTCTCTCTCTCTCTCTCTCACACACACACACACACACACACACACACACACACACACACACACACACACACACCTACCCAAGTAAATGATTCTTTGGATCTCTTTTGGTTTGGTGTTTATTTTTTATTTTTATTTTATTTCATTAGATTTATGTTTCATACCTTTCCTGGCAAAAGCCAGGCTCAGGGGAGCTTACAACTAAAATATAACAATCAAAGGCAATACAGAAGTTTCAACATAAGAACATAAGAAAGAGCCCTCAGACGTCTCCTCTCCAAACTGAAGAGTCCCAAACGCTGCAGCCTCTCCTCATAAGGAAGGCGTTCCAGTCCCTCAATCATCTTCATTGCCCTTCTCTGCATTTTTTCTATCTCTTCAATATCCTTTTTGAGATGTGGTGACCAGAACTGAAGCACCACTGCTTTATATAAGGGCATGACAATCTTTGCAGTTTTATTATCAACTCCTTTCCCCCAGCATAAACCATTCCATTAATCCAGTAACATTAAATATCTTAATAAAAAATTCTAATCAACTTTGCATAAAAGGCACCCAACTTGCTGCCCTCTTATAAGTCTTGCTGTTATACAGGTAGTTTTAAAAGGAACCATAACACTGCTGAGTAGTGTTGATTGGGGGGGAGGAGGAAATGACAACAATAAAGAGTACAGTTGCCAACCTCCAGGCAGGACCTGGAGATCTCCCAGAATTACGTCAGATCTCCCAACTAGAGAGATCAGTTACCTTGGAGAAAATGACCTTAGGGTGGACTACATTATACTCTGCTAAGGTTCCTGTCCTCCAGAAACTGTGCCATCTCCAGGCTCCACCCCCAAATATTCAGGAATTTGCCAACCCAGAGTTTGCAACCCTAACAGGGCAGATCAGAGCAGCATAGGAAATAAAAGTTATGTCTATACACTGAGCAAAGCATGTACTATTATACTGTCCCATCTCACAAAAGAAACTGTACCTGCAAATAGCTTATGTGATAGTCTTGAAAATAAGCACCAGAAAATCAATAACTTTAAAACAAAATTGCACTTGTCTTTTGCTGGCACGGTGAAGTGACATGTTTTCAGTTCTGCTCCATGGTGATTGTAGACCATATGTAGGAGATTACAACTCTGTTTTCAATGATTATCTGGATACATTATCAAAGCCCAGAAAACCCCTTTTTTGTAATAGAAAGGGTTTTGGCTGCTGAATGTGCTACTGTAACCACAGAACAAAGGCTAAATAGACTGTTTTGTAATGGTGCAGCTTTAGATCACAGGGTGCTGTTTTGGAATTGTGAAGCAGGCTCCTTCCACAAGTGGCACCCCCCCCCCCCCCCGTGGACAGTTAGTTGCCCCCACATTTTTGGGCTGCTTTGTAACACTGTTGAGTTCTTTCTGAATACAACTCATGGACTGGGTGCCTGATGATGGAAAAGCTTTTTTTGATCCAGCTCAAAAGAGAAAGGCTGTGGTGGCTGTGGGTGGAAACTGCATGAGGACAGTCCACTTGCAGCAACTTGGGGGGAGGCCAGAGGTGAGCATCAAATCCAGTATTTCTGAGCTTACTTCCACGTCCTCCCCCACAATAGCTTTTCTTTTTTGTATTCATGGCTGAACTGTGATGTCCCTTTAAGAACAGAGTTACTTAGCTGAGAAGGGGGAAAGACTGGAAGTTGCCAGTCCTTGGAAGAGAAGAAGTGATGATGCAACAGAGGGGCAGGAGTTGCAAGGGGGTGGGGACAGCAGCAAGCAGCCTAGGGAAAGGCAATGCCAAGTCACACGCAGTCCCTCATCTCCACCATACCCACTGCTACTTCCACAGCAGTGCTCACACTTCCCACCTGAGTCTCATTTTGAGTCATCCATCATACATTTAGCTCAGAAGGACCTGCTATGTGACTTCCTAGGAGACAGTTGATAGGTTGGTATGCTTTCTGCAGATTCTTAAAAGATATGTAAGCAGATACAAGCCTTTTTTCACCACAGTTCATTTGCATTTTAAAGGAATGCATACTGGAAAAGTAACTATATTTCATATCACTAAAGTAATCTGATACTGCAAGTAAAAAAAATCCTACATGAATTCATCCTTAGCACCTCTACACTTTTTAATTAACTGAACAGCTGGGATACATTGCAATCTGGCTGCTCGTCCTGTTTCAGGGACAGTACATCAAGCCATGCATGGTGTTGCTTAAAGAATATTCCCTAGTTTTCCACAGTGTTGTTTTTTGGGGGGTGGGGTGGGCTCCCTCGTTCATTTTTTCGCAGCATGGATCTTTGCCAGCATGTACCTTAGGGATATTCCCCCTCTCTCTCCTCCTCCCTCCCCTGCTGAAGCCAGGGAAAGAGGATACCCTCCCACTTCCCTAACCAATCAGAGTTGCCCTCGCCTGCTGGCCTCTCTCTGCCCTCCCTTTCTCCATCAATCAGAGGGAAAGAAGGAAATTAGAGTTGGTTCCTAGCGTGGGATCAAATTGCCACATGGTTGAATTCTAAAGATAATGAATAACTGTTATAATCTGCTTGTTACATGAACTTTAAGAACGAAATCTGAACGCTAAATGGCTTGGAAAGAGTCTCTGTAAGGAAAGCATCTTTCAGTCCTGTCAGGCTTAGTTCTGCAAGATCTGAAGGGCAGGAGCTGATGATATACTTAAGTAATGCTCACATAAGTCAAAGGTAAGGAGGCTGTAGTTAACTGCTCAATATCTGAATTCTCATTCTGTATATCTGATGCTACTTTATGTTGCCTTATTATTGACAGAGCTAATGGAACAAACACCCCCACCTCCACAATGCTTTACATTATCTCTCTTTCCAGTATACAAGCAATGGATATATTACTTTCCATGACATTCAGCCATGTCATTACTTGGCAGTCATCCCAACGACACAAGAGATATCTTCCAGTCTGTCTAGATGGTAATAAAGCAACCCGCTTTGGGCCTAATTTTGTAAGGGCACAACTAGTGATGGTGCATAATTACCCATGGTGGCAGGATTCAATCCAGATTCTTCAGGTATTCCATCAAGTGAAGGAGTGGGTGGGGAGGGGGGGATCCCCTCTCTCTTCTGTGCCTTTTTCTGCCCAGTGACCATTGCTGAACTATCGTTTCCCCTTCGGTGTGCTCTACTGCTGGTCATGGGACAAAAATGCCATTTCAGGAAAAGGAGAAAGCAGGCAGCATTTGCCAACTCAAGCAATGGAAGCTCAACATAGGAAGCAGCATGCATGCTCCATTTGAACCACTGCCACCCAGCTCCAAGGTGTCAGGCACTCCCACTGACTCCAAGGGCTGGTGCCAGCACAAGTGGCCTATTCAGGCCTCCAAGGGACAGCAGAAGGCACGACAACCTGCTTCAACCAGTCTGTGAAGCCATGACAGGAATGTCACAGCTCTAACGTCCCCATAATGTCCCCTGCTGATTTGGCACCCTGTGTAACCATTTGGGTGAACTGGCCTTGGAGCTGAGGAAGGCTAAAGTCTCATGCTACATCTTCACCTAATTTGCTACTAGGAATTCAGTGGAAGCTCAATTCCCCCTATGCATCCAGTACTCTCACCCTTAAACTGCCCAGCATTTGAATATTTCTCTTGACCAACAAATATACTTACATTACCAGCTCTGTTGGCAAGATACTTTTTTAACGTTAACACAGTAATTATGAAAAAGATGGAAAAGATTTGAAAAGAGTTAGTGAGAGAAGCAGACTAATTACATGGTTAGACTCCTGTTAGCCCAAAATAGCCATTCACGGGGACAAACTAAACAGATATCCCAAATATCTGTTCATTTTTTAAAGCATGATTACAAATGTGTCAATGTTAAACAGTTTACGGTGGCATTCCCAATTTAGATCAGAGCCAGGAAAGATAGAATTTAGCCACTGTATCCTACACAGGTTGGATAATGGAAACCACCACTACCATGCGCTATTAGTAGATACTTTAAAAGAAAAAAGATAGGTATCCATCTTTTACTAGTTTCCCTTTTAAGTCAGAGTTTCCCTACAGCATAGGGAATCCTCCAAAACTGTGTGTAGATGAAAACTATTTCCCATTTCCCACCCTTGTAGTCCTAACTTGAACTGAATCCCTGCACAGATGTAATTTCACTTACGAACATGTCAGGAAAGTCTTCCCACATATAATCTCAATACCTGAGATATCTTTATGATATTTAAAAACAGTTGTGGTTGCAATTGCTAGTCATCCCCTGAGCTTCACTGAACTGAGAGCTTCCCCATCTGTATGCTCAATGAGGGCTGCCAAATTCCTTTGATTGAGGGAAGCTTTTCCAGAATATGCTGGAAATATTTAGCATTATGAGGGAACTGTGCAACAATCCTTATGAGTGTATATTGGTTTCTCTGACTGCATGGAGCTTACAGAGCAGAACTACTGGTTCTATGGTCCAGTGTCTGCTGTTTGTTCCATTTTGATCATTTTGCTAGGGATCACCTTAGTCTTCCTCAAAAAAAATTGGCTTGGCTTGCTTCTTTACGAGAACCTGTACTTGCATGTTCATAGGCCAATTCTTATGCATTTTGTATTTTTAATACAATATATATACATATATCTATATACTTAATATATATTTATTATAGGGTATATATTGATGCACTGATCACTTAAAAAAATTGTTTCCCCCTTTAAATCTGCTTTGAGGTACTTCTTTATTGGCTTCTGTGTTTCTTGGATCGTACCTAGGCATAAGAAGAAGGCAGGGGTGGAGCATGCACCCTGCACCCCTGCACCCCTGCCCCTTTGTGCCCTGCCATCCCCTTGCACCAGTGCACGCCTGGGGCATTGCACCCTCCTGGCCCGTTGGCGCTATGCCACTGGAAGAAGGAGGGTACTTTTGCCAATCTCCCCATGTCTGTAGCAGCCCCAGATTTCTCAAAATGCTGTTCTTGATGGAAGGGAGACCCCAGAAATTTAATTTAATTTATATTCTTTATATTCCACCTTTTTCAAGGTAGATTACATAGAGTAAGTCAATACAATCAACATGATGGGAAATCCAACAGACAATGCAATAAAAATTGGGTTGTAGACATCTGGAATCAACCAGAAATCTGAAAACAGAATTGAAGCAAAACCTAAGTATTAATATAATGTGTTAAATAATGCAAAAAAATTTACTATCATACAAAGTGTCTTTTTCAACTCAGTATTGGGCTGCAGGCAATGAAGCATGTGGTGTCCAAGAAATATGAATCCCAGAAGTCAGGTTCTGACTCAAACAGATTACTAGGACAGGGTCAACATAAAGACCTAGGAAGAACCAAGGAAATCAAATGATACGTAACTGCAGCACAGGATTTTCAATCTAAGGGCAGGCCAAGAGGTAAGCCAAGGAGCCTATGTCAAGAATGCTGAGTGTTAAGAAAAATGCCTGGGGTAAGTTAAGAGCTGGCTCATGAGGCAGGAACAATGAGATGGAAAATGGTAGATTTTACTGTACTGGGTTATTGTATTGTATAGTACGTTATTGTATTTTGTAAGCCACCTTGAATATGGAGTATAAAAATGTGGGATATAAATACATAAATAATCTGTTCCAGACTTCATTCAGCTCAATCCTATGATTTATAAAAGATGAACAAAGACTTGACAGAAGGGGCCTCCAGATCAAAGAGGTGGTCTTTTCACATGGGCTTGGGTAAAATGTTCATCTTTACACAGATTCCACATCCAGAGCTCTGCTAGTTTCTCATAGGGCTCACAACTGCTTCTTTCAAAAGAGTTGTAACTATACCCTCTCTCAGAGAAGCATTTAATGTTGGATTTCATCACAAAGTGAAGCAGCTAACACACTGATTAAAATGATAAGAGGTAAATGTTTATTAGGAACTACATTTAGGATAGGAAAGAGGGAAAGGTAGCATGCTGCAATCTTGGTAGCTACAAAGAGTCCCTGTAACTAACTTATGAGAAGCAGGATATTAGACCTGAGGGTGTCAGTCTAAGGACAGACAAGAGGTGACACAAAAGGACAGAGGGGTCACTAAGCTTACGTTTCTATCTAGCTGACTATTTGCCTGCCCATTGCTACATCAAAGATTTATTACCTCCCGGATGCAGTCACCCAGCCCAGCCTGGCTTGATCCTAGCCATGAGGGATACGGCACCAGTCTGGTAGTGGTGGGCTAAGATTTTCACATATTATCCTTTTCCCCTTCATTCTGAACTTTTAAGTAGAAGGGAACTGAAAAATAGTGTGCAGATGTCTTATTGTTCAACTGACGGCTGAATGATTGATTGTTTAACTTAATATATTTAGCAGAGCGGCATTAAAGAGACCAATATGCAGTTGCTGGTTTTATATAAATGAGTTTACTAACTATTAGAAAGGGTTACATGGAAGAAAATAAAGAACAACTTTCTGTTCTAGCACTAACTTGGTTACATGGTGCCAATCCAGCAAAGGAAAAGGTTTCAACCGTGTGTGATGTGAACAAAGAAACATACTTTACTTTTATAACTTTCTGTGAACATGACTAGTCCCACATAGATAATGCCGGGGCTAGCTGACCAATAGCCTAATCAATGGACTGGCCATGAAATTCTGACCTCACTAGCTAATTAGCATGCACACAGCTGACCCCTTCATGTCTGAATTGTGACAGACACTTGCAAATACCAACATGAATCCCACTATCTTTGGGGAAAACCTGTGCTAGTAAATGTTCTTCAACTTAGATTAGAAACATTATATATATATATACCATACAATCCATTTAAATATTTATGTTACATACGCACACAATTATCTTATATACCTTTTTGAGGCTCGGGCAGAGAATTCTGCCTTTTAACACTATCCGTTAGAATTATTTGCTACTTCATGGGCTACTACAACACTTCTGGAGACCCAGGAATAAATGCCATTAATGGAAAAGCCTGAGTGATAATTATGCACCACTATCTGTGTCAATATATGCTGTTTTTCACATTAGAAGTAGTATGCTAATGCGTGTGCTAAGTGCTGTCAAGTCACTTCTGACTCATGGTGACCAGTATGGGAATAGACTTCTCTTGTTGCTAACATCTGCAGTGGTTCTTAACTCATGTAGTTAGCCTTAACAAGATGGGGGGGGGGGGGATGGAATTTTATTTATGTGAGGTCTAGTGCTTTTGAGTCAGATCTGCCTCCCAGTAGTTTCTCTGGCTCCCTGGCTGCTAATAGATCATTCCTGTATCAAAATGATCCTAGGGCAAAAGTAGCTGCTGACAAGAATATGTCTTTTTTTTTTCATTTGTTTAGGGATCATATCACCCCTTTCTGGAAACATCTGCACTGCTAGTCCATGTATTTCCAGGTGCAATTAAAGTGTTGCATTTAAGCTCCTAAAAAGTTTTGGGGCAGTGTACCTGAAAGACGGCCTCCTCCTGAACTGCCCAGCTCTCCATTTGACATCCTGCTCACTATCCCCTCTCTCTGACCTCTGCTTGTAAAACTGAGACAGATGGTGATGACAGACAGGGCTTATCAGTGGTGGCAGCTTGCCAGTGGCATGCCCTCCCCTTGAGACTTGCTTTGTGACTGCTCTTATAGAAGCCAGGTTCAATGTTTCCTGTAAGTTGTACAACCACGCAGACATCGTATTGGTACCATAGAGATCAAGCAGCTGTCCGAAGGGGGAGCTCTCGCAGAGCTCTTGTTGGTGGATCTGTGCCACTTAGTGGTAGGGAATTTCCACGCAGTTCCCTGCCACAGTTAGAGGGACTATTGGCATTTTTTTTAAAAAAAAAATCTAGTCTTTTAACTAGTGGCTTGATCCTTAAGCCTGAAGAGTGTCATAACAATAATTTAGGCTGCTAGCATTGCCATCTTAAACAAAGTAATGCCCTTCTAAGGTCACTGATATAAATGGACTTAGAATTCTGAATATAACTTGCCTTAGGGATGGAGTTGCAATAGTCTTATGCTACTGGCCTTTTATATCTTTCAAAGGTTCTATGGTTTTATATGCTTCTGTGATGCAGTTAAGAATTTTATGTTTATGATATTATGTGAGCTCTCTTGGACAGGTCTGCTAAAAATAGCATACACACAAAGTTAGTATTGTGTAATAGTTCCCATGGGAGACCTTGGTTCAAATCTCATCTCTGCTTTGGAAGCTTGCTGGGTAATCTTGGGCCACTCATACACTCTTAGCCTATCCTACCACACAGGGCTTTTATCAGGATAGAATGGAGGACAAGAGAATGATAAAAGCCACTTTGGGTCGCCATTGGGGGAAAAGATGGGACATAAATAAAGTAAAATAAAAATAAAATAAATATGTTTTAATTAGATAAAGAAATAGGTGAATAAATAAATTGTTCATATCATGAAATGAGCATAAAGCAATTCAGTTACAAGCTGTCATCTACTCTTTGCAGGACAGGTCAATCAATTTGATTAGGTAACACATAACTCCCGAATTTTCCATTGGGTTGTGAAATGGACTAAGGGGAAGTAATCAATACATGCAGATAACACAGCAAATTTATCCCTCGGCTGCTGGGGTATTTTGTACTGTTTAAAATCTTTCTATCTGAAACTGTACTGTTTAAAATCTTGTACTGTTTAAAATCTTTCTATCTGAAACAATAATAATCCAAGATGTTCATGCTCTGTTATGTATTAAAATAAATCAAATGGCGGGGTCTTGTTGCGCTTTCTTGTGGCTGACTGGAAGTGGAAATGCAGGAGGAAAACACTGAAACAAATAGTTTCAAATAGCGGATAAGTGCTTGAGGGGGGGGGGAAGGATGTTAGGTTACTAGATTCATTTTTGCTCATATATCACACAACAGAAGTGAATTGCTTCTAGCATTACATCAGCATGCTTCTCCTGGGTTTACTTGAGTGTGTCTCCTATCCAAACAGAGGAGTCAAGACCAAACAAAAACAAAAACAACCCCCCCACACACACAAAACAAAACTCCATCCATGTGCAACACCGAATCATATCTCCCCCAGAATGATAAAGCGCGGCCGCGACTAAAACGCGGCCGCCATTGCGGGAGGGCGAGGGGCCCGGCAAAGGCTCCAGGCCCGTTTGCGCATGCGCGGCCGTCCCGCGCATGCGCAGAGGGCCGGGCAGCTCGGGCTCACCCTGCACAAGCGCAGGGGGGGCCCAGCTGATTGGAGGCGTGCTCTCGCGATACGCGAGAGCACGCCTGCGGAGGGGGCGAGAGGCTGGGCCTATAAAAGGCCCTGCCTCGTGGTCGCCGGCCCCACTCCGCAGCAGGAACGCCGAGGGATTTTCGCAGCAGGAACGCCGAGGGATTTTGAAGAGAGCGAGGATCTGTTTGGGTATGGTGGGGGGAGGGAGCGAAGCCCTTAGGTCCGGGACCGGCTGCGACGCCTTAGCGGGGGCGGCGGGCGTTCTGCCCCCCCTTCCTCTTATCAGCAACACCGCGATGCCCTTGGAGGGGCGACGGGCCTCCTTGCTCCCCCCCCCATTTCTTAATGCGGGATCTCCGCAGCGGGACCTCCGCGGCGGGTGGGAACCGGAACGGCCGCGGTGCCGTGGGGGGGCGACGGGCCTTCTGCCCCCCCTTCTCACCGCAGGACCTCCGCAGCGGTCATGGAGCCTGCCGAGAACAGGCGGCCATGGCACCAGGCCTGCGTGGGGGGGGGGAACCCAGCAAGCATGGCGGCTGGGACTGCACATGGCACCCCCCCATTTTGCTCACCAACCCCCTCCCCCCCATTTAACGTTGCCGCGGGGGAGCGGTGTCTTTTATCCCTGTGCAAAGGGTTGATTCCCCACTCCTCAGGTGGGTGGCAGACTTGGTATGGGGGGGGTTTAATCATTGCCCCACCCCCCACCCCCATTGAGCAGGTGGGGTGGCTTCAGGCCGGTCACAGTCCTCTCAGAACTCTCTCTGGCCCAACCCCCTCCTCCGGTTTGTTGTTTTGATCAGGTCGGCTGGGGGAAGAGGAAAACCCCACAGTCCACGAGTTAGAGTTGGCGGGCCAAGGGCAACAGGGGTTGGCCGCACACTCTTTACAGTAATCTCAGCTACTTACTAACGTTTTTGCCTTGTTTTGGGGATCTCCATTTCCATTCCTGTCCAGCTGGCTGAGTAGCTATTCGACGCTTGGGTTGTTTCTCCCAGTGGTAGGGGGTCACCACACTATTCCCATTACAGTTCTACAGTTTTACAACTCATTACTCTCATTACTCCGCTGTTCGATTCATCATGGCACCCGCTAAGGGAGATAAAAGAAAAACCCCGAGCGAGGACCAGGGCCGAGCTAAACAAGCCCCCAAAGTGAGAGTTACAGCCTCTCGTGGGTCGGGTTCCAGCAGAGCACACCCGGGCCCCTCCCAGGGAGCTCCTAGGGAGCCCCCTGTAACTAGCAGGCCCCGGCGTGCAACGGCGGGGAAGGCGCCTGCATGGCGCGACCTAGATTCCCCAGCAGGGGCCAGGGCTGGGCAACCCAGTTCTTCATCTCATGTTGCCCGGCCCAAGCGCTCTCAAGGGGCAGCCACTAGAACTTCAGAAGCCCGGAGGCGGATGGCAACAACCCCGGTGAATAGACAGGCGGTGCAGGGAGCAGCACCAGCCCCCCCCCCCCTGGGATCCAACCTGGGGTTTCAGATCTCAGTGCCCAAATTTTCAATGACCTGGCGAACACATTTGCGAGGTTGGCCAGGGGCTCTTCAGCCAATGGGGCGGTGGCCTCTTTTGCAACTACATCGGCAGGCCCGTCTCAGCCAGCAGGGGACCAGGGGGAGGAGGCCTTTTCACAGGAAGAAGAGGAGGAGGCCGCGAGCCCATCATCGGCGGAAGAGGGCGAAGGGTCCAGCCGGGACCGCCAGCGCAGGAAGCCAAGGAAAGGGATCTACCGCCCGAGGCATGCATCTCGGTGGCGTTCTCCATCGTCTTCCTCCTGAGTGAGTACTCTCTAGGATGAGGACTCTCTCCTCGAGGAAGGAACATTTTGGGAGGATCACGGCGAAGCCATCCCATCACTTCCCCAGGCCTACCAAGCTGATGCAGGGACCGCTTAGCCTGGGCTTCCCATGAGGGAGCCCCACCCCCACCAGTCCCCTTTAGTGAGTGCCAAGCCCCACCAAAGCATCCCCAGGAAAAAACACACCTCACCCGTAAGAAAGCTGAAGGATAGGGCCCTCCTTGAGTATTATGTGGAGGATATTTTTAAATTTATCCGCCCAAGCGCGCCCTCTTCAGAGTGTCACGGGATCCTCCTCCACCGGCCCCAAGGTTAAGCGGGTGGAGAGGACCTTCTGATAATGAACTGAATTTACACTGGGTTTTGGGGAATACACTGGCATTGGACTTTGAAGCTTAACTTACCGCTAAGGGCCTGGCACCTTTCACGACCCACCAGTGTAGCGATGCTCACGGGCTTTCGCCTTATAGGGGGGGACTCTCGCGGCGGCTCTGAGGATTCTGACGAGGAGTTTTCGCCAAGATGCATCAGGATGATACAGTGATGCTTTCGATGGGACAAAGTTAAATCCAGGAAGCATATGGGGCGATGTTAAGTTCTGAGCCATTTGCCGCCCCCAAGGCCACTCGCTTTTAAGAAGCGGCCCATTAATTTCCGGAGGAGGGTTCATACGCCAGGATTTGCTGGGAGTTTAACCCAGGCAGGTGCAACAGGGCAAAATGTAAGAATTTGGGAAGCACTCCTGCGAGGTTTGCCTAGGCCCCCACTACTAAGACAACTTGCACAAGAGGCAAAAGCCGCTTTAGTGGAGCCGGCCCTCAAGTAGCCCAAACTCCCCAGAGGAGGGGCGGGCCACTCCGCCCAACCCAGCCACATCCTAGATTGGGAGTACTTGGGTCCTGGGGAACCCTGGCGTGTCCCCAGTCAAACTCCCGCTGCGCACAGTCCTGCTTCTTCGGGCTACCCCAACCGGCCGGTGGCCAAATTCCTCTGGGAAGGGTTTTTCTCAGGGCTTTCCACATCCCTTACACACTGGCCCTAGGGTGGCAACTGACTCGCGGCAGCCTTAAGTCCTGCCCGGGATATGCCCCTAGTGGTAGAAGCAAAACTTGCTTGAAAGAAGTGGCTGCTGGCCGTATGGCTGGCCCTTCCCTTCCCCCGGCTCCCAAACCTGAGGGTTTTCCCCCTTGGGTGTGGTGCCTAAAAGGCCCAAGGAGAGTTTCCGCTTAATCCACCATTCTATCCCTACGAGGGGCTCCTCAGTAAACGACCACATAGAGCAGGATCTTACTGCAAAATCCGGTCACTCTGCATCGTTTGACCATGCCCACCAATCTGATCAGGGGCCTGCGGGCGGGGGGCCCTCCTGTAGCAGAAGTCGACGTATACAGTCCAGCCTTCCGGTTACTCCCCATTCACCCAAATGACTTTTTTTTTGCCTGCTGGGCATTGTTAGAATTCCAGGGGCAGTGGTTGCGTTGATAAAGAAGCCATGCCCATGGGCTGCTCACATGCAGCCTGTGCAGCTTTTGAGGCCTTCAGTTCCTTTTTTTGGAATGGGCAGCAAAGGGGCGGTTTGCCAGTCCATTCATCACACGCACATTAGCTTAAGAGCGACTTCGCTTATAGTTGGGGAGGCCCGGGCACCCTGCAATAATGCCACCAAGGAAGGCTTCACGACTTTCAGGCATTGGCAGCGGAACTGGAGTGTACCACCACTGGCTGGCGGAGGAAAAACCCGAGGGCCCCTCGCACTTTACCTTAATTTCCTGGGGATGCACATTGAACACGCTACAGGGCACATCCAGCCTCCCACCAGATAAGTTGAAGAGTGGCCATTAAGGACTTATTACTTCAGCTGCAAAGGGAAATCCAAATGCACTCTGAGGAGATATCCAGAAGTTGTTAAGGCCCACCTGAATTTTGCATGGTGTAGCCGGGTGGTGGCGCCTGTGCTTGAACCATTTTGCGCCCGCCTGGCACACGCATACTAAGAGGGTGACCACCCCACCACCACATCACGGCTGACCAGGGGGGCATTAAGGGCGACATGGCCGTCTGGCAGGAGTTCCTTGCCCACATTTTAGCGGGGTTTCCCTACCAACTGGCGGGAGGCAGCGGGTTCACCCTGGAGGTCCACTTTACAAGTGCATTCCGATGCTTAGAGGCACAATGGGGCTTTCGAATACAGGGGTCTGGGAACTTCAGAGGAAGCAACGTAGGTGCGCCCAACGGTGGCCGTCAGAGCTGGGTGTTAGGCCGAGGGGCCTGGGAAAAGGAACCTTACCATTCCTGCAGAATTTTTTCCGATAGTGGTGGGCTTTATACCTGTGGCCAGCCCAGCTTTTGCCAACCGCAGAAGTGATCGAATCTTCTGGTAATTAGTGACAACCAAGCAGTGGTCCAAAGTGATCAATCGGCAAAATAATCATCTGGCTCTGAGCGGGTTATCGGCTTGTCCAGGAAGTTGGTGGTAGGTGTCTTTGATCAATAACATTTCCGCTTTGTGGCTCAGCACATTCCAGGCGTGGAAGCGACATAGCAGAGCGCTCATCTCCAGGTTCCAGATGGGCGATTCAGCCTGCACTAGCCCCTGGAGCATCCTCGGATCGGCACCCTTTCCATAGGAGCTCCTGGGCCCTTGGGAGAGGATACGATCATCACCGGAGATTCCCACTGAACTTCGCTGGCTCCAGCAAGCGGCAGGCCTATCAGGGAATTTTCCGCAATCCATGCTTTCTTCCCAGATTCCCGCGCTTAACAGTCTCAAAGGGGCGGGGGGCTCCTGGGTTACCGAATTGGTCTTTATACTCTCCATATGTACCTTGGTTGTTTACAAACAGCGCGGGCGGTCTCCCAAAACCATCGCGGACACACCGGTTTTGGCAGCGGTATCCTTCTACTGCAACAGGCTTCGGGGATTGCGGACCCCACGGGATCCTTCCTGGTTAGGCAGGCCATAAAGGGGGTGGAGCCGGATGGCGCCCTAAGGTCAGGGACGGGCGCCTCCCGATTTCTCTGAACTTGCTCACTCAGATAGCCGCCACATTACCCCGAGTGTGCACGTCCTCTTTTGAGACTTGCCTCTTTAAAGCAGCCTTTAGTTTGGCATTTTTGGGGGCTTTCCGAAGCGGGGAAATAGTCTCAGCGTCTAGGGAGGGTACTAGCGACAGACCTCTGTCACTCAAGGATGTCCGGATCCATGAGCGCACTATATACGTCCACCTGCGGCATTCCAAGACGGATCAGCAGGCCAGGGGCACCTGCATCTCCATGCAGGCCTCCATAGCCCCTGGCCCTTGCCCGGTGAGGGACATGGCATCTTACCTGGCAGTCCGCCCGAAGGGGGGAGCCCCTTTATTTGTCCATATTGATGGGACTCGCCTCTCACGCTACCAACTGGCAGCGGTGCTGAGGCTCTGCCTATCGGCCCTGCACCTCCCCGCGACATCCTATGGGCTCCATTCCTTTCGGATCGGAGCAGCGTCCACTCTATAGCCGGGGCTGAGGCCCCAACCCGGCAGAGTCATGGGCGTGGAAGCTGTTAGAAAAGGTCATCGGCCTACAAAAGCGCGTGCACATCAGAGCGTTTGCGCATCAATAGGGTTCCTGCGCCATGTGTGGCCCCACCTAACCTGCAATTTTGTCTCCAGCTTCTTTAGGACACCAGAGAGTCATTTTGGGTGGTTGGCCCACAGCATGCGTCTTCCTGGAGCGGCAAACCACGCCCAGCCTCTTCAGGATGGGAGTCGGGACCTGGAGCCTTACACCACCAGTCCAGGCTTCACGGTGGATCCGGAAGAAGAGGCATGCATTGGCAGGACCTTCTCCCCATCCTTCCAGACCAAGCTGCTGGAAGTTTTCAAGCCCCCCGCGCGCACTGGGTGTTGCGGCTTCGGAGAGAAGCTGACATCCCCTGCAGTGAAGAAGCGTGCAGCTGTTACAGTCGATGTTAGCGGACTTGGACTCCATTCACCACCTGCTGCCGGAAACTTCGATCTTCTGGTCTCTCACTTGTTGGGGAAGGCAGTATGGAGAGGTGCCTTGAACCCTTCACTGCAATTGAATGGAGGCCAGACCAAGGATCTGCCGGACGATGTCGCGTTTTGATTCAGGGTTTTTGGGGGGGCAGGAGGTTTCACATCGGGACATTGCGCCCTAAGGTGGAAGCACTGTACAGGCAGGATGGGGGGTTGCATTTATAAGCCTCAGAGGGCACGGAGTTTGTGGTTGCATAGCCTTAGAACAGCATTGTGTGATTGGCTGTGAAGGCATATGGGAGGCTTTTTTGGCGGGGAGGCGGGGGAAGGGATTCCCTTCGGCCCGGCTCTGTGGCGGGTTGCGCATGGGAGGTGATCCGCTGGCAGGGAAGCTGGGAGAGCTCCCCTGTTTATTACACCTCCTTAGGAGGTAAGAAGTTAGGTGTTTCTGAAGCCCACGGTTGGAATGCCCAGCGGTGACCTAAGGAGCTTAAGCGCCCCTAGTGAAGGATGGGAGATGGGGCCCGGTCATGGAGCGCCGCCCGGTCTGGAATGTCCCACTCCAATCTTCCGCTTGGCTAGATTCCTCCAGCAGGCGGGCTGTAGGAACTAGTCATCCTCTGGGGAACAGCACTCGGGCTGCCCAGATGCTTGTATCACCTCCCATGCTGCGCCAATTTGCCTTCCTGTATTTTCGGTTAATAAATTCTTTGGCTATGGCCATTTGCTTACCCACACTATATATACTGTCTTGTGTATTATTCGGTGTATCGGGTCACTGAGCATGAAGGGCCACACCTCTACACGCAATAGCTGCCTTTTAAATGGCTAACATGAAGAATTCAGTTCTGTGATGAACAGAAAACAATAACCATGTTCATTGACTTATCTCAATGATAATACTTGCCTTCTGAGGGTGGGAACCACCTGGGTGGATCCTCTCCCAAAAACCACACGAGACTCTTTGCTGGGATAAACATTTGGCCATAGCCATTTATTAACCAAACAAAACAGAAGCGTGAGGCGTAGCATGGGTCTTGATCTGGCCTGTCTGCTTCCTAGTGAAGCTCCCCCGGGCGGATGCCCTGTATTGGGCTTCGCTCTGCTGAGGGGCTCTGCCGGGCGGACGCTCCTGGCAAGAGGTGTTCCCCGTTTGCCGGTTCGGTAGGGCTGTTGCCTCTTGCCGCAGTTGGCATTTCCAGATCAATACCCATGCGCCACCGCCGATGGCTATGACAGAAAAAACATGCAGCACCGTAATAAAAGTCCAGGGAGAGGTGGGTGGGCAAATCGCCAGCCTGCCAGAGCACATGGCCGGCACAAAGAAGGGCTGACTCCTTTAAAGGTTCCGTCAGCCCTCCCCTCTGGTGATGTCAGCCCTGGCCCAACATGCCGCGGGCTTTGCTTCCACCCTTGGTTGGGCGGAAGCAGTCACCTTGGCATGCTCCACCTCCCCCACCCCAAGAGGCAACCGCAGCCGGTGGGTGATTCACAGCTGTCTTTATTGTTTTCAGTTTTCAGCCCTTTCAACATTTTTCTTTATTTCATACATTTAAAAGTCCTCACACCATTTCCCACTGAAATGGGAAAGCCTCCCATCTGGAAAAGTCACATCACCCACTGGGGGGATGGTGGGTGAAATTTTTATCTGATTATCAGTGGAATTGAAGTAGAAATGGGGAATAAGTGCTTAATAACACATGATGCCACTTCCCATCTACAATAGACAAAAAGATGAGGGGAAATGTGCACAGTAAGGATGTTTTGAGAGAGGAGAGGAGATGTATTGGTATTTATATGCCAAAAAGACCCATAAGGAAGCCATGTGGGAGCTGGTTGCCAGATGGTGTCAACAAAAATACTGGACATGCTGTTTGAGCTGGAGGAGGTGGCACTGGGCTCAGGCTTCTGCCTCTGCTCCCATGCCTCTTCACTCACTGGCCTCCTTTCCCTTGCAGCCACCATTTGAGGGAAAGGGTGGCTGGGGTATGCCCAGCCTCTCTTACAGCATTGCAGAACTTCTCCCAGCCCGGCTGTCTTCCCTTCTGGTCAGGCTAGCAGGACAGACCTATCACTGTCCAAGCCTCCTTGTAAAAATACTAGGCATTTAAATGTCCAAATTTTTATTTTTTTTCTCCAGTCAGTAAAAATACTGGGCCATCTGAGCCATTATTATTATTATTATTATTATTATTATTATTATTATTATTATTATTATTATCATCATCATCATCATCATCATCATCATCATCATCATCATCATCATCATCAACAACAACAACAACAACAACATTTTTATATTTATAGGCTTACAACAATTTGTAAATACAATGGAGCAATTAAAGCAGTTAAAAACATAATCTAAAACAGATGGTGACTAAATAATACTAACTAAAATACAATAGGGAAGTAGAGGAGGCGTGGGAAAGAGCAGGGAGGGAAGAAGATGGAAAACTGTAGCCAGTCTCAATCATATGAGTGGTGGGACATCTCTGTCTTACAGGCTCTGTGAAATTGCAATAAATCTCTCAGGACCCAAGTGGCACGAGAAAATTCCCTTCCTGGCCCTAACTGAGTTTAGCCTGACCCCTTTTGGACCATGGATCACCAACAGATTTTCATTTGCCAGCCACAACAATCTTTGGGGAACATACTGACTGAGACCTCCTTTAAATATGCAGGCCCCAGCCTGTTTAGGGCATATGACAACCTTACATGGGAAGGGCAATCCCCTCATCCACTGGCCCTTGTTTCCCCTGTCTTGCTCACCACAGCTTGCCATCATTGCCTTCTTTCCCCCCAATCTTTCTGTTGTCACCATCTATTTTTCTGACTCTGCGTTGCTGAGACCCAGCAAGTGAAATTCTATGACCATTTTGATGAAGGACCACTGGCCAAAGAAGGTCTCCAGAAGGTTGGAAATATTGAAGAGGAAAGAGAAGATACAGGTTGACTTGATAGATAGAGCAATGAAAGTTTTTGCAGACGTAGGGGCCCTTATAACAAAAGGTACGGAAATGGATGACAATACCAAACAGAATGGAGAATAAAAGGACTTGCTTTTATATTGCTGTTTTGTTCAGGGAAGAGAAGGAGAAATAAAAGAGGGGCACTAATCACAGGAGATTAAAAAATAGGATCCTTCCAGTGGCAATTTGCAACTGATCTTGTACTCTTTTTGGAGAATTGGTGCAAGACTATCAGACTCTCCTGAAGAAGCGTCTTAGTGAAACACATAGAGAATTTGAGGGATTTAAACTGAGTAATAAAAATATATTTTACCTTATTTTGTAACACCTTTCTTGGCCTTATTTTTAATCTCCTTATTCAAGGCAGAATCTGGCCACTGTGTGAGCTCTGCCTATTCTCTTTCTCCCCAGCCTTCTTCTTAATTGTAGTAAAATCATACAGTTCTTTCTACTTCTTAGTGTATAGTTACTCTTAGGGAAATGCTTTCCTACTGTCTGTTCCCTCAGTGATGATGCTCAATATCTGGATAACTCCTAAGTAATTGAACCCGAAGGAGTGATGGTATAATCTTCACATGGGATTGTTGAAACATTCCCTGGCCAAAGTTCAAGTCATTCTTCTAAAATACAAGTGTGCTGGAACAATTCAACAAAGTAAATGGGGGAAAAATTAAATGTGCGCAAAATACTGTTTTCCTTGCCTCTTTTTTTTTTAGAATGAAAGATAAGGAGAAAGAAGCACCATCTTAAGTGTCTTTTTTAGCCATTTTCTATGTACAACCTCTGGGGAATTTTCCATGCAAAATTAATTAGTTGTCCTACTTAAGGGTTCCCCCCCACCCTTTCTCTGTTTCTCATTGCTATGAAAATGGTTAATTACAACTGTGGAAAATTGCCTTGGACATGGAAATGTTAAACATATTTGGTGAAATAATCCAAGAACAAGCTATAGCCACCTATGTGTGTATAGATACTGTAGGCTCTTTGAAAGTTAAAGGTAATAACAAAATCAGGAGTCATCATAGAGGGAGTTTATGATTTTGTAAAGAATGTGGCAAAAGTTGGATCCCTCTCTCTCTCTCTCCATTATTTCAGCTTCTCTGCAGATTGCAGAAAGTTGTGATAGTCCAAAAGAAAAGGCACGTAAGTCCTTTTGTGAAGACCAACCAAACTAACATAGGGCAATATAGAAGCATTTGAGTTCTCCAGAGCTCCATGTTAGGCTAGATGTTGAAAGTATACAATTGGAGGGAGGAGTGAAAAGCGGGTGTATCAGGCCCCGAACTGAAGATTTCTTGTCTCCATCTTCTGCAGAAGACCAGGCAGATCTGAATAGATAAAATGGTGCTGGGTGGAGTTGCTATCATGCTACGCCATTGGTCTTCTAGAGTAGAAAGGGCAGTGGTGGTCTCCAAATGAAACTATAAGCCCAGTAGTATCTGTACACAGGAAGCCCAAAGGAGCAGTAAAGAACACATATGATAAGGAGTTGCCCACAGCCATTGAAATAATTCAGATTCAAGGGTTGTTTCATCTTTCAAAGCTGGGCAGAAAAGGATAGATATGACAGGTGCAGCTTGTCATCCAAGGGGAAGCAGAGTTGCATTTTCAGGAATTTCCTTTTCTACACATAAAGAATCTGGATGAGAACCCCCCCCCCCTTGCACTTGTGTGTCCAAATCACTCATGGGAGGTTCCTTTGGACTAAGAACTGGAGGGAAAAAACAGATAAGAGGATGGTTTAGGTCAGATAACTAAGACCCCCCCCCTCCCCAAAGTCAATTTGGCTGTTCAGCATCACCATTTTTTTTCATTTTGTACCTATTTTTCATTTTGTACCTATTTTCACTGAAGTGTTGGATTTTGCAAACTATGCTTACATTGAGGTATTAATGAACACAGTGCATATTGCTAGGCACTAAATTCAGAAAAAAGTATTTTGTGACAAACAGGACATCCATTTTAAAAATACAGGCTTTGTTTTACTTCTTCTGTAACACTGATTTTGTATTATTACAGCTTAGTCAAAACTTGTAGTTTGCTCTCAGTTTGCATTATTTCCATGAAACTTCCAGTACCAATTCTATGTCTGAGCATCATATGATGTTCTAACATAGTTCTGGAAGAATGGAAATTAATAAAATGACCAAAGTCTGTAACACAGAATAAATCCCTAACCTCCAAACAGATGGAAGTCCTGTTAATAAAAATGGCTCATCAATTTAAGCCACTGGCATAAACAGCTGGAAGGCAGAGGAAAAAAGTAATGTCAAACTAAATAGAATGGGGTGGACTAATGTAATAAAATGTGCACAACACACATACTAAAAATGCTAAAGTCAAATAGCAATCAAAAGCAAGCTACAGTTTCCTAGGCAAAGTCCTTCCCTTGAAATGAACAGCACTTATGCAAGAGTGCTCTTACACAGTTCCTACTCATTTCAACAAGGCTCGTGTGGGAGAATGTCCTAAAGGAATTATTGGGATACTTTTAAAATGCGAGGTGATGATAGCCATATACAAACTGAGACACAATTTGATATTTATAAATGGAACAAGAAGAAAAGAAAAAGAAAACAAGAAAAGAAAAATACCTGGCAGAACAGCTTTGTTTTATAGGCCCTGCAGAACCATGATAGATCACTCAGAGTCCTGGTCTCATTGGACAGAGCATTCTACCAGACTGAAGTCAGAGCTGCAGTCGAGAACAGCCCTGGTTGAGGGCAGCTGGACAGTCTTCATACTAAGGACCACCAAGAAGCTGTTATTTGCAGAGCATAATGTTTTCTGGAAGAGGAGGACTCACAGATATGAAGGTCCCAGACCAGGGGTAGGGAACCTGCGGCTCTCCAGATGTTCAGGAACTACAATTCCCATCAGCCTCTGTCAGCATGGCCAATTGGCCATGCTGGTAGAAAACTGATAGGAAATGGCTTTGCTGGAATTCATTTCATTAGGTTTTTAAGGTTAACACCAAAACCTTAAACCTGGTTTGATACTCCAACTGGAGACAATGTGGCTATTGGAGCACTGAACAAATAAGAGCTCTCCACAGTGTCCCAGTGAGGACCTGGGCAGCTGCATTTTGCACCAGCTGAAGTTTCTGGAGACGTCTCAATGGCAGGCCTGTGTAGAACAAGTTACAGTAGTTTAACCTGGAGATGATTGTTACATGGGTTACTGTGGATAGGTCAGGATAGGCCAGTTGTTTAACCTGGCTAGATGAAAAAACACAAGTTTAGCCACATTTGCAACTGGTGCCTCCATAGACAGGGAGGCATCCAAGATCATGACAATGCTCCTGATCATGACAATGCTCTTGGCTGGCCACTCACTAATAGATATAGTCAGTCATCATCTTTGTACTGGTGACAACACAGCTTGAAACTCTGGCCAACTGGGCAACAGGGTGAATATAGATGTTAAATAACATCATACAGAGGATCGCTCCCTGATGAACCCAATATGCCAATGGATGGTGGGGTGGTGTCCTCTCCCTCAACGCTACCCTTTGTCCTCAACTGTGGAGAAAGGAGACCAGCCATTGTAAGACTGTCTCCCATATACCAGGGTCCTCAAGGCAGTGAGCCAAAAGCTCATGACTGACTTTGCAAAACACTGTTGTCTGACCAAGAAATACCAGTAACACTGACCGACTTTGGTCAGATTCAGATTCAGAAACCTTTAATAGGCATACATAGCACAAGGACAGAAGGAAAAAGTAAAGTGTAAATCCAATAGAGAATGGTGAAAATAGTATGAACAGAAGCCAAGGGAACCTAGCTCAAACTGCGCAGCAAAAATTTGGCTACGATTTCCGTTATTTCAGTCTCGGGATTGTTGAGCAGAAGAATCATCTTTGCGTTGGTAGAGTGATCCGAGAACCTGGCTCTGCCAGTACAGGGAACACAACCAGGTTCAACACCAGTGCCAAGGTCTTCCAGAGTCAACACTGCAGTCCAAGGCATAATTGTTTCTACGATCAGTTGTTTTTGTTGCCCTGGATTTCCCAAAAAGACAGCACTGCCTGCTGGAAAACGAATGGTGCCAAAAGCTTGCGTTCTACAGAGTCAACATATTTGTGCATTGATCTTGTTCCTTTAAAGAGTTGCCATTATCCCATGGGACTGGCAATTCCATTGCAATTATACCGTTCACATAGCAGCTTCATTCAAATAGGCCCAGCAGTATAAATCTAAAATCAGTACAGCCAATGATGTTCCTATTTATCTTTAGAATTCAAATCCCTGTGGTTATCTAAATGCTGAAAGTCAGGGGAACTACAGAGATGCACATTCCTTGGCATGGGAAAAACTTACCTAACTTTGCCATTGACCAATTTAAAGATAACCACAGGAGAGTCATAATTTGGATTATATACAGCGAAGGGAGCATCAGTGGTGAGTCTTATGCTTTAGCTGTTGTTAGGCACAGTGACATTGTTCTGATTATTTTTAAGCTATCTAATCCAACTGAAAAAGCATGGCAGGAGCTAAACCGTGGCACGTTGTGGAAAAGCCCAGCCAGGCTTAGGCGCCTACTAAGGAGCAAGGTTGGTAATATGGGATCCTGTTTAGCAAACCACGGGATCCCGATTGAAGCACTCCCCTCTCTGCGATGGCGCGCGCAAAACACATCATCGCAACAGGGCAGGCTGAGCCTATAAAAGGCGTCATCGCAACAGGGCAGGCTGGGCCTACTTGAGCCCAAGATGCCAGACTGTAAGGACCTGCGAGAGTTTGGTAGGTGATCGGGGGGAGGAATGGAGGGCGTCAGGGGGTCATTAGGCGGCCACTAGGAGAAGCGTGAAGGCAGCAGCAGAAGAGGTGCCTGCCTCGGCTGGGGTTCCAGAGTTTGAGACAGAGGCGGCGGAGTGGGCAAATGGCATTGCAGACAGAGGGGGCTTGCCTCACACCGCCACCTCCCTTTCTTCTACGGCGTATCTGCAGGAGGGGGGGGTGCATCCTCCCACACAGTTTTGTTTCACTGCAAAGGTTTGAAGCCAGCCAGTGGTATGATGGTTAGGAAGTGAAGGTGGATTCCATTCTGAAGGACTGGGTTTGATCCCCTACTCCCCCACCTGAGGAGCAGAGGGTGGGTAGTTCAAGCCTTCCCCCTCACCCCATGCTTCTTCAGCAAGGCCACCGGGCGGAGCCACCGCGTAGGACAAAGGGGCCAGGGCGTGGCTCAGCTCGCGGGAGGAGTTTGAGTTCGTTCAAGGGATTGATTAGAGGGAGTGAAACAAGGGTGCCACTTTCTAATGTTGCTTTTTATCCTCTCCCATTTGTTTCCTTCACCTTGGCCTTCTCTGAGCAGTTGGTTAGAGGTTTTTCTTCACACATTGGTTCTCAGGGTACAGGATTGGCTACAGTGCAGCACTAGGGAATTTTATAGTTATCCCTAGGAATTTTTCCAAGTGTCATCTTTTACACACTAATGGCACCTCAAAGGAGCAGCAAGCGCAAAGCTCCTAGCTTGGGCAAAGTGCCAGTCACCAAGGCACCCAAAACTCGAGTGCAGTCTGTAGCACCCTCACAGGCTGACATGAACATGGCGGCGTGCCTCTAAGCTGCTGTAGGAGGCAGGTCACCAGGCAGGGATAACACACACAGGTCAGCATGTATGGATCGCCAGCACAAAGTGGGGCAAAACCCAACCTGACCTTGCTGGCCCCTCTAAGGGGGTGGTCCATGAAGCTGCAGCAGGCAGCTCCCCAATCTAGTGACACAAGGTAAGGGTACCCACTGTGACTACAAGTAGAGGTGGTACTAATCCGGTGGCTGCAATGTCGGAAATGAGTTCCCTTATTTTTCAGAACTTAGCCAAAATATTCACACAGCTGGCTAATACTTTACAACAAAACATCGCCATTTTGCTGCCTCTTACCGGCCTCTGAAGTCAGTAAGAAGAGTCAGCAGAGAATGGAAAAGGATACTTTCACACAGGTCGAAGGAAGCAGTCCTGGTGGTATCGAGGAGGAGACATGGGAAGCTGGACCCCAGCTGCGGTCAGAAAGCAGGGGAAAGAGCGCGGGAAGTCTTATGCTGGTCTTCAAGCTGCTGCTCCACCTCATCTTCGTCGTCCAGTGAGTACTCCTCAGATGACAATTCTCCTCATGGGAATGGACATTCTGGGAGGTCAGGGCAGCCATTCCTTCACTCCGTCAGGGCCTTAGCAAATGCAGGGAAGTAGCCTGGGTTTCCCTGAAGGGGATCTCCTCCCCCCTCACCTTTCATGGTAGTGAACCAGCTAAGGCCCCACCGGGTCGGCACCTATCAAAAAAGGTAAAGGAGAGGGCCCTTAATGGGTACTATATGGACGTTTTCAAAGTTATCCTTCCAGGTTCTTCCACATCATCAAGCAAGTCAAAATGGGTGGAGAGGACATTTGACAATTGGTTTGTAGGTTATGGAGAACATATGGCATTGATTTCTGTGGCTCACCCGCTCAGGGCCTGGCAGTTAGCTACCCATCAATGCAATGTGGGTAGGGCCCGCCTCATTGGGGGTGATAGTGCTGCCATAAATTACAATGAGGAATTTAGGAGATCTACATCTTGTCGCAGTGATACCCACTGGGACATTATAAATAATGAGGCCTGGACAATGTTTGTCCAGCCCTTCACCTGCCCTTGGTTTCCAGTACAAGAAAAGGGCCAATTTTCAGGGGGAAGGACCCCAATTGGAAGGGGGGAAGGACCTCAAATGTTGAGAGTACAATCAGTGTAAATGCCAGAGGTGAGATACAGAAGATTCCTTTTCGTCGATTCTTGCTAGTCCTCATGTCAGGTTTGCCTGCCCTAGGAGCTGGAAGCCACAGCCCTTTCGAGGAGCCCGACCTCTGGTCAACCCAGCTCTTAGAGGGGGAGGGTCGGACCCCTCCACAACCTCTACCTCATCATAACTCCACAGAGCCTGGTCATTGGGAGTGCCTCGCCAGCACCCCAATCAAGTTGCCCATTCTGGCTCCCCTATTGGCCTCATATCCCAACCGGACAGCAGCCAAATTCCTATGGGAGGTTTTTTACAGGGTTTCTGAGTCCCATACACTGCCCCCTGTGTGCCCACTGACTACAATAATCTCAAATCGGCTCACGTTTTGCCTGAGGTGGTGGCAGCCAAGCTGGGTAAAGAAGTTGCAGCTGGCCGCATGGCTGGCCCTTTTTCTGCCCCCCCCCTTAACCTTTGGGTCTTCCCTCTGGGGGTAGTGCCTAAGAAGGCTCCTGGGGAATTCTGCTTAATTCACCACCTATCCTATCCCAAACGGTCATCCGTGAATGATTTTATAGACGAAGGGCTTAGTTCGGTGCGCTACGCGTCCCTCGACCATGCCATTAATTTGATCCAGTCATGCGGCCCTGGGTTGCTGTTTGCCAAGTGTGACATCCAGTCTGCTTTTCATCTACTTCCCATTCACCCTGAGGACTTCTGTCTACTGGGCATCAAGTTTAGGGGACAGTGGTTCATGGATAAAGCCATGCCCATGGGCTGCTCAGTAGCAGCCTTCGAATCTTTTAGTTCATTGCTGGAATGGGCAACCAAGGGCCAGTCAGCCAGCCCCCACATCACACATTACTTGGATGATTTTCTTTTTGTGGGCCAAGCAGGTACGCAACAATGCCACCTTAGGCTTGCTGCCTTTCAGGCACTAACTTCTGAACTCAGAGTCCCATTGGCCAGTGAAAAGATGGAGGGGCCCTCCACCTCCTTGGTTTTTCTAGGGATCACTCTGGACACAGTGAGAAGCACATCCAGCCTTCCTCCTAATAAGCTCTCCAAGCCCTATGAATTGTTAGGCCACCTGGATGGGAAAATGAAATGTGTATTAAAGGGCATCCAAGTGTTATTAGTCCACCTCAGTTTTGCATGCTGTGTTGTCTCACCTCGGAGGCCCTTTTGCGCCAGGTTGGCACATGCTACCCGAGGGGTCACTGCCCCTCACCATTACATATAGCTGACAAAGGGCATAAAAGCGGATCTGCCGGTTTGGCAGAAGTTTTTCAGGCACTTCAATGGGGTCTCTCTATGGCAGACCCGCCTGACTTGGAAACCTCCCTTCAGATCCACTCTGACGCATCAGGAAGCCTGGATTTGGGGTTTACTTCAAGGGTTAATGGTACGCTGAGCGCTGGTCCCAGGGGTGGAAAACGACTGGCCTCCTCAAGGAATTTACCTTCCTAGAGTTTTTTCCTATCCTGGTAGCCCTCTACTTATAGCGACAGCAGTTTGCCAACAGCAGGGTGGTCTTCTGGTGCGACTATCAGGCTGCGGTCAGGATTATCAACTGTCAATCCTCTCGCTCTGAGCGGATGATGCGTTTAGTACAGAGGTTTGTGGTGGTATCACTGGTTAATAACATTTCTTCCGTGGCCCATCATATTCCAGGGATCAACAATGGGATAGCAGATGCCCTCTCACGTTTCCAGATGCAGAGATTTCAGGAGCTGGCACCAGAGGCTTGCCCGGAGCTGGAGCCCTTCCCACAGAAGCTGTGGGATCTTGGGAGCGAGTAATCTTGGGTGGAGTGCTGGCCTAAGTTGCCCCTGCAATGCAGCAAGCTTATCAGGGGGCCATTAGATCATTCCTAGCATTCCACAGGTCTCAAGGGAAACAAGCCAGTTACCTCACCCACCTTTGCACTCAAGGTCAAGCAGCCAAGACCATGCACCTGCACTTGGCAGCAGTATCCTTTTGTTGCAAGGCCTCTGGCCTTGCAGATCCCATAGATTTGCCCACGTGAACAGGCTGTCAAAGGGTGGGCAAGATCCCGCACCGCGTCCTCAGGACAGACGCCACCCCATTTCATGGGAACTTCTGGCCGGCTAGCTAGCACACTGCCCCAGATTTGCACTTCGCAATTTGAAACAATCTTACTCATAGCGGCCTTCAGCTTGGCCTTTTGGGGGGCATTTCACAGTAGCAAATTGGTCTCTGCCTCCTGGGCTGACCACAGCATCAGACCCCTGTCAATAAATGATGTTAACATTGTGGGCCACACCATTTACATTCGTCTGAGGCAGTCCAAGACAGGCACTGCCTCATCTGAGGCAGTCCAAGACAGACCAGAGGGTGAGGGGCACACACATTTCTATTCAGGCCTCCACACTTCCGGGTCCTTGCCCAGTAGGGGACAAGGCAGCATACCTGGCCATCCACCCAAAATTGGGGGGGCTTGTTCCTGCATGCCAATGGTACGTGCTTATCAAGGTAACTACTAGCCGCCCTCTTGCAGCTCTGCCTGTCTGCCCTGAATCTCCCGGTCTCTGCTTTTGGCCTACATTCCTTTAGGATAGGGACGGCTTCTTCCTTAGCTGCAATGGGGGTACCAGTGAACAGGGTCATGGATGTCAGATGTTGGTGTTCTACATCCTACAAGACCTAAATTAGGCCACTAATGCAGCACTGAGGGGGTAAAACGTGTTACCTCGGCTAACTTTTCTGTCAGTTTTTTCAGGTGCCAGGCGAAGTGTTTGGGTCATGGGACACAGCATTGTGCTTTGGGCAGCTAGATACGTAGCTTCATTAGGCTGGGGTCGGGACCTTGGCCTCCACCACCGGGCACAAATCTACTGGTTTGGGAAAAGAGGCATGCTCTGGCATGACCTTATTCCTCTCCTTCGAGACGAGCTGGAAGCCCACGGCCCACCTCATGCGTTAGTGTGGTTCAACTTGGGGAAAATGACATCACATCGGTGTGGAGTGTTCACCTGCTTCAGACGATCTTGGTGGACTTGGACTTTATTCACCAGCTGTTACCGGGAGCAAGGCTTTTTTGGTCGTACCTGCTGGAGAGATGCTCTTGGAGTGGTGCCACGGACCCTACTTGGGTGGATCGTAGACTTGCCGGGTGGTAACACATTTTGTACAGGACTTTTGGGGTCAAGGAGTGCCACACCATGACATTTCTTTTAGGCTGGAGGCTCTGTTTAGAACGGATGGGGTATACTTATTTCATTGGGGTATGGACCTGTGGCTGCATAGCTTGAGGGCAGAGCTGTGTGATTGGCTGGGAGATTAGGAAGCATTTGGCAGGAGCCATATGGGGGGTCCCACATGGCAGGTTGCGCATGGGGTGTGTGATCCACTGGAAAGAGGAAGCTGGGGGAGCCTCCATAAGAGGTCGGGGTGGAGCAAGCAGATGGTTAAATGCCTGGTGGGGCTAAGATGGCTTGCGCCCCTAGCAGCATTTAGAGAGGGTCACCAGACAGGGGCACATCGCCCACCTGGGATCGCCCACTCTAATATTGCCTTACGGTCAATTCATTCAGCAGGTGGGCTCAAGGAATTCGGTGGACTCTGGGGGACAGCACTCGGGCTGCCCAGAGGAGGGATCACCCCCTCCCCATGCTGCGCCATTTGCTTCCTTCTACTCTCTGTCAATAAACCTCTGGCTATGGTCAATATTTTATCCACACAAAGTTGTTATGTGTTTATTTCATCTAGGGGGGAGTGGGAGTCTTAAGAGCACCACACCTCTACCCGCAAAAGGGGTTTCCAGACAGGTCAAATGGATTGCCCCCTTCAGGCAAACAAGAGTACAGTATATGTTCCCTCTAATTCAGGTACCTCTGTCTAATGGTCAACAATTGACAATGTTTGCAATAGGATATCTGTATCCTTTAACAGTTGATTGACATGAGAACATTCAGCAGGTAAAGATATTTGAGTCACTGTCAATAACCTGATGCATTTTTGTGTGCTACACAACTGTCACAGCCTTGACAGAAAAAAATGCAACCATATCTTAACCTCATGTCAGGATACCAAAAAAAGAAAAAAGAAAAATCAGTTTTAGTATGGTTCTTATGTATGGAAATTATTGTTATAACTTTGAATATTTTGCAAAAAATATTACATATTTCCAGACTCATCTCTTATCACTTTTCAAGAACATGCATATATTTTTTCAGGCTCAATGAAAAATGTACCGGTAATACAGTGAACAGGGAATAGTCCTGAATAGTCCTGAGAAGGACACATTGTCTGCTTCTTAGCTGTGGCATTTGTTCTATGTGCAAATCCCTCTAGAACCCTACCCCACAGAATAACAGTTCTTGAAAAGCAATTTTTAAGTGCTTTACGAATCATAAATGGTAGTGATAAAGAAGGGGGAAAGCAGTGTCTGAAGAAATGGTATGGCATTGTCTTGAGGGTGAGAGTAGCAAAATGCATCTGAAAGAAGAGGGCTGTCTCCCAGATGTTGTACAGATGTTTTTAGATGCTATAATTTTCCGATAACATTTAGCATGTATCACACAAGCACATGTACATTTCACTTTCAGGTATTCTACCAGTTAACATACTTTCATTAGGAAGCAATAATAGAATAACTGGATTTATGAATGTGTTTTATACAAAAACCAACTATTGATCCATTGATTCCAGTACAGCAGCCATTTTGACTGTCAGCAGGATTGCCAGTATTCAGGTGGGACCTAGAGGTCTCCTGGAATTAAAATTGATTTTCAGACTGGTTTCAGACTGGTTTCTCTGGAGGAAATGGTTGCTATAGCATGAATTCATCCCCACTAAACTTCTTACCAAACCCCACTGTCCCTTGGCTCCATCTCCAAATTTACAGTAATTTCCCAAGCTGAATTTGGCTACCCTACCCTTTAGAGCTCCAGCGAAAAGGCTTCTCCATCCTGCAGTATGATTTCAGGGACTGAGCCTTGGATTCTTCTGCATGAACAGCATTTTTCCTGAGTAATAAACTTTGGCCCTTCTATCACTATGCTGTGTAAAATTGCAAAGGGGCGAAACCAGTGGTGGGATCCAAAATTTTTAATAACACGTTCATAAATGACCTGGAAGTAGGGGTGGGTAGCGTGGTGGCCAAGTTTGCAGATGATACCAAATTATGTAGGGTGGTGAGAACCACAAAGGATTGCGAAGAGCTCCAAGCGGACCTTGATAAATTAGGTGAATGGGCTCAGAAATGGCAAATGCAGTTCAATGTAGCAAAATGTAAAGTGATGCACATAGGGGCAAAAAATCCAAACTTCACATACACGCTACAGGGGTCAGTGCTATCAGTCACAGACCAGGAAAGGGATTTAGGCGTCTTAGTTGATAGTTCCATGGGAATGTCAACTCAATGCATGGCAGCTGTGAAAAAGGCAAACTCTATGTAGGGGATCATTAGGAAAGGAATTGATAATAAAACTGCAAGGATTGTCATGCCCTTATATAAAAGCAGTGAATGCTGACTGCACTTAGAGTACTGTGTCCAGTTCTAATTGCCGCATCTCAAAAAAGGATATTGAGGAGATAGAAGAAAAAAGTGCAGAGAAGGGCAACAAGGATGATTGAGGGACTGGAGCACCTTCCCTAGCAGGAGAGGCTGCAGCGTTTGGGACTCTTTAGTTTGGAGAGGAGGCTGGCTGAGGGGGGATATGATTGAAGTCTACAAAATTATGCATGGGGTAGAAAATGTTGACAGAGAGAAATTTTTCTCTCTTTCTCACAATACTAGAACCAAGGGGCATTCATTGAAAATGCTGGGGGGAAGAATTAGGACTAATAAAAGGAAACACTTCTTCACGCAACGTGTGATTGGTGTTTGGAATATGCTGCCACAGGAGGTGGTGATGGCCACTAACCTGGATAGCTATAAAAGGGGCTTGGACAGATTGCCCATGGAGGAGAAGTCGAGTTGTAATGGCTACCAATCTTGAGTCTCACTGATCTGAGATTGCAAATGCCTTAACAAGATGAGGTGATCGGGAGCAACAGCCGCAGAAGGCCATTGCGTTCACATCCTACATGTGAGCTCCCAAAGGCACCTGATGGGCCACTGCGAGTAGCAGAGAGCTGGACTAGATGGACTTTGGTCTGATCCAGCTGGCTTGTTCTTATGTTCTTATGGTGGGATTCAAACAGTGGCGCCGCCGCACACACGCATCTCCAGTCCCTATTGGGCAGGGAGGTTGCTTTAGTAACCCCTTCTAGGAACTCAGAAAAAATTAGTAACCACTTCTAGAGAAGTGGTGAGAACTGGTTGGATCCCACCTCTGGGCGAAATAGATCTGCAAATCATTAGAAGTGTTCAGTTACCAATAATTTTTTTTAATACAATGGCATTTTGCATAGAGGATGCTTATGAAAACCTGATGGATAATACTGGTTTTGGTGTTTCTGATACTGTAAATGCCTATAGCTGTTTTGGTTGCATTGCCACTTTCCCACTGAGTAATCAAACAGTATTTGAGAATGAAGTATAACAGAATGGAAATTGTAAAATATATTTTTGCCCAGAGCTGTAGGTATTCTGCTACTGTACTAAGTAGCATGTAGAATTGTTGTAGGATTCAACATCCTGTGATTCTTAGCTATCATGGGATGGGGGATTTTAACTTTCTGGCCCTTAAAACTGCAACAATAGCATACAGACAATGCTGGATAAAATGCGGATATATGGGGGTTAGGAATTGATACAAGGGATTCCACTCTTTGTTCCTCCCCATGACTAACAGGAGCAGAATACAATATGCAAATTGGCTTAATTTGCATTTTATACATATTGCAGAATTCAGTTTTCACAAATATGGATCACTGTGGCACAGAATTTTTATATACATATATATTAGCACACTATATACACAGACCTATTCCCTGGCTCTTTTCATCACAAGACAGGGGCAATATAATCACTACCTGAATTACCACAATCCTTTCCCCAAGTCATCTCACAAGACAACAGAATTGTAACCTCTCCCCCCTTCACCACCACCTTTTTTTTGCAAACTTATCAAATGCTCATTAAACAAGTATGTTAAAAGAGTACATTGAAAGCTTGCTTAGAATACCTGCAGACCTGTTGTCTGTTCTGAAGTGGAATGCACAGAGAGAAGCAATAATCAGATTGCCTCTTTGTTTCTTGCAAGGCAGGTAGATGGGTGAAAATTCAGAAAAAGGAAGGTGACATTTCTCAGCACACTTTAACATAGTCCGGCATGATCTACATGTCATTCAGACCGTTGAAAAGGGGAAACAAACCTGGCTATGCACATAGCACACTAAAAGCCAACAACACAGAGACAGATGATGGCACATGCGTATTTGTAATGCCATCCGTCTAGGATTTCTGGCACCACAGCAATCCTATCTTGATGCAATATTTATGTACTGTATGTCAGGCTTGTGCCAGAATGCAAGCAAACCTCATAGCTGAGAGCTGCTTGAAGCATTTATGGGAGCAGAATGTGTGATGTTGCCTTGGCCATCCAAAATGCAGTAGTAAATTAAGGAAGAGCAGATCAAGTGCAGACTCCTGTACTTCAATGGTAGCTTATTTCTTCTGCTTCCATCAAAAGCAAGACCCTAGTCCTTGTCTTTGATCTAATGATTACTATAGCAAGAATACTAGGCCAAAACTAAACAGTTCAGGCCAAGTCCTGACACTTGGCAAATTCTAATTCTAATAACTCTGTATAATTTAGCATTTTTAGAGAAAAGGAGGAAATAACATTGCTAAAGGTGGAAGTAACATTCCAAGAAATATGGAGCCTAAAAGATCACTTGATCCCATCCCCTTAAAGACATAAATTTCATTTTACCTCATATCTTGAAACCACAACACCACACATTTCTCCACCCCACTTCACTTGTAAGCTGCTGCTACATGGGAACACATTAACATCATGATGTCAGGACACAAAGTTCATTGTACTAGAAACCCTGTTCTTCTCATAATCTTTAGTTCCACATTAAAGTGTTGTGTGACTAATCTTTCCTCTCTCTATAATTCATATTTTTTGGTTAAATAAAGCAAGCAGAATTCAGTCATTGAGCTATGTCACAATGACTAGCAGACTCTAGCATTTAAAATAGATATTTTAGGAATGTTTGTGCACTGAAAAAGGGTAATGCTGTTATAAATAGTAGAGCACTTTATAACTCAGGGGAACAAATGTCCATAGTGACCTGGCATTATGAAGGTTAGACAAGTCAAGAAGGAAAAAGGTAGCATCAAGCATGGCGGAGGGACTAATCCATTGAGCTAACCTCTTTCTGATACATGTTGTACAAATGCCTGTTCACTGCTATGACAGTTACAAAAAACTTTTACTTTCTGTTTATCAAATATCAGACCTGTGAAATCTGTAAAGATAAAGGAAATACAGTCACTGCTAATACTGTATATTTTAAAATAAGCCGAGAGAGAGAGAGAGAGAGAGAGAGAGAGAGAGAGAGAGTGTAGGCATATATGTTGTAATTACACTATCAGCACTAGTATTGAGTTTGTCTTTTCTAAATACAGACAAGTATACTTTCTATTCCAACACATGCACCTACAAACACATGACTATGCAAACAGCATTTCTTCCTGCTGTGTGCTGGAAAAGTCAGAATATACAGAACTATATATTATTTAAATTTAAAAAAACTTGACAGTAAGATGAATATTGGTGGATGTCATTTAAAGGAAAAATGTAACTGTGAGATATATCTCACACATGTAAGAGGGACATTGTTACCTAATCCAATAAAAACACTGAAGACTGTTAGGATGATCTAAAAATCAAAACCATTTCTCAAGCGAGTTGAGAGATGAATTCCTATTGGCCAAAAGATGACTGTGGATCACAGAACTGGTTTCAGCCAGGAACATGGGACACGGAGTCGTAATGATGCATGGAGCTTTCGCAATATTATGACATTCTTTCTTGAGCTTAAACCACTTGAGATCATTTGAGAAAGTTCAAGAGCATTAATTCAGAGCTGTCCTTCTCACAGAAGGTGGCGCTGATGGTGACCTGGAGGCCCACCTGGAAGGTAAGCGCCTGTTTGCTGGTCGCGCTGGCCGAGAGAAACCTTTCCCAGTTGACTGTTTAAGTGGCACAGATACCTACAATACAAACAAGACTATTAAGAGGTTAGAACAGAACAAAAAGAAAAAAGAGCCAATCATGAAATGCTAAGAGAATGCTATGACGTACTCTGGACAGTCTTCCAACAGGTGGCCTCAGTTTATTAAAAGGCACAGAGAAGGTATTATTTACGATTTACATAGTAATGTAAAGATGTAATAGCAGAGGGACCGTTGCATGTGTCCAAGAAATACACAGCATACAAGAAAGGCACAAAATACTCGAGAGACCTTTTTAACAGAGTTGAGTCACATGACCAATGGCACACAGCCAGAGGTGGACTGAGTCAATAAACAGGCTGCAGAGTGTTGTTCTTTCATGGTTCCATTACTCAAGTCATTTGTCAGCATGAAAGCAGATATTACAAATTTTAAACAAATCCCATTTGTGCTGAATGCAAACCAAGTGACAAAATGATGATATACGCATCTTAAATAACAACTGATTCAGCCTACATCTGACCACATTTAGGGTGTCCAGGTCCTTTCAACTGGAGCAGGGGGAAGTTGCCAGCTCCAGGCTGGGAAACTCCCAGAAATTTGGGAATGGAGCCTTGGGAGGACAGTGACCTTAGTGGGGTACAATACCATAGAGTCTACCCTCAAAAGCATCCATTTTCTGTAGGGGAATTGATATATGTAGTGTGGAGATCAGTTGTAATTCTGGGGGGTCCTCAGGTCCCACTTGGAGGCTGGTATCTCTACAGTTAAAGATGGGTGGGCTACCCTCTATTTCTAGAGATGCCAGCATCCAGGTGGGACCTGGGTATCCCCTGGAATTACAGCTCAACTGAATATTAGAGAGAGCAGTTACCCTGAAGGAAACAGCAGCTAACCGTTCTTCCATTCCCAAATTCTGCCTTCTCCAGACACTCCCCTAGGGTGAGGGGGAGGTTCCCCCAATCCTTGCTGCCTCTTTATAGGCCAGTGGGAGAAAATTAGGGGGGAGCTCTTCCGTTCTGGAAAAACATGAGGTTACATAATTAGGATTCACCTAAAACTTTATGGTTGAACCATACAGTTTTGAGTGAATTTTACACTGCCATCCCAACACGATGATATTATCTCCATTTTTGTTCAAAAAGTGATATTCTGCATCAGTGTGACATTGAAGACATTGCTGCTGCTCGACTGCAACCAAATGCTCCCATCAGCCTGCGAGTTGTGGATAGCAACCCTACACTATCCCAAATCTCCAGAAGCTTCCCAAATCAGAGTTGGCAACCATAATCTTGGAAACTGCTGTGACCATGTCTAAGAACAGTTGAGCCTACATTTCCCAAAGCTGCTGATCTAGTAGCAGAGCTACAAGGCGGTGGGGCTATGCACATTGCACTGGGCGCGCGCCTGGGGGTGAAAAATCATCCCCCCATGGCTTATGCCCCCACTTCCCTACCCCTGCATACCTGCAAAGGGCCCTGGGTAGAGTTCCTACCACCCCAGGGTCACTCCTGAGTAGTGTAGTTCCCACCCAGGCCTCAGCCTATTCCAGACAGGCCTGAACTTTTCCAGCCTAAACTAAGGTAAGTGGGGTGGGGCGCTGGGGGCCACAGGGGGGGCATTGCCTATGGGGACTGGAAAACTTAGAATCGGCCCCGGGTGTAGTTTGGTCCAGCTACGCCTCTGGTTCCAGCCTAAACTAAGGTAAGTGGGGTGGGGCGCTGGAAGCCACAGGGGGGGGGGCATTGCCTATGGGGACTGGAAAACTTATAATCGGCCCCGGGTGTAGTTTGGTCCAGCTACATGCAGCAGCACTCAGAAACTGAAGCCTGAGGTCCTTGTAACACAGTAGTTTGCAGGAGCTCTTCTCATCAGATAGCAAGGATCCTAAGAACCTGAGTGTTTTGGATGCAGACAAGCAAGAATGTTAAATGATAAGGAGGCTATAGTGAATTTTCATTGATGCATGTTTGCCTTTTATTTAACCTCTTTTACCAATTCCCAGCTAGTTGTGCCTCATGTTGTGATATGCAGCTGACTCATATAAGGAGTGACATGAACAGGCAGACTGCCTGAGTGAGACAGTTTCTCCCCAGGCTGGTGTCTGAGTCCTTTCTTCTGCGCTCAGAACACAGCTATTAGCTATATAAAATTCTTGAACTGAAAAAAATCAGGTTTGGGTTTTTTAACCCAAATATTTTCAGTAAAGTCAAATAAAGTTGGTGGATATTTGCAAAAGAAAACAAATATAGTTTAAAATGAACACGAAAAAGATACTAGAACTATTTGCAGAAGGCCAGTAAGCCCAAGTGGTCAAACTTGTGGGCAACCCAGGTCCTGGTGGTGATATGTTAAGTCTATTCCACAATATTTTTCCTCCCCTCAGGAAGAGAAAAATCTAACAAAAGAACCAGGGCTTTATTTCATTGCCATTCATTAGATCATTTGCCTTAACCTAATTTACATGCTAGCCTGATTTTATTTCCTGTATCTCATTTTCTTCTGGGTTTCTCTGGACAAAAGAGCAAAGCGGCACTAGGGTCAAGTTTATGGCTCTCAAATAGCATTATTAAATAGAAAGCTGATGGAGGGCTTGCTAATAGCACAATTAAATTATTCCTCCCCTATATCGCAGGCCACTGGGGCCTCTTGGAATGGAATATATGTTACAGTTTAATTCTGTGATTTTTACTCATTTTTTAAAACAAAATTAGTGGGTGATGTTTTAAAGGAAAAGATCAGGTTTTAATTGCCTTCTTTACCCCCATTCTATTATTGAAAATCCAGTTTTTGGTCATTTTCCCACTTACCATCTGCTGCGTGCTACTGTCGCCAAGTAGCGTGGGGTCCCCCGGCACTCCCCACTACAGGGGCGGTGACAACACAGCCGCCCCGACGCTGCTGCTCTCGCGCCACCTCAGTGCTCGTCATTCCTGGCGCTCCTCAAAACGGCGCCTTTTGATGACCTTAGGGGGTCGTGGGGAAGCCCAGGAGCGCGCCAGAAATGATGTGCACTGAGAGTAGCGTGCAGCAAAGGGTGGTCATGGTAAGTGGGGAAACGACCTTTGGCTCTGCAGGGAAACCTCAAGTGTAAATTTTCCCCAGGGGAAAGAAAGGTAGTTTGGTAAAGATTTCAACCAGCATGTAAGGCAAGGGTGAAAAGGTTGCATAGCCCCTCTCCCTTTAAATCAAACCACTACTGGCTGTGATCAATACAAATGTTAACAAAGCAATAACAGAATTAAACATAATGTGTTATGCCATTCTCAAGAATAGCAGGTTAATGAATAGGGACTTTGATCAAAAGTAGTTGCAATTAAAAAAACAAAATTGAACAGTGAAGTTGTTGTGCTATCTAGGCTATTGACATTCAGTAAACAGACAGCGAACAACTGACTCTGATCTGCATCTTATAGTTGCTCATCATCTCCATTTACAAGGACTTCAAATGAAATAAATTGAATGACACTAGTAAAATAAGTGGGACACTTTCAGTGCATGTATCAGTGAAAGAAAACAATACACCATCAATCTGCTTGTCACACAAACTGTATATCTTGTCTCCAAGAGAAGCTCCAATTTAAGAATAAGCATGAAACCATTACCAATTACACCAGGCATTATTTGTTTTCAAAAGCGGCTAGTTTAAAGAACTGGGCAGGATCATCAGTGGCGATTTACCTTGTTACTCTATGATGCTGCTCCTTTCAATTGCCATTATTTGCAAAATATTTTCTGAATGCTGCTATACCAAGGGGTGTCCCCAATTCCGGCCAATATTGAACCTTGTTGGTTCAATAGCTTTAGTGTACACAGAGGATATACAGATACTTGCATGTCAGAGCTACTGCAGTGCCTTCAAAAGGTGAGCATCGAAATGCATGCAGGTAGTTTTGTTCTGTCCATTGACTAGGTAACATTCACTGAGCAGTATCAAGGGCTGCAGACTGGAATTTGGGCATACACTATGTTAGCTAGATTTATTATGATTCTATTTTTAGAAAAAGCTAAATTTCAAGGCTGTTTATTTAGAAATAAATCCCACTGGGTGCATTGGTGCTTACTCTGGGATAAGAATTCTACCTTTTGCAGACTTACTTTGCAATCCTACATGGAATTACACCCTTCTAAGCCCACTGGTGTCAATGGATTTAGAAGGGCATAACTCCATTTAGGATTGCAGTGCAAGTTAGGGGTAAATCAATATGTCATGCTTATGAGTACATTCACATAGGACTGAACTTCTCAACAGTTACTGCTTGTAAGGTGTCTGATTCAACCTTAGATTCTCCAGCAAAATCTATATATCTAATTTTGAACACTGACTCCTGAATACAGATTTTATATACATAGGTTTTCTATAAACCTGGAAATGGGGATGGGGTTCTTTAAATAGCAATATCTGCTTCTTTAAAAATATAATGCCACTGAGATCTCACAAGACTTTCACAGAGGGTTCCAAACCTCAGTATCATTTTGGAAATGGAGCCTGAGGGCAGGGTTTGAGGAAGGCGGGGACTTCATGGGGTGCAATGCCCCCACTAAAGAAAGGATGTTCCTGCTGCTAGAATGGGAGATTGAGAGTGAGACAATGATGTCAACCCACTTGTTATTCCTATTTTACATAACTGAGAGACAATTTAAATACTGCAGATCAACATGAAGACTGCCACAATAGCAATTTCCTAAGGCAACAATCAACAGGGAGGCCTGTTGCATGCAAAGGCTTTTAACTCATGCATCAGCAGAAACGCAGGCAGGTGACTGCTGGCATAGAAACTTTGCATGTGTTTTGCTGATGAATGGAGTAAGATGGTTTTAACCATTACACCTGCCTCATGTCATGCCATGGCAGGTCTTCCTTGATGGTATCCCATTCCAGTACCAACTGTGACCAACCCTGTTTATACATTCCAAACTCTGATGATCTTGGGCTAAGTTGATTGATTGAGTGATTGATGTATATATAGGGAAGGTAGGACATTAATAACTTACATTAGTGGTTCTCAATTTTTTGAAGTAGGATCTATTTCTGAATTTAATATACTTCTGGGGCCTACTTCTAAATTTGCAGCAGTCTTTGGGACCCTCTTGTAAAGTTACTCCAAACAGCTTTTTAATTCAACAACGTAAAATGCTGAACAAGTTTATATTTTTATTGTGTCCTCTCCCAGCTCTCCCTGTTGCCCTTCCTCTTTCCTGACCTTAAAATCAAGTCTTTGAGAAAGTTGCAACACACTTTTAGACCCTGACTCACAGTTTGAAAAGCACTGCTTGATACTATTCACTATATATTTCTTAATTATACCCCTCATTTCTCACAAGGGGACCCAAGGTGATTTACAACATTCTCCTCTTTCTCCTTTTATCCTTACAACAACATATGTCAGGTTAAGTTGGCCCGAGACTATGTGACAGGCCCAAAGTCACCCAGAAAACTTCCATGGCACAGTGGCCAATCAAACCCAGGTCTCCCAGACCCTGTTCTAAAACCCTAACTACTACACTACACTGACTCTCATCTGATTTATTAAAAAAAAATAAAGTCGTTAATTTTAAATTCTTACCTCAGGAAATTTCTGCTTCTCTCTGTCTTGTTTGGCATAAAGCCCAACATGCCTGGTTGAATTCTTCTGCAGCTCCTGCTTTCCTAGGTCTGTCTGGAGCATTTCAAAATAATGGCCCACCATCTCACAGCGGCCACCAGCAAATGTGGAGTTTGACTGTACCCACTTATCTTTGTGAAACTTTGAATTGCACAAAGAGGTTGATTTTTCATAGTTCTTCAAAAGCTTTTCAACAACACCATAGTTTGATCTTGAATCAGCTGATCGTGGGCGACCAGACAAATTACTTGGCTTCCAATCATGCTCCTGAAGCATATTTTGATAGCTACTCAGAAGTCCATTAACTTGTTTTTGTTGTCCTGTTCCTTTGGTGTTTTTGCTGAAATGGTTGGGTTTCTCTTTCATTCTCAAAGACAGTCTGGGATCCAAAGCATCTGTAACATCTTTGTTTGCTTCTGTCCTGTTCTTCAAACAGTCCTGCAGTACATCATGGGAGGTAGGATTACCAGATGGTCTTGGTAGCATTTGGCTCTTGGGTGGACACTTTTGGCCTTGATCCGTATGAAACACAGTTCTGTTAAACTCATCAATCTTTGCTTCCAGTGTTTCATTCCGTTGAGTCTTTGCAGTTCCATATCCAGAGTCACCCAGTGTGTCACACACAGGTGTGTAAAAGTCAGTGGAGTAACACCCACTGCCTTGGTATTCAGGATGTTGCTTTGAGTCCATCATATTTCCATCAGAACAACTCTTTTGGACAGAGTGTGGGGCAGAGTCATTCTTAGTGAAATTTCCAGTTTTGCTTGGTTTGCAGGTCCAGGTGTTATGACAAAATCCCACCGACAGCTTGCATTCAGTGGACAGATCTCTTTTTTCCATGGGCACCGAAGTAACCAGTGCCAGACCACAAACAGATTTCCATTCATTTGCTGGTGGCTCTGGAGCATCACATAGCTTTGAAACAGTTGGATTATTAAAAGTATTGCTATCATGATTCCGCCGGGTTTGACAATGGTTTCTGTGCTCTGGATCTTTTGCTAATGCCTCAGAAAGTTGGACAGCTGCAGAGAGAGAGCTTGTCAGATGCCGAGAAGTGCTTCTCGGGGGCACAGGAGGAGCTTCGTTCCTTTGCCATGGCAAAAAGTCTGTTTTCTCAGCACCCTCACGAGCACTGTCCTTCCGACACCTGTTGATGCCCATCAAGTTCTTCCTGTTATTTTGTTTTTCCGTTTCAAACGCAATTAAAGCAGTTTGTGGGTCACTGTTGCATACATGATTCATCTCTGGCATAACTGGTGCAGTTTCACCTTCTGCAGATTCTTCCATGGAAGGAAGAAACTTTTTTCTGCACACATAAGAAAACCATTTTAATTAATAAACCAGCATTTTATTTTTTTTAATCCACTAGATACATCAGACCTGCAAGCCTGTCAGAACTATTTCAGCTCAAAGTAAAATTTGAAATCAAGACACATTCTTTTACGGGCTCCCTAAAGCCCTCTGATTCTATTTTTAAAAAGCCACAGCGCCCAGTTTGCAAAACCTGCCCAAGGCTGTGAATGACAGCACATTTTGGAGGACTTTGATTCGTAGGGTTGTCATGAGTTGGAAGCAACATTACTGCATTTAACGCCCTTACATACAAAGCCCTCTGATACCACATGATTCCATAAGAATTATAATGACATTCCAAACAACTGTCCTTAAACCCATCCCTTTTAAACACATGTCAAGACACCTCATGAACAATTAAGAAATATTATGACATAGTTTTACATGACATTGCTCCACATGTCTTAGAAACCTTATTCTGACTATACTAGGTGTTCACCTGCATCTCTAAGGGCAGCTGCCTTACATGTACAACAGGGATTATCAACTTTTTTTTTAAATCACAGCTACTTCTGAGCAATAAAAAGCAATTCAAACTGCTTGCTACCCCAGTCATGTTTTCTGTCTTCTGTAGAAACAGAACATGGACTTGGAAGAGCATTTAAAAAATAGCCTATCAGCTAAACAGAACAGAAAAAAATCCTATGAAAAATAAATGTGTTTGTTTAGATACTAGAGTAGATATTTTTACAATCTTTTCCTGGGTCTTCTGGAGGATGCACAAGCTACTCTTGAGCAGCTGGTGAGCTACTGGTTTCCACCTGTTGTAGATCCCTGCTATATAGTATGTGATTATCTTTTTTCCTCATAAAAAATATGCCGGTGTGGGAAAACTTTTTAATCAACTACAATAATTGTTGGACTACCAAAGCACTAATAATTTGCATAAGAGCCTAATCTAGAATGCAGAATCAATGAGGTTAAAGCCCCAGTGAAATCACAACAGACTTAAGTGAGCTACAGCTGTTGTTACTGTTGATCTCTATGGTCCCTGGGCAAGAATAACTTTCTTTGGATTGGTGGCAAAGAAATAAAACCAGCGCTTCTTTCTGCTCTAGCTGTGCAGGCAATTTAAAAGTCAAAGGACTGTTCAGAAACTATGTCAGGGGGAAGCCTTTAAGAGGAATTTGCTAGAAAAAAGGACTGTGGAGTAGTTTCACTTCTATGCATAAAATGGCAGAATGCGGTTGTCTTCAGAAAAGATCCAGCTGGTCAGAACTTAGTGTGACCTGGGTATATCTATTACCAATGCCATTCCTACATAGCTGTAGCACAGCTTAAAATCTTTAGCCTTATAAAATATCAGTTAAGCACATATATGGCTCTATGTTGCAACATTGAAAAAACATCTAAGGGCTAAAGAATGTTACACATTTCTCTAAATATTCTCCAGTGTTTCTTATTAATTTGTCCTCAGTGTATTTTTGTTAAAATTTGACTATTTTACCTTCTGTGGTTGGACTTCTTGCGGATTTCCTCTTGGTAGCTGCACAAATCTTCACTTACTTTGGCAAGTTCTTTAAGAGCCTTTACAAATGCAAATTGCAATGGTTTAGCGAGACTGGTTTCTGTAGCATTTCCAGAATAACTTTACACTTCGTTGCAATACAAGTCAGAACGAATGAAAACAGGGCACACCACAAAGACATGTCTGAGATACAGGGTCAGTGCTAAAAACGACCCTTTCTGCGCAGCACAAATAAAATGTCCCAAGGATGTTAAAAGAAGTGTCTTGGGAAGGAACTCCATATAGATTTTCCCCCAAAGATGCCTTCAGGACATGTTATTTCAGCTCAACTCATCATTTTGTGAAAATGCTAAACTAGCAATCTTTTTTACCCAAGACAGCATAAATACACTTCCCCCATGCTGTGTGGAGAGCAACCCATTTTGTTTTTCCTGCCCAAGTTTAAAACTTCCACTTTCGTTTTCTCCACAGCTCATGCCAACCATCTGCTGCCACTTCAGCGATTTTCCCTGCCACCCATTTGCTGAAGGCATGATGCAAACAGAGGAAACCTCCAGGGGAAACCGTCAGCAAATGGTGAGTGACACAGAGAATTCAAGCAGCAGAAAAGGAGGGGGGGACCTGCTGTCTCCTCTAGTGCTCTATTTGTCTATGCTGTCTGGACAAAAAGTCAGCAGATGCTTTTTTTCTTAAAGACATCCCCAAGAGGTCTTAAAAAGGCTGTGCAGAAAGGACCATTGTCTTATATGCCACTGTTTACCAATCAAGACACTTGTGCCTTTCATCCATCATTCTCTTCTCACTGCTAACCATGGCTTTCATATTGCATGTGAAACAATGTAAATCTGGATTAATGAAAACCATGGTTCCATCATGAGCTCCTTTCCAAACTATAACTTGTAGGGAAGCTAGATTATATTCATTTTGATGAATGATTAAAGTTTGTCGTTTTTTTAAATGACAGAAATTAGAAGGTGATGAAGGATTAGATATATAAATATACTTGGAGGGTAAATCAAAGTGGGGTGATAATTTTCCAGATATCTGTATTTACTGTGCTTCCACACTTCAACTCAGGTCAAGCTGTCCTGATCTTGCTACTGACCAGTTGACTCACAACTGACCCACATGAGCTACATCTATTAAGACTAACCACTGAATAACCATTTATAAGAAGATGTTGATGCGACACAGGTTGCAGCCAGGAGCTACATTCATCCTCAGTGAAACACTCATTTCCAATTTACTCACAATATTAAGATCCTGAGTGTAATTCTTGGTTGTTTTCAAGCCTGAACAATCTTCAACATCCTTGTTATTTTCAAAGGTCAGATTATCCTTTACAAAAACATGATTTTTTCTCTGGTTTCTTGTGTCCTTGCTTGCTTTTTCTGCCTTAGTAAGCAAACTATCTTTGTCTTGTGAACAACAGTTGAGTCCTGGCATGTCACTCCATTCTGACGTGGAGGAATGTACAAACTGCTGCTGTGTCTTGCTATGAATGGCCTTATTATCGAAGGCATTCATGTTGCTCTCACGCCTTAATTTTACCTCCTGGTAAAGCTGGAAAGGAAACAAAAAGCCCCCTATTAGACCAAAGTGATCTTACATGGCTGATTAACAAAGGATTGTATTTATGTTCACTTTAGACTTATAGCTTTTGTCACCAGACCACTAAGTTTGGAATCACTGGTGTGGGCAGATAGGTCTGGAACTTATTTTTAGAAACAGATGTCATGTCACACATTACAACCGCTATAGGGTCATTCTTTTTACAGGATAAAAACAAAGTGCTGCAATTCAAAACATGCTGACTGTGTTTTGAATGTATAGTGTCATGTATTGGAACCAGGCCTGAAGAAGGTTTCACACAAGCCCTAACAGTGGAGCACACTAGGTCTCAAAATATGCCCAGTTGGCCTATCTCTGCAGTATCTGCAAATTATCAAGGCAAACACTTTTGGATCAGTATTTAAAACTCTCACAAATGAACTGAGTCAGAACTTTGATCTATCAAAGTCAGTATTGGCCAAGGACATAGGTAAGGGGGGTTTCCCAGGTTTAAACCCCTCCCATTACATGTCCGAAGCTCCGCCCCCGATTGTGGTTTTTTGTATTTTTAAGTGTTTTTCCAGTTTTTGACCTGCAGGGGGTGCAGTTTTTAGGCTATCAGCACTAAAATTTCAGAGATTTTTTTGGAGACTCTCCTGATGATACCACCCAAGTTTGGTGAGGTTTGGTTCAGGGAGTCCAACGTTATGCACTCCCAAAGGGGGTGCCCCCTTCCCCCATTGTTTCCAATGGGAGATAATAGGAGATGGGGGCTACACCTTTGAAGGTCCATAACTTCACCAAACCTGGGTGGTATCATCAGGAGAGTCTCCTAAAGATATTGTGAAAGTTGGTGCTGCTAGCTTAACAATTGCACCTCTGACAGCAGGCACCCTCCAAATTTCCCCAGATTCTCCTTTTAAATCCACCCCCTTCCCCAGTTTAAACATTGAAAGTGATGCTGTTTCAGGGTGTGGGATAATCCACCCCCAAACAGAATCACTTTCAATGATTCTCCCTTTAAGGTGGATTTAAAAGGAGAATCTGGGCTCCCTAGTTTAAACACCATTTACAATTATGCTGTTTGGGGGTAGATTCCAGCATCACAGCCATCACCCATGCCCCCCCCCCCAAAACTCAGATTTTGCACCAGGCTCCATTTTGCACCAGGCCCCAGAGGGCAGAAGGGACTGCCAGCTGGGAGCCCAGCCAGTGGGGGGGGGGCAAGCGAGGCATGGGAGTCTGCCGTCCCTGGCCTTGGAGAGCTGCTTTTATAAGTACTGAGGCAAGGCATAGGGCTTGGGGAGGTGTGGTCACACCCCCAGGGGTGGGTGGGGCAGGTGGGGGCATGCCCCCCCCCATAAAAATCTATACCTATGTCCCTGATACTGGCAGTACTGGAAGCAGATCTTCAGGATCCAAGGCAGTGGTCTTTCATATAACCTATGATCCAACCCTTTTCATTGGATATGCTGAGGATTGAACCTGGGACCTTCTGTAGGAGAAAGAGGTACTCTGCTATTGAGCTAAACTCTAGTCCCTGAAGCCACAGCCCCACTTCTAATATGAGCTCTCCCACAGTTTAAGATTTGCTAATCTGAAAAAGCTGCCATTTTTGAGAAAACAAAGATTAGCTAATGCCATGAATAAGATTAGTATCTGCAATGAATATGTTTTTTTACTGTCTCACAAGCATTTTACCATGTTCTCCACAAGCAGGTTCACCTGATCTCAACACTTGTTTCATTTCAGAAGCAGGTATTCTCATTCCATTACCGTCCCTTTGAAAATGAGAGCCCTTATTGCCTGAGACTGAGGTTTGGAGATTTGCCCACTGGTATTCTGATCTATTGAGGGGATTTAGTAAAACCTTCTTGATTTTAATTTATATTTTATGCTTCATAGACAAGAAGCAGAATAAAAATTCCATAAAATAAGTGAACAGAACTAACCACACCAACTAGAGTTTTGTCTAGGCTGCCATCAGTAATACTCTGTACATCATCTGCCAAAGTACACCATGGAAATGGTAATGAGAGCACCACAGACTAAAGCTGTCCCTGACTGAAACAACATTAGGATTTGCAGAGGTCAAAGCATATAAATACATTTATCATAATCCCTTTTCTACTGTCATCAAAATACCATCACCAAGCCAGTCCTTGTACCATAGGCTTCAAGCTACAAGGCATCCTTTTCAGTGTTAACCAACAAGATAGCTTGTTATTGTCTCAGAGCTAATGTGAGAGGCTAATGAGTAGAGAGGTTCAACTACACTGTGTGCTCAAGACACCTTTAGTTTTAAGAGGCATTATATAAATAAACTGCATGAATAATTTAATCAACAGCCCAGGGCAAGTTTTTGTTGACATCAGTCTCATATTAGCATTGACAACTGCACCATGTTTTCACAGCAAATGTCTCAAGTGTTCAAATTTCCCTATCCACTTTTATAAAAATCACTGTCCTGTCACAGCCCTTATCTATGCATACTGCTTATTTATTAAAAAGCTGGTAAATACTGAGTGGGGGAAAGGACAGGAAGTGGGTGAAAAAGGACAAAAGCTGAGTCCAAATATTTAACATTAGATTAGAAGGCTACCTGGTTATCAGAAGTACGAAGAACAGGACAATGAGCAATGGATTTATATTTGTAGAAATATGTTATAGCAATATGAAAAGAGAACTGTAGCAATGGAACAAGCCACCTAGGAAGGCGGTAGATATTCTTTCCTTGAAGGCTTTAAGGGACGATTGAAGAGCCATTAATCAGAAATGCTCTAAGAATAAGATAAAGGGAGGCAATGAAGCTTAGTAAATGAGCCAAAATGGACTTAGGCACTGGGTCTCTGGGGCAACTGACCTGGGTCCCACACTGGGGAAGGGGGGGGGCACTGCCCCTGAAGTCAGTTGCCTCAATAGGATGGTGACAGTCAGTCAGCCAGCCTTGAAGCTGCCCGTATAGTACAAAACACAAGGCTAGCCAGTCAAGCCCTGAAGCCACTGATTCAGGAGAGGAGGAGGTATCTAGTTAAGCCAACTCTTTCTTCCTCCCATCCTCCTTTGGGGGCTGGGGACACAGGTGGGCCTTCCCACAGTGCCTCATTCCCCAGTTCTGCCCAGGCCCCCAGAATCACTAAGACCATCTCTGGCACAGCATGTTTTCCCACACAGAATCTTTATTCTGCAGGCTTTGATTCTGGGCACCTTTTCAGCCCAAAAATGACTTTGTTGTACTCAGCTCATTCTGCCAATTCTGCCAATATATAGTCTTCCTGTTTTTTTAATTTTTCTATGCGGTATCTCTGTGGCTACACAGACATACGAATACAAGAATATGAGAATCTTAGCTGCTTGGAAGACCAATCTACCTCCCATTGAGAAGCACTGAGTATATCTGTCCTCTGCAGACCAACTTCATTCCTCTGTACAGTAAGGAAAAAAAAACTATATATTGCCAGAATCAGCAGAACAAGCTGTGTACAAATATGTATGCTTTGGGATGAAAAGGTACTCAAGATGAGAGCCTGCAGGGAAAACATCCTGAGGTAACCTTCAACAAATGGCGGCAGCTGCACACAAAATGTTGGGTGAAAGTGCCCAGAGAGCAAAATGGTCAGGTGGGAGACAGCCTCTTTTCCTCTGATGCCTTTTCTGTCCAGAAAACACACCACAAGTCACCTCTCTTTAAAACGTCCACCAGATGTCTTACTTTGGGTGTGTGAAGTGAAAAGAAGCGGTTGACTCTTTAAGACATCCCACATAGATCCTTTTTGTGCTGTGCAGAATGGACCATTGTATAGAAATGTTGACACCCAAAATAAACCAGATTACCTCTTCTATTTTCTTCTGCATGACCTTCCATTGACATTCCCACTCTTTCCTTTCATTGTCAAAACGCTCCAATAGTTCCATTTTCTCTTTATTCCAGTTCCTCTCTGTTGTGGTCTCCAGTTGTGCCTGTAGGTCCATGGCTGCAGTGGTTCGATTAAGAAATGTCTCTGCACCTCTTTTACTTGCTAACTTTCCTGGAATGTAGGGGTTATTAAGTTGGAGCAAGTCTTACCAGTTGCCTTGGGCTCCAGATACAGAAACAAGAAAGAAGAAAGGAAAACATGAGAAACTGCTAAGTGGCTTCACTGGCATTGAAGACTTCTTGCAAAAGACATCCAACTATATTCCAGGGTGTATTTTAAGAATCCAAGAAAATGAATCTATAGAAGAAAATGACAACCCGAAAACTGAACGAATTCAAAATGTTTATAAAAATTGATTTGTATGTTAGGTCCTACAATCGGAATATGGTGATTAAGGAAGGCCTTAAAAATTATTGCAATATGGCACAAATGTAGAAGTGTGATGAAAACTAACTGGACTGATGGTGGAGAGAGATAGGAAATTTGATGATAATCACTAAACTACTTTTGAAACAGTTTGGTAATGACAGCTATGATTAATTTTGTAAACAACTAGAAAGATATATATTATATTAAGATATAATTTCCATTAAAATACCCACATACTGATGAACAAACTTTTAAAATTAAATATTTGGCTTTTAAGAATTCAGTAGAAATTGTTTGATTTACTTACACATTTTCATTTACAATATTGGAATTGTTACATTTAAACGTATTTTTAAAAAATATATACATATATTTCAAAAATTACAAAAAGCTACTCAATTGATTACAACATTGCTGGGCCTAAAACAGCCAAGACATAGACTATGTCCTACTCTCTTACAGTTTGTTTACAAGACAGTTTAGGATCTAAACATAACAAGTTTGCTATATCTAATGAAGACAATTTTACACTGACATAGTCAATTTTTCCATACTCCCTCCCTCCTCCACCAATAAAAATAAACACAAACATCTCTTGTTTCACAATAGTGATAGTCTGACTTTAATCTTTCATGTTCTGCATTTTTTTTGTTAGATCATCTGTGGTCTGTCAATGTGTTTTAAATTCATGATACTAAAATACATGCATCTTTGGATTTTTCTAAACAATGAATGAATAACTGCTTTGTGTTAAGGGATCTTGACTATGCATGTTAGCCTGAGAACATGAGACTAAGAACTGCTTTACTGGATCTGCCTGGTTCAACGCTTTTTCACAAAAATCCTGGCAAGCGCAAGTATTTTGTAGCCTGATGCAAACTGGCTTATAGTATACTATATTCTGTCTCACCAAAAGATCTCACTGGAATGTGAATTAATCTGCCACCACTTCCTGGACCTTCTTCCTTTCAGAAGGCTCCCGCTGGGTCCTAGTGCCATGGTGGCGAACCTATGGCACGGGTGCCAGAGGTGGCACTCAGAGCCCTCTCTGTGGGCATGTGCAGAGTGCCCCCCCCACACATCTAGGCTGGCCTGGGCTGCTGGGCTCGATTATTAGCATTAAACCTAAGACCTAGTTGTGGAAAAGCAGTGTAGGTAACCCTTTTAAGCGCTGTTAAACCCCACTGTTCATGCAAAGAACTAAAGCGAGCTGGGAGTAAGCTCGATTGCTGGCAATGGGGCTTGCTTCTGAGTAAACCCTCCTAGGGTCGTGACTCACCTGTTGGAAGAGTTGCAAAGCAAAGCCACCGACTACCACCAAGCTTACTCCCGAGTAACGCACGCCTCGGAGCCAAACGTTTTTTCTAATCTAAAGCCTCAGTGTTCAGGTTAAATTGCCGTGTCGGCACTTTGCAATAAATAAGTGGGTTTTGGGTTGCAATTTGGGCACTCGGTCTCAAAAAGGTTCGCCATCACTGTCCTAGTGCCTAGGGTTCTACAAACCTGTCAGGGCTAATCATATAATCCAGGGAGCCAGTGTGGTGTAAGGGTTAAAGTGTCAGACTAGGGCCCTTTCTGCACGGTGGAAAGGGCACTTCTCCACCGGCAGAAATTATGCCGGTGGAGGGGAGGGGGCCGTTCGCATGGGAGCGTGCGAGCGGCCCCCGCAGAGGCCAGCACAGAAGAGGCGGCTCCGCACGGGGCGGCTGCCCTCCGACCTCCAGCCCAATGGAGGTGAGTGGGGGAGGGACAGGAAACAGCGTCTTTGGCGTGATGCTGTTCGCACTGGGCCGATGGGAAGGCAGCGCTTTCAAAAAACCTCCCTCGGTAAGAGAGGTGGAAAGCGGCGCCTTCGCACTGCTCGGGGCCGCACAGAAAGGGCCTAGGAGTTGGGAAATCAAGATTCAAATCCCCACTTGTGACATGGAAGCTTGCTGGGTGACCTTGGGCCAGTAAAAGACTCTCAGTCCAACCTATCTCATAGAGTTGTTGTGAGGATAAAACAGAGGAGGGGAGAATGATGCAAGCAGCTTTGGAGCCCCATTAGGATGCAAGGTAGGATATAAAATAAATAAATAAATAAAACAACCTCATAACTGCAAACAAGATACGGACCTAAAAAATCAGATAACGAATCCAAAGATCCCTGCTCAGTCCCAAAATGTCTGGCTAATCCCACATTGTTGCCACAGGGAACAAAGGGTGGGCGTCTTGTGCAATAAAATGTTTGCCAATCAATGATGCAGCAACTTTTAGTAGACTTCTGTTTTCAACTTTCTCATAGGCTGAATCACACAAGGAAATTTTGCCTCTCAAACTACCCACAATATCTGGTGACTCCAATTCTTTGAGGGGGACAGGTACCAAACCATTCCTGCTATTGTTTGGCAGGCTTTTTTATCTCAAAAAATGGCAGTAATATAAAGGAGCCAAAATGTGCATCTTGAAATTTTGGGAGAAATTTTCAGGCCAACTGAGCTTTGCTGCCTGCTGCCTGCTGCCGCCACCTCCAGAGTTCACATGACCTTAGAGATGGTGGCGATAAAGAGATAAATGCTGAGCCTAGCCAAGCAGAGCCCTGTGTTCAGTTCTGCAGTGCTGCTGCTGCCGCCTCTGACGTCCACATGGGCTTGGAGGTGGCAGGTGGCACATAAGCAAATGATGGGCTCGGCTTTTAAATACAAAGCTGAACCCCCCCCCCCACCCGCCCCCCAATGGTGCACAACCCTAGCGCACATTGCACCAACTCTGAAATAATTTCATGGGCTGTTCGTTTGCTACTTGGATCAAATAAGGTGCTGTTTTTACTTTCAAAGTGCCTTATAACCTGGGATCTACATATTTAGACCAACTTTCCTAGTATGAACCTGAGTGCCAGCTCAGGTCAGATGAATGTATATCTGCTGAAAGATCCACTAATTTTTTCCAATTCCATGGAGAACCCCAACTTACAAATCTGTCAAAAGGTCTATAAGATTTGTTTTTATTTTTAAAGATATATAATTTTTTACTCTGTTCTGTTTTATTATTGCATACTCTGATTTTTAAATGTGCTACATTTTAAACTGTGCTGAACATGAGGATGGGTGGGAGCATTTTAAAAAAAATAGCAGAGAAGTCCAAATACATGTTTATTACAAATGATCACTCTCATGCAATGGGTATTTTAAAGGCTGCTCTTCTGGGGTAAGAGAGCAGTAGGTTTGAGGCTATGGCAATGGGGGAGGGCAAAAGGACAAACTGCTTGAATAGTTTCCTTGAGAATTCCTGATTCTGCATTTAATAGGGGTCAGACCATATTATATGTCAGTTCCTTCCTACTCTGTTCTGCTGATTTAAATGTTCTTCATTTAAATGTTCTACTGTGCAACTACAATTATGTTTCTGCTGGTAAAACCTGTTTTCCAGTCACAGTTCAATAAAACACCTATGAACTTTTGTGTCAAGTCAAAACAGGTGAGTCTATTTCTCTATCACTGAAGGTTGTTTCAATTTGACTGACAATTCGCATGAACAGTCCATTGCATTGGAGAAGGTCTTTTAGCCATACTAATCATCTGTGATTCGTTGTTTATTGCTGTGCCTCAAACATAGTTCTCCTTATTTTTCATGGTCTATTGGGCTGACACTCATTAGCAATGACTATTTCTTCACTAGTACATTATTTCAGTCAAACAAAACTCCCCAGGGCCAAACACCACATTACCTGTGATAAGTGTCAAAGGTAATGTGTAGTTTGGCCTTAGGACAGATTATTTCTCAACAAGACTGTGCTTCATATAAAACAAAACTCCCTTTAGTACAAATGGATTCAACTAAAATGTTGCAGCTGAGGCTAATGCTGTTATTGGCTTCATTGGTATTAAGTTTGAGACCTAAGAAGGGATGAGGTTTTTAATTTCTCTGTCACTCCTCAGAATCACAGAAATGCCATTAGTTGTCTTACCTGTGAAATGCACCATTTAGTCCTTTCTCTTTCCAACTTTCATCCAGACTTGTCATTGGACTCTGAAGCTAGCTTTGTTTCTCCTCTTTGAGGTTTGCTTCCAATGTTTTCCAAAGCAGACTTTGGATCTAGCAAATTCTCTTCTGCTTATACCTGCCTGGAAAATGTTTTAAGATGGCTTTAAAACGAATTAAGATTACTGTGAGCCGCAGAGTTCTACAAAGACAACACAAGATTTTCAACAAAAAAGGCTCAGCAGGATTGATTATTTAAGCAAAGGTCTTGGCTTCATGTAGGAAGTAGTCAGCATATGAAGTTTTCACCTTTTCTAGAGCCAAAGTTTCCTCTCTGTGCCAGGGATTGCAAAGACTGTTGTTTAAAAACAACTTTTCACTGCTCTGAAAGATCTCTTTTAGACTGCTATTAAAATTAAGAAAAGCATTTGCAACTGCGTAAACATTTTTAAAGCATGTAACTATGCACAATGATTTATTTTGTTTTGGAAGAGTTCTTCCATTTACTTGCTGAATAGATTAACTCAAAACAGACATCAAAAGGAATTGTACAACCAAATTCCCCTTTTTTCATCTGCCTTGAATTGTATAAAGATTAGTCACTTTGCAAGTGTCTATGCAAATAGATGAAATAAGGAAAGGAAAAAGAACTGTGTAACATAGACATTTGCTGAGAAGCATCAAATACAGAAATATTGCAGTGAAAGCACACAAACGATAAATTCCACCACAAAGTGTATTGATTGCTCTCTTGTAATGCATACATCTACAGAACAGCTTAGTACACAAAACAAAGAGAAACACTAAAATAGTTACTTGTTTGCTTACATCAATCTTTGTAATGTCCGAGCTGTTTCTGACTAAACTGCATTTCAGAATTCACACTGGAGACAATCCAAATTCAATCAAGTTCTGGAAGAGCTTAGCAGGAATCTTTACATGACATATAATGTACAATCAAATGGCTGGAAGAGGAGGGTCACATAAATACGACAGGCTCCTCCTGACCCAAACTCTCCTAATGATTACCTCATGTCAGGGAGAGCATAGCGCTCTGCAAGCACGACATTAATGTGGCCTAGTAGGTAAAGAATGTGCTTGGATCCAGAAAACCTGGTTGCAAGGCCTTCCTTTATATGAGATTCATTGTGTAGCATGTGAAGACTGCAAAGCACTTGGCATTTTCAATACGAACGGGCTTGAACAACACATGCTATGCCCAGAAATGTATGCAGGGTAATGATGCAACTTGGAGAAATATATCCAGATGGCATCACTAACAACATCCTCTGAACGGGACTCTATCCCCTTTGAACCTTGGTTTGCTTGTGTTACTGCTTATGGTTCAGCTACATTTTCTTGCAAATTGTTAGTAGGCCAAGCATGATATTTACATACAGAGAATTGGGTCAGTGTTTAATTCTATGCCAAATACCAGCTGGTATTACAGTGGATAAATTCCTGCGTAAATTGCAGCTCCTATCTTTGTCTCTCTTTCTCTGATGATCCTTTTCCCCTGAGAAACTAAAAGTAACTTTTGTGTTATTTCTACACTTGCTGCTTGTAGAAAGAAAGAAAGAAAGAAAGAAAGAAAGAAAGAAAGAAAGAATCTGAACAGGCATACTTTAAAAAGGTTGCTTCTGCAATCATAAATTGATTTTTATTTTACAGTTATTTTATTTTGCAAACACCTAACTATCATCCACAGCAAGGCACTTTTTTCTCTCCACTGGGGATCAGAAAGGGTATCTTTCACTGTACTGACACTTTTCAATATGTCCTAGACAAGGTCAGAAGCTCAATAGAGCAATATGCTTTAGGCAAATAATCAATACCTTCTGTATCAGTTGTACATCTGTTACTCACCCTTCATCAAAACAAATATAATTCTATCATTTAAAATTTGATATAAGGTCTCTCACATTATACTCTCCTTTCATCCTACTCTCTGTCCAGAAATACACATAGTTTTAAATGAAAACCTTCTGAGGTATGAAAAGCTGCTTCTAAAAATAACACACCGAGACATAAGCCAAGGTGGTGTTATGTTTTAATAGTTCTGAACAAAAGTGATGCCCGAAGCAGCTTTGACAGGCAGAGCTCTCTTTGGCTTTCAAGCAGCAGAGTCATTGAGCAGTGCCAGAATGTGAACACGCACAACCGACAAAAGGGTGAGTGTTGACTCTTTCATAGTAACAGCAAGCTTCTGCAGTGATATGTACACACATCCAGGACTGTCTCCAAGTTAGGAAATTTAAAGGGTTGTTGGTCCCTTTCATTTATTGTGCAGGTCCCTCTGTCCTTAAGTAATCCATTTTTAACAAAAATTAAGCTGTTCATTGAGCAGCATTGAAATTGGGGGTGGGGACAGTGGGTCATTTAAATCATGTTTTGGACACCATTTCACACTCATCTAGCTGTGGATGTGATCTTGTCTTTAAATAAGGCTCAAGCAACTGTTTGAAAAGGTGGGTGGTTTTCTTAAAAGAGGGAGAAACAGACAAGATAAGCTTACCTTTTGTAGGGGAAAAATCCCATCAGAAGGATTTCAGTCCACCTGTAAACTAGCAATGAAGGCTGTGAGGTTGGGCAAAGGTTTCCAGTTCTGAGAATATCAGTCCTTAAGAGATGAGAGGGCTCAGTTTCTCGGCCAGTTAAGCCTTTAGAAGTCCAATAGATCAGCCTTGCAACTTTTTGCCAACTGAAAAACAGTTCCGTTTAGCATCATCCCAGCAGCTGGTTTCTACGTGACGTCAGCTTGTGGAGGATGGTTTCAAAGCCTCTTCCAATCCCCAGCCCTGTAACATTATATCTTCTCATATTTTGTGTAAACAACTTCACGTCCAAGACATTTTTAGGTTTTACAGTGGAGCCCAGGATTTTAACCTTGCCAAAACAGCCTGTGTAAATACTACAGCTATGACAATAGCCAGTTTTGGATTTCTTTTCAAAAAGGCAATTTTCTGTTTCTAAAGATGTATTCTTTTACTGGGTCATTTATGCAATGTTTAAAGCTCCACATTAATGCCTTTTTGTTTTGAATCCTCAGTCATATTCTGAATAACATTTTTACAACAACTTTCCTTCATATTTGTTCTTTTTTTTACTTCATGCACAGAATCAGTTAGTCACATTTTTAAAAAAACCCTGATCCCTTCTTGAACAAGGTTTCTTTGTACAGAGCAATATCATACTGTGCTAGATATATACAAAATATCATAAATTCCATCAGACAAAAAATCTGCCTGTTTAACATCTTCATTTAATGGAGGTCATAATGTTAGCCCGTTTACTGAACTCTATATGCAGCTGCCTTTGAAAACTGTTCAACAGCTGCAGCTGGTATGGAATGTAGTGACCCCACCTCACGATGGGTGGAGGGGATCACGGAGCACATAGGAATGATATTCCAGAGCTTTCATAGGCTGCCTGTGGTCTTCTGTATCTGCACAATGGTCCTGGCTGAAAAGTTATAAACCGCAATTGTACTGATTGACTGATAATTTGTATCCCATTAAACTTCTATTTTCAGATATGAGAGCTTTTTGTGAGAGTGACTTCCAACCACAAAATAAGAACTAGAAAGGGACAGAGGCATTTTCCAGTGGTTGCTTTGTGGCTCTAAAATCGCTCTTTCTTCATCATTCAGTTCTTGGTTGTTGCAGAAAATGACACAAGGAATTCTTTAAACAACGATTATGAAAGTTTTAAAGTCATACTTTCTGCCTATAGGAAACCCATTTCACATCTACACCTGGTACGGTATCCTATATGTCTGTCATGGAATCTTTGAGCATTATAGAACGTTCTGGAGCATGTTATAGAATGCACATTCAAATGAACATCGGACTTTGGCCAGATATTTCATTGCCCTGTAGTAGCAGTCTTTTAACAGTCTTTCCTGCTATTGCTGGTCTTTTCATTGAGACACCTTCCTAAAATTCCGAGCAATTCCAACATTTCCCAGAACATGTATAATAGTTGGATAGTTTGGATCTATATTTCAATACATTGAATAGCATTATGTTTTACCTGATATCGTATCATATTATCTGCTTTAGAACTAATGGTATTTTAAGAATAAATAACTTTATAAATAATTATGCATATATATAACCTGCTAAAATTGATGCTGTTCATCACTCTAGGATCCAGTAGAAACAATTTGGTCAAAATAGAAACATACTCTGTTCATTTTTGCACTATTCATGTCTCCAGCCTATTGAATTTCCAAGTGTGAGACATCAGCCTGGTGGTGCAAAATGACTCAAAGCAAATTGAAATAGATGAGGAAGAAGAAGAGGAGTTTGGATTTATATCCCACCTTTTTCTCCTGTAAGGAGTCTCAAAGAAGTTTACAAACTCAAAGAAGTTTACAAACTTCTGCTCCCCACAACAGACACCTTGTGAGGTAGAGAAAGTTCAGAGAGAACTGTGACTAGGCCAAGATCACCCAGTAGGCTTCATGTGTAGGAAAAGGGAAACAAATCCAGTTCACCAGATAAAAAGTTCTTCCTCTCATGTGGAGGAATGAGGAATCAAAGGTGGATTCCGCATGGTTTGAAAATGGTGTAATCTTTTATACAGTTTTAAACCATTTTACACTGTTTTCACACTGCTGATTTTGGCCCATGCGGAATCAACCTACAGCAGTTCTCCAGATTAGAGTCCACATGCTCTTCACCACTACACCAAGCTTGTTGTCCCCATCAAGGGAAATTATTTTGCTGAGAGTCAGAGCACGGTGTAGTGATTAAGACTGGTGAACTAAAGATTGCTAAATATTTTTTTCATTCCATGAACATTGCTTTGTCTGCATTTCATTCCATGAACATTGCTTTGCTGCATTTCATTCCATGAACATTGTTTTGTCTGTATAAAGTATCTAAAAGATCATGTAGTAAAAATAAAGGTTAATTTTCTGGACTCCTAGTGCATTTGTGAAATAATCCTAAAGGAGTAGCTATGATAGTTAACTGCAGAATAAATAAACCTGTTTTTTGCAGTTAGAATAAAC